>NC_133235.1:9660159-10032659 GCF_040436345.1 Pagrus major
TGTTTTACCATAAAGGTAATGTTACTAGTAGTGGCTCAATAGCACAACCCATTATCCAGGGGTGGAAGAAGATCTTTTACTTAAGTTAAAGTAGAAATACCATGGTCTCAAATTATAATTGATTTAATTACAAGTAAGCGCAGTAAAACATACATAATTAATATCAGCAATATGTACTTTCACAGAAGCAAAAGTATGCTTTATACTCTTTCAAAGTTAAAAGAAAGTGATGGGATGTAACTAAGTATATTTAAGTACTGTACTTAAATATGATTTTACAATACTTGTACTTATACATGTTTTGGGCAAATATTGTAATTTTCACGCCACTACATTTATTTGATAAATTTAGTTACTAGTTACTTTTCAGATTGGGTGCTGCAAGTAATGCATTTTTAAAATAATTAATTTTACATGCAAACAGATTTTAAAAAGATGGATTTCAATACCTGGAAAAATGCAGAAACTCCGATCCAATAATCTGACAAGTGGATAAGTGGTCGACCCATTGTATAAAGTATGTACATACATGAAAATATATGTGTAATTTACTTTAACTTGTAATTTTGTTACTTGAGTACATTTATCGCCAGAAAAAATACATTTGGTACTAGTCCATCCTAAGGACAAAAGACCCAGGCGTAAGCAGAGTAATGTAGTTTATGCTGTTCAATGCAGCCAGGACTGCACAGATTTGTACATTGGGGAGACGAAACAACCTCTCCATAAACGCATGGCACAACACAGGAGGGCCAACTCCTCAGGTCAAGACTCTGCTGTCCACTTACATCTGAAGGAGAAAAAACATTCCTTTGAGGACAACAATGTGAACATCTTGGCCAGAGAAGACAGATGGTTTGAAAGAGGAGTAAAATAGTCCATTTATGTCAGACTGGAACAACCATCTTTGAACAGAGGAGGTGGCCCAAGACATTACTTATCACCCACCTACAATGCAGTACTGAGTTCCCTCCCCAGACAGCTTAACAACCATTCACTCCTGGGCTCACCTAGCCTTAGAAACCCACATGAAGGCCTGTTTGACTAAGGACCCACAAGTGGCCCTAACGACTCTGAAACTCAGAACACACACGTCCTTAACGACTCTGTAAGGACACTCCCATACAGAGTTTAAAAGCCTGCAGCTTCCCTCCAGTTAGTTAGAACTGAAGAGTCCTCTTGGATGAGAGGTGAGACGTCTTCAAGACACTGAAACAAGTCCAGTAGCCTACGATACAGCACCTAGATTTGATACTAAAGTACATTTACTATCAGATACTTTAAGACTTTAATTCAAGGACTATTTGTATGGGTGACTTTTACCAAAGAAAATTTAACACAATATTTTTACTTTTACCAAAGTATTACTTTTCAGTGTTTTTTGCACAGAATATTATGCTATTCTGTTTTTGTCATTAATTAACATACGTAAAACCATTTCAGTACTTTAGTTTGCTAATGTGGAGCAAATGTAGGTACAAACTAGGAAGTAACATAAACTGGAAATAGCCAAGTAAAGTACAAATATGTTCAAATTATTCATGAGTACAGATGAAGCAGCTCTACCAGCATTTGTGTATGTGCGCATGCGTGTTCGCGTTCGATACCAGCGATGATCGATTGTTTTGGGCTGCAGACAAGATGGCCGCGGACTGTCAACCGTAATAATTCTCACACTCTTGTTATTTTCTAATAATATTAGCTAATATTTGAAAGCTCCTGGCAGAAATGGGTTTATCACAGAGTGCAGAAGTGTCCGAAGGAGGAACCTATGGATACCATGTGCACGGCGTAAGAAATGATTCAGCTTTTTTTGTATTTGGAACAGCGTGTACTGCAGCTTATAATGAGATGTTACTGTATGCTAACACAGACAGCTAGCTAAGTAGTTGATGCAAACCCACCGGCGGTAAAAAAAAAAAAAAAAAAAAGCTGATGAGGTGGCACTGCTTACCTTTTACTCAAATATGACACATGCAAGGGAAACTTTATTTGTTCATTTAAAAATTACGCTTGAATTCAAGCGTGTAACTTTTCGCAAACAAAATCTTACAACAGTCCTGAATCCACTGAGCTATTATTGTTTTATTTGGCAGTTTAGTTTTTTAACCAAAGTCGTTAAATACAAGATGAGTGCCTGAAACTGTTAATGTTCATGTGAAGGTGTTCAGCATGCGGACAAATTAACGATAAGAGAATATAAATAGATGAATCGCTTAACTGCAACATTTTCATTGTGTTGCAACAATTACAATGACTGTACATTAAATTATGTCAGAGCAGAAATTATTAATCGATTAACTGATTAATCGATCGAGAGCGTTCAAGGGAACATGCCAAAAACATTTTAGGTTCAAGATTCTCAAATGGGAAGATTTGTTTATTGTATTTATATGATTGTAACTGAATGTTTTTTGTAGTGTTGGACCGTTGCTCAAACTAAAGAAGCATTTTTAAAGTTTTTGGGCCAAGAGAAACCAAACTATCAAGTGAATAATCATTAATCTGTAATAATAACAATAACCCATAGTTGAAGCTGATTACTGTACTGATGCCACTGGTAAAAGGCTATGATTTAATGCTCCAAAAACTTGTTCAAAGTTGTTCAATCATTGTAAAGTTTTGAACATGTAACTGTAACTCTATTAAAGATGAAGCTCCACAAGTAATTGAAATACTGGTGTTGTTTTTGACAGGTGCAGCCGAGTTCCCCTGCAGAAGAGGCCGGACTGCAGCCCTTCTTTGACTTTATTCTGTCTCTGGACAACAAAAGACTCGTAAGTTTATTGGTTGTCTATTATAAGTAGAGTTAGAGAGTAGAGTTACATACTGTTTTGACTCCTTTCATTACTGTTCACCAGAATGAGGAGAATGATCTGCTCAAGGAGCTTCTGAAAGCCAACATGGAGAGAGCGGTGAAGATGGAGGTGTACAGCACGAAAACCACCAGAGTTCGTGAGCTGGAGGTGGTTCCCAGTAACATGTGGGGAGGACAGGGCCTGCTCGGTGCCAGTGTTCGCTTCTGCAGCTACCAAGGAGCCAATGAGAATGTCTGGCATGTTCTGGTGAGCTTCTTCATCAGTAACCAGGAAAACCAAAGCAGCTGACCTAACTCTGATTTGAACTTGTCATCACTCCACTATAGCTTTGCTTTTTGTTTGCTAACAATTCCATTCCTGTAGGATGTGGAAGCCAGTTCACCTGCTGCACTGGCAGGGCTTCAGCCACACAGTGACTACATTGTTGGAGCAGATCAAGTGCTGCAAGATGTAAGATGCTTTATTGTCAGCGTTTGGCTCTGATATTTTGAGCTACAAATCCTGTCTCTGAATTAAGTGTGTTGAAAGATGAGTTGTAGTTACATCCCGAGTTGTTCGTTTCCAGTCAGAAGACTTCTTCTCGCTGATTGAGGCCCATGAAGGGAAGCCCCTGAAGCTGCTGGTGTACAACACACAAACAGACGCCTGCAGGGAGGTGGTGGTCACACCAAATGGCGCGTGGGGTGGAGAGGGCAGGTACGTGACAATACAGAAAGTATTCAGGGTGATTTACCGGAGAAAACCTCTGCATTTCACCTTTTAATATGGTAATTGTTTTGCCTTTAGGCTGTTTGGGCTATTCAAGATAACATTCACTCCTTTCCATTTCAATAAAGAACAAAACAGTTGGCCCATAATGCCTGTGTTTGGTATCAGTGGAGGTAAATGCTAAATAAAGAGAAAGGTGCATGCAGGTCAATTCTCTTCTGTTCTGTTGTTTGGCTTATGCAAATAAGTCAACCATTGAAATTAATTTACAATAAAGCTTTTTTACATTACACAGCATTAATTATTTATTAAAAGAATGAATTGTTTAATAATGGTGTTATAAATGGTCTATAAACATTCCAACTTAGTTTGGGTTGTGGCATTGGTTACGGCTACTTGCACCGGATCCCAGCACTTCCTGAAGCATCGACCGCAAAGCCTCCCACCCCTGTTCCTGAGGAGGAACCGTCTCCAGAGCTGCCAACAGAGCTGCCAACACATGGATTCACAGAGGTAAACCTGAATCCACATTAACTACAATAACTGCTGCAACTGATGATTAATTTCACTGATAGTGTTATCCACTACAAGTGGTTAAAAATCACATTTGAGAAGCTGAAAACAATTATTCGGGATGTTTGTTAGATAAATTGTTTAAAATAACTGTTAAATTACAAAAAATGTTCATGTTTTTTAATTAACTCGTTCTTTCAGCATTATCATTTGCCTGTTTTGCTGCTGTTGTAGCTATTTACTAACTTAGTGTACTGTGACATGAGATCAAATTATTGGTAGTAGCAGCTTTTTTTCTGTTTATGTTCCAGGCACCTTTGATGGCACCTTCAAGCCAAAGTGAAGATGTGTTGGACCTGGAGCAGGTCGCCCTGCAGGAAGCTCCTCTACCTCCACCCATCCAGAGAGTCATGGACCCAGGTCAGTTCACATACACATACAGCTTTAGAGGATGTTGATGTACAACATGTGTGTCTCTTTGGTAGGGATGGACATCAATAGTATATCATTATCATCATTTGAGACTATATATCATCTTAGATATTAGATATCGTTGTATCATCATACAGCATAAAGGCTGCATTACAGTAAAGTGATGTAATTTTCTGAACTTACCAGACTGTTCTACTTGTTCTAATTTATTTGAGGACCATATTGCTCAGCCCTGCTCTTTTGCATCTCACTGTATGTATAAAAGTCTTCTTGTCCTGTGTTTGCTTTTCCAGGTTTCTCAGACTCTGAAGTGGCGGTGATGACCCCTGATGCTGCAGATTTGGTGGACAGACTGGATCTGTCCATGTCGTCCATCGACATGACCAACACCGCACTGGCTATGCACGAGGAGAAGGAAGGTGAAATCTCCGGTGTTGGTAAGTTAGACCAGCAGCAGTTCATAACAGTTACTTGGTGCTTTTTTGGGGGAAAAAACATTGACTATGCTTGTATTTCCTGTCGTACAGAGGAGCTTGAGGACAGTGTGCTGCTGTCATCGTCAACGGAAAACCAGACTGACCCACAAGAGCTGAGCTCTCAGGCAGCCATGGACCTCACTTCTGCTCTGGATTCCAATGACACTTTGTCAGATTCAGGCATCCCACCAGCTGAACCATTTCACCTGCTCACAGAGTCTACAGACGAACCCGTCTCTCTCTGTGAGTCTAGCAACAGTCCAAGCCCATCTATGGGTGCATTGTCTCCCCTTGTAGAGTCCCCCGAGTCCCCCGAGCCTCCTGCTGAACCCTCTGTCCCAGCTGAAGACCCTCCCTGCCAATCTCCCGTCGATCTCCTCCAATCCTCTGCTGTGAATGAGGTGACGGTGGACGATTCACCAGCTCCAGACGTCGAGGACGAAACAGCGCCAGTGGAGGAGTCTGAGGAGCTTCTAGATGTGGCTGATGCTCATCACTGCAGCCATGAGAGTGATGAGGAGGAACCAGAAGAGACACCTCTTGAGTAAGCTTCAATCAGGCCATAGAAATGCAAAGTGAAGTTGACAATCACTGGGGCTTTTTTTAAAGGAATAGTCGATAGGAAATATACGCTGTCTGATTAGTTACACTACAGAAACCAGCTAAAGCATATAAGTAAAAAAACACTTTCAGGCACTGTCTGTAGGAAGATCCTTTTTGTTTTATGTGTAAATTTAAAGTTACTGCTCATTTGTACGCCAAGGTTTTAATGTGATGCTTCCTTGCTTGGTGCAAAATTAGATTTTACGGGTGACGAGACTTTGGAACACAAAAGTGAAGAATACTTGAACACTTCCAAAGATAAACACATGCATTTACTGCAGGAAAGCACAGCTGCACCTTTATATCCAGAAACACTATCAGAGTTTTTGAAGCTACCAGACTGCTGGCAGCAAGTAATGATTCACACAATACAGCTTTTAAAAACAGAGGACTTTTACTATAGTACATGGCCCGTGTATTGGATTTTTAACTGTTTTTAATATGTTATGAGGGAAATATTTGTCCACTTGTGCTGTGTGAAACCAGTCAGTACAAGTTTTTACATCAGTTTTGAAAAGGTCAGTATATTTTAAAGGTGCACTATGTAGTTTTGGGGAAGACATTTTAATCAGAAGAGAAAGATCTTCATTGACTGATTTGATTTTATACCTAAACTGAATACCTTAAAGAACAACACAGTTTCATACTGTTTCACTTTGTTTATATTTCACGGACCCCGACACCGTTCTTGCTTCAACAGTATTCTGGGGACCGTATTTTCCTCTGAGAACAGCCTGTTTATTCAGTTAATGAAAAAAAATATTTCTGAGTTTGTATGATTTCCTCATTAATATTGTAAATACTACAATCCTGAGTTTGAATTTCTTCTCCAAAACTACAGTGCCCCTTTAAACACTTGTATGTATTCAGCCATGCAGTTTGTGATCTTTTTGAAAAGAGTTTTACTGCCTGTATTGTTGGAATAATGTCCCCATGTCTCCTTTAACACTCTTATTTTGTAATTTTGGTGATCTATGCAACAGTAGACGAGTACTTTGTACACCCAGTAGATGACAGACCTTTCATATAGAGTATGTAAGAAGTCTGAGAACAGTGATGCTGCTGTTGAGTTAATCGTTTTCTGTTTTTCTAGGGGGCTTCTTAATGTTTTTCACAGTCAAAGTAGGTGCTAGTATGTAAAATAAGGAAAAGTATTTTTGCAGATATTTTATCAAGTAATTGTATGTTTTATTAGGAATGAGTGGAGAGTCTTTTGATGAATGTGAAACGGGTGAATCTTCGATGGTTAAACAATCATATCACTTGACTTAAAAAAAAAAAAAAAGTTGTCCCTTGTTTTTCTTATTTCACACTCATCAGCTGAACACATTACAACTCAACAAACATCCACTTATAATCCTCATATTTGTCATTGTTAAACCATTCCAATTTATTTCTTCCAATGCCTAAAATATACATATTTCACAAATTATTACAACAAGGGATATTGCAGTGTTATGGCCCAATTTTGGTACCCATCGTGTTTTTTGGCCAATTAGAGTTCACTCGATGCATCCCCACTATGGCGTTAAACACACTCATCATGGCAAAAATTAACAGCAGAAAATTTACAATGAGAGGATCTGTTGTTCTGCTTGGAGACACCAAGAGAGAAATGGGTATTTCCATTTATTTCACTTTGGTGAATTTCCCACAGTGGTTGAATATTTATATGTTCTCTTGGATGAGATTCCCCTTCAAGTTATATTCATGTTTCATTGAACTCCTATAGAATCTAAAATGAAATATACATTTGGAACAGCCCTCACTGTCATCAAAGTCACTGCTCATGACCCAAGCACAGAGCGAGTAAGCACGAGTTATTGTTAAAGATACATACCTTATAATATATAATTTCCCGATTGCTAAGATGACTTGGACGACTACTAACATTCTTAAACTGCAAGATTCTGGGTTGTAGTGAATACAACAGATGCAATTTTTAACATCCAAGTCAAATTACCTTCATGATCATGAATGTGTGCTCTAGGGATTTGGAAAATATAACAGTTTGTTTTCAGTAAGCTGTACAACAACACAATAAAACTGCTGCAAAACCAAAAGTCACTTAAATCAAAAAATGTTGTACATATATTTACAAAAAAAATAACATTCAGTCCATTGAGAACAGCACAGCTAAAAAGAAATGACAAAGACAAGTGTTTCTGTCAATGAGGTTCAAGCTCTGCGGTAATTAGATGTCTAAGCCGAGGTTAAGTTCAAGTTAAGATGACGACAGAACAGAGGAGGACTGTGACGCTACCCAGAGACCGAGTGTACTCCTAAACTGGTGGTATAGCTGAGACAGGTGTGGAGTGTTTGTAGAACAAGGACAGTTTCTGGAATGTACTAGAACAAACAAACAGTCTACTACATCCATGTGCACACACACACTCTTGGACACAAACATGTACTGTAACTTCAGTCGCTTCAAAATAAAGATGCCAATCAAAAGGAAAGAATAAACATAGCAGTCAAAGAAAGAAAACAAAAATAAATTGGTGAGCGCTGGAGGAAACGGTCCGTTCTCTTAATTCTTGTCAAACTGTAAAAAAGAAAAAAAAAAAAAGAAAGAAAAGAAACACTACGGACCACTCTTCTCGCAGGTGTCTCTTGGCTGCTCCGGCCTGTTCTGGTCAGTTCCCTATGATACACCGTGAGCCACGTCCTCACAAATTTTACTGGATTCTCATTGATGCTGCGACTCTGGACCACACAATGGGGTTTTAGGGTACTACATGTCAGAGGTGGGTGGTGATTGGCAAATGACGAAAGTTCCCGTTTTAAAAATTGTGACTTTCACGTGGACTTCTGCCTATAGTGAAGCGTCAAGTCCCCTCCACTCTTCCAGATAAAATGTTTAACTGTTCGCAGGTCCATGTTGGGATCTAGAACCTGGTCAAAAGATAAAGAGTAAAAGGTTAATTCAATGAACAATGACTGAGACTGCACAAACTTTACTCAAAGTGTACACACAAAGACACCATGCTCACCTGGTCTTGACACATTAGTTCTATCTTCTCCTCGGCCAGCATTGCCATGTCCTCCTCCTTCTCCTGCTCCCCGGGCTTATCGTTGGCTGACGAGCTGGTGGTCTGAGACTCGTTGTCCAGGTTGATGATCTTCTCGTAGACGTGCTCCATCACCTTCCTCACCTGGAGCATGTCACTGGCCGAGAGGCGGTCCCTGCAGAACACACAGAAGGTAAACTCAGCTCTCAATAGGCAGGCAGCAACACAGATCTGCAGCATCCATGTCAGTGTAGATGTACTCTGCTAACGTCATCACATAATCAAAGGAAATACAATTCAAGAGTAGACATGGAACTCACTTCTTTAGAGTTTTTGCACCAGAGGAAGAATGGGGCTGGAGGTAGAATGGGATTTTGTTGAACTTGGGCATATTTTTCTGGAATAGAAGAGGAAAGATAATACATGTGAATCAAAAAATAATAATGGGAGGATCAAACTGTGAGTGCACATAATGTATCACAGAGATGCTAAAGAATTTAAAAATACAGTGACATAGCCCTTTAAATCTTAACTCTGATGTTGTGTAGGAAAAAAGCACAGGTGTAAATAATAATAATAATAATAATGGCTGAATTCCATTTAGCTGCTCTGGTTTAAAGATTGTGGTATTATTCATGCTGGCCCACTTGAATAGAACATAACCATCATTAATGTTCTTAGTAACAACTGTGCTTTACCTACTTTGGCTATGAAGCTAAATGTCTGCTGTTATAAGGTCTATTAAAGTACTTCAGAAGTACCTGGATTGTGTTCTTACAGTGAAAAAGCACAATCTTTTACCCCCTAAAAAGTCCCTGCTCGGTTAGAGTGACAGTGCTTTCCAGAAGTACAGGAACCTTGTGGGTGGGGCTTGCAGCGCTGACCATTTCTGATTGGCCGAGTACTTGCAGCACTGTATTTCCACTAACATTAAAGAATCTGCAGCTGCAAACCAGTTTGTTTTTGTTCATTGTGCTTTGACACGTCAATGCGGAGTTAACAGATTAAAGTATACGGCAGATGGGCTGACAGTCATCATTGTGGTAAAGCTGCGCACAAAAATAATGTGCCGTCACTTTTTCATTCATCAGCGGATTAATTTGCCTCATCTTCACAGGTTTTAAGACTGCAGTGGAAACACAGCAACAGGCTGAAGTAATCTTTAAGTTCATTGGAAAGTACTTCCTGGGACAAAAAAATCTAGGTGCTTTAGGTAGATTAATTATAGAGGCTTAACGGACTCAATAATTAATGTCATCTTTAACAACAGGAAAGAGCAGACTCTTTTGTGATGCTTAGCAACAAAAGCATTCATGATTTCCTATGATAAGGTTCAAGCTGGCAAACTGATGGTTTGGTAAAAGTCAGTGAGAATAGGTTTGAAACCACCAATGTCACATTGACAAAAATGTATTTTGTTTGCTTCTCGAGTAAAAAAGCTTAAATATACACAAAAAGTAACACATATAGGTGATCACAAACACTCTCACATGATCCTCCAAATTGGAAATTATAGTCTATTTCAGCTGTGATCAATTTGACTTCATCTTAATTGATTTATTGTAAAATTAAGGTAAAAACTTAATTGTACTCACATCTACAGTTATATCAATAACCCACTGTGGGACTGTCTCATTCAGCAGCATGGACTCAGTCTCTCCACCTGAATCTCTACAAAGCAACCTGCAACACAAAACACAGGAGCAATTCAGAGGTGCAATAAATCAGTCAACTATTAACATGCATGTTTATTTCAATCATAAATTACATTACAAGGCCCACTGCAGCACTCTGAATTTACATTTAACCTGCATTCATAGGGATGTTAGTGAATCATTACCTGAATAGAGTTCTGCCTCCTGCTTCCCCAAAGATGACTGGCGTGTGTGGTGGCACTTGGAAATATCCATTTCCCTTCTGGACCCTGTTCTCCTGCTCTCCGTTCACTGAGGGCACAAGAACACAATCCAATTGTAAGACACCGAAACACAATGAATGGCGCTTTAGACACCAGGCGCTCATTTACACTAGCAGGAAATGATGTCAAGTGGAGCGATGAATACAAACGTTGAAGTTCCCAGAGCATCACTGCAGAGGTTTGCTTGATTTAGTTTTATAAAAGTCTTGCATAGCTAGACCTATCTCCCCAGCACTGTGTCAGCGCTGGAGAAAGGTCTGGCTGCAGCAAATATCATTCTGGGATGAAAAACATGCTCACCCCATACCAATCACGTTGTGCTGAGCAGCTCTTAACCCCGGATGCAGCAATGATGCCCCTTCAAAACAGTGTCGGTGAAAACTTAGTTTGCACGTGCAGAGGCAGTTAGCTAACAGGTAAGTGTTTGAGTAACTTGCCATTTTCAGTGTGTCAGCTAATAACTTGGAGGTTGTCGTATATTTTCACATAGCGATGGGAATTTTGAAAACAATACACACAGATAGCGGAAGGAAGGGTGGGAACAGGTGACCAACAATGGGCTTTATCCCAACAGTCGTGACCGGTAAGTCAGACTAGTTTCATAAGGACATAGCAGTGACTGGTCCTCACCGTGGTTCACCTCGTTCTCTTCCTCATCCATTGGGTTGATGCGAGTTCTGGGCCAGAACTCCAGCAGAGCCTGGAGCAGCAGTCCACCCAAGTTTACTGCAGAGATGAAGTTAACAAGTTAGCAGTTGTGAAATATACAGTTTGCTAGTTTTTTTTCCTTTAATATGAAATGGGTCAGATATCTTACATTTTGGGTCGGATCCATCAGAGCTTGAAAACCCAGCGTCCTTTGCAGATACCCAGGCAGCAAAGCAGTCACTCTCATCCAATGTGATGGTGAGCATCTATTCAAAGAGAAGAAGAACGATGAGACTACTAACCAGGCTGGAAGGACTTCTGAGTTTAAAAAAAGTCGCAGCAGCTGATGGATCAGAAGTTCTCGTGTTTTCCAGGTTTGGACTCACCCCAGTTTTCAGATCTACAGAGAACCAGTTTGGCACATAGACCATCTTGAAGCGCTTTTTAATCTCTTCGTCAAACTCCACTTTCCCCAAGTCTTCACCCTTGCAAGCCTGAAGGTAAAATACACATTAAGTGAGTTTAAACAGGGTTCCCCACCTTCTTAAACATTAAACTCTCTCAAATTCAAGGACCCAACACAGCGTCGTTTGAGACGCAGATCAAGGTTAATTACTGTACACAACACCGAGAATTTTCTCAATGACAACAACTTCCAACAACAGAACAAAACGTGAATTTATTCATTCAGTTATCCATTCAGTCTAAAATGGAGATGTGAAAGCAGACAAAATAGCATTGTGAAAGTGAGGTTTATAGGGAAACGATGATGTCATTTTCTACAGCAATTACAGTGTGGTTTCAACATTTACTTCATAATGATCTGTTGAAGAAAAAAACTTGTCTATTGCCAGTCTAAGCAAAAAAAAAAAAAAAAAAAAAAAAAAAAAAAAAAAAAATCAGAAAAAATTCTATTCTTGCACAGAATATATAAATTCGAGCACTTTCAATGAGGCATGTCTATTTGTCTATTTCAAAAACCTTCAAGGCCTGACACTTGTTTTTTTCAGCTCACATACACAGACTTTGAAGGATTTTCGAGTGTCTATGGGAACCCTGATTTAAACCACAAGTATCACCAGGAGTAAACACTGATGATCATCTTCTAAAATCGCTGTGGTGTGACTTGTTAGAGCATAATTTGAACTAAAAGAATCAATATAGCTTTTACAAAAAAAATGCCAGATGCAATCACACTGTAACATACCTAGAAATAAGTGCAATTCTGGGCTTACCTTCAGGACGTCCCAAAAAGCCACATTGTTGTTGGTGTCTTTGGTGAGTATGTGTCTCTTGTCATTCAGAATGTGGCACTGGATGATACTGGCACCTCCTGCAAACACAACACAGAATTACATTTTATAAAATGCCAGAGAGGACGAAACAGAAGATAGTGTTTTCGATAAATGTACACATTTACCCTTGATGACTTGCTCTGGCTGAGTGCACAGTGGTGTCAGAGGGGTCGTGCAGTCGTTGTCATACTCCCCTGATGATCTGAAGTTGTGCATTCCCTTTAGAGACTGCACACACAGGAAATAATAGTCATTGCAGATTATGCTGGATTTTAATAATCACATCCTCACTCTTCCTTGCAGCAACAGCTGTGATTAATGTAATACAATTATCTTTTGTGTATCACCCACACCATCACAAAGCTGCTTTAAATTCTTACACAAATTACAGGAGGATTACTGCAGAATAGCATTAGGCGTGGCCACACGCACAAGTCTCCATCAACACTGTATCCCAGAGTCATTATGTTGACAGTCGAGCAGTGATCTCAGAGGTGTCACGCATGCTTACCCATTTATTAACGGATGACTTGGTGGTGGAGACCCAGATTGCTGGAGGTGGGTCAGCAGATCTGTCCAGTTCCATCTGAGCAAAAGAGAAAGATGGCAGAAGGTTGAATGAATGCAAATGGTTTTTGCTATGAGCACCGGAATCACTGAAGAGAGTAAAAGGGTCATTATTTTGAACCAATTTTTTTTTTTTTTTTAGAAATATAATAAAGTACAACTTTTCTTATAATAAGCACCGTCACTGCTCAAAGGAAACAAAAGAATCGTGCGTGTGAAATGAAAGAATGACTTAAACATCAATAAGTACACCCAGTACTGACATCAACACCGTAAAGAGACACCAGTTAAAATCAATGGTCAATGTACAGACTACAAAATGCAGAGAAATCATTTATTTTTAAACTTGTTCATTATATTCTATAAACAAAACAGTAGATGTATTCCAGGTTGGAGTGTGCTAGCTTCTTACTTTGAGCACCGGGGCCTTCTCCTCGCAGATGAGCACACGGATGTCTGGGTTACGCAGGTCAGTGCAGTAGATCTTCTTGTCTCTGCCTCCAGAATAGACGTGTGTGAAGGCCTCATTGACCTGCAGGGCCCAAACCCCTTCATCGTGCACTCGGTAGGTGGCGATACACCTCTGCTGGCCGAGTGACCACAGGCGGATGGTCCCGTCTGAACTGCCTGACAGACACTGGAGAAGGACAGCAGGTTCAGTTTTTAAAAATCCTCAGTTCAGCAGTGGCCACTGCTGTATATTTGAGATTTGTAAACTCACCTGAGTGCCATCTCGATTCAGCAGCAACGACTTGACATTGTCTGTGTGACCCTTTAGCTTCATCAGTTTTGCACATGTCCGAGGATCCCACACTCGCAGAACCTGAAGAAGTAATAAAAAGGGAGGAAATGAAAATGGGCACTTCTTTACTAAATTCACATGCACACTAGAACCAGATTACAGAGACTAAACAAGGCAAGGTAATATTTCAAGCAAAGCATTTATATGGTTTCAAAGGGACTGAACACCTCTTGTAACCCCAGTTCACATTATTTGTTATGTCATCTAATTATTGTTCTCGCAGCCTCCAGGAAGCATCTTACCAACACCTCAGAGAGGAGGGGAAAATGGAGAAACTTGTAGAGCTGGGTATCATTCGAAAAAAGTTTGATACCGGTACCGACACCGATACCCTGACTTCAACACCAGTTCTTGAATGTTTCTTTTTCAATACCAATTATATGAAATCTTTTTTAACAAAAGATTACATTACACAATGATTTGTGAGCCCCGTCTCTGGGCGTTACCTATTTCCTGCAGCCAATCACCAGCATTGTTAGATCTTGGCACAGCAGTTACACAGGCTTATTGGCTCGCTGACACTGATGAGATTAACTCCTTTGAAAGATATTGAAATTGGGAATCGAATGACAAGACATTTTTAGATACTCGATAGTATTGAGGCAATTTGGTTGGTGCCATTAAAGGATTAAAGTTCGATACCCAACCATAGCAACTTGTATGTGTCATTTCTCACTCTGGCGAATCTAAGGAGTACTTTAACATCCCAAATTCTTCCCAAAACTGGCAATAACACTGGCACCATCTCATTATAATCTGTAATCTTTGGCTCTTCAGATCCTGCAATACTGCAGTAAAGAAGACCCGTCAATATGCCGGCTTTGCTTTTATACACTGAACCGAACAAGTCTGTATAGCGCTGCCTCAGTGTGTGATTTGAAATAGCATGCTGGCACATGTAACAGTTTGTGCCAGTCCTGTTGGCTCACCTTTTTTGTACAGATGTCAATTTGTCTTTGTTACTACCTCCACTGTCGGCTTAAAGGGGGAACAACAATGTCCAGCCATCGCATGTTTTTACGTTTTACCCAGAAGGGCGAAGCAGAATAACGGCGCAACATTCCTGCCTTGAACAGGCTGTGTTAAAGGGACTTTTGTGGAATCTGCAGATCATGCAGAAATCAAACTAAGACATAAAGGCTCCACAATAATTCAAGAGATTTTTGAGTAATTTCCTGTATATCTATTATCTGAGGACATTCTCAATCAAGCTGTAAGATGAATAAACACCCCAGATAAAGTGTTAATATGACAGGTGTCATTTTTTATCTAGTGCACTTGAACTAATAGTGTGCATATATGTATGTGTGCTACCCAAACCTTTTCTGTGGATCCAGATACGATGACTGTGCCCATCTGGTTCATAGCCAGACTGTAGATAGAGTCCTTGTTACCACTCAGTGACGAGGCTGTTAGGGGAGACAAATCATAGTGAGTCTACAGGTACAGAATATATCCCGGAGAAACATATCAGCTATTACAGAACAATAGTCAGTGTATATGTACAATAATCAGAACCACACTATATATGGACTAAAAATGGGCAAACAGAAACAAACAATACTTACTGGTGACAGTGTTGTTGGAAGCAGTGAGTGCCGTTAGTGTGTTCACATCCCAAAGAAAGATCTGCCGGTCCAGACCTGCAGATGCCACAAGCTCCTTGTCCTTAGCATAGGCCAGAGCTTTCACGTAGTCTTTGTGTGTTCGTAACGTCGACATACAAAATCCTTTGTGCGCATTCCATACTTTGACTGTTGTATCTGATGAGGCAGAGATCACTGAAACGGAAGACAGTGAAAAGTGTATCAGATCAATCTGTCGGCCAGAACAGTAGAGATGCTAAACAATGCCTTAAACCTACATTTAAAAAAAGCTGTCAGTAATTATACTCACATGTTTTTCCATTGCAACAGAGAACTATGTCATTAACCCAGTCTGTGTGATGCTCCATCGAGGCAATGTATGGGTCCTGCTGCAATCACAGAGGAGAGAAATTAAGACACTTCCACTGCTGAATATAAGAGAAAATTATGCATATGATAACACAGCTGCACAACCATATTGGGAGTGTAATATTTCAATATAGGTGAGGAATTTAAGAGGCTCTACTTTGTGCTGGTAGACGCTCCATATCCGGATGATGGAGTCCCGTCCAGCAGTGAAGAGCCGGTTCAGCGCAGGGTCTAGCTGGAGAGCATTCACCCCGTTTCGATTGTACTTCTCCACCTCATCTCTAATGACATAGGACACCTGAAACACAGAGGGGAGAGTGAGCAGTGAGGTCAGGCTAATCTCGAACACATCTGGTTTTTCCCACAACACACCCACTTTCCTACGGCACATTTCGCAGCTAACGATTAAGTTTCATGCACTTACGTTGAAAGGACACGCAGAGTCGGTTGATAAAACTATCTAACTAAATGACACATATTTTTGGGAAATAATTTCCCGTAGGTTGATATTAACTATGGTCAAATTCAGTACTTCTATCATGCTGTCATCTGGTAGTAATGTATAACTGGCAGACTGCACTACAGAACCAACGAGACACGTACGTTTTCCCAGCAAATAGACCGAGCCCAAATCCAGTGTAGCTTAGCTACCATCAACGCCGTACTAGCATGAAAATGCTTCTAAGACAGCACATGAAATATTTGTACTAATATACGAGCTGGGTAGTTGTGTTATAACGTTTGCAACACGTACTTATATGATAACTGTTTAGAAAAACATGTTATGATTTTGACGCCAGCGTTAGCAGAAGACGCTAACAAGTAGCTAACGTGAGCTTAGCTAGCTAGATTAGCCGGCTTGAGTCATGACTCATAACAGCAACTCTGCCGTCTGCGGGCGGTTATTACTGTCCGTCAAATATCCGTGAAGCACTTTTTAAAGCTGAGGACCCTGACGTGACAGCTGACAGACACTTAGCAATAATGCAACTACTGTAATTTACCTGTACTTTTCTCCGCCCAGCAGCATTTTGCCTGTGATGCGTGGCCATCTTGCATGTTGACAGTCAATTCATGTGATGCTACATCCGGAAAAAAAGGCAACATATGCACCTGGGCTTTATGGGTAATGTGGTTTTCACAGTGTCCTCTAGTTTCACTGTGCAAAGGACTGTTTCCCAGAGGAGTTGACCATTTTCAGTAACAAGGGTGAGAGCATGGGAGACCAGAGAAATGCACAAAATGAAAGAAAGCATCTCAGTTTAAACATTTAAATCATCAAAGTGGAGTTTGCATTTAGTGGACAACTGCCTGCCAACAGTTGTTGTATGATGTTTAGGTACAAAACATATTAACATATATTTAGACACTGTCAGATCACTTACAAAATACCATCAAGGCACTTCGTCACCCACAGCAGGTCTTTAATCCTTTGGCATTGGTGCCCAATGTGCGGGCCCGCCATCACATTTGATTCTGCCAGATGTTTCAAGAAATAATAATTATCTAAAAAAAATATGCAGGCCTAAAATGAATCACTAATATGTAGGATCCCCAATTATTAATTATTTTTCATCATCTCAACATGGCTGACACTTTGCACAGGTGGTCAGTCAGTTAAGAGTTCTTGGGATCTTAATACCATTTTGCATATCAGCAATACAAAACAATACAATAAGTGTTTGTGTTTTTGCTGAATAAAATGTAAAGAGTGGAACAATCCTGAGTCTAAAAGCACTAGAAACAGATTTAATTGTGTAACTGTAACAACTTCATCCAACATGACTTCAGGCTGGATTATTATGAGATATGTTGCAGCTCTGTCATTCAGCAAAAATCAATTCCCATCCCAGCCTTTTCCTACAAGTCTGTTATTGGCCACTGGGGGGCGCAATATCACACCAACACTGTGCGTAGACTTGACCGCTAAGTATTCCAAACCCACCGTCCCTCAGCCCATTGGAAACACTCAATAAAATTGCTGACAGCTTGTGTTAAACCGTGTCCTTTTAGGCCTCATTTAAGTGCAACAGGTTTGGAGTCCACAGGGTGACTTCAGTGGTTCCTCTCCATGGATGAAATGAATACAGATGTTGCTCAGCACATGGTTACCTGTCTGTAAACTGCAATAGTGAGCCAAATGTGGTGTAACTCCATCATTAAAAGTCCTATTCTGTCATTAAACTCCAAACAAGTTCATATAGTTCATCCTCAGACACTTAATGGTCATAACAGCATAATTAAGAAGAGTACAAGCAGCCTATTTTGCGCCACTTTACAGCCTAATTTAGGGTCAAGTCTTTCCCGCACAGAATGCTGGGTAAACACCAGGTTCAAGTCCCCTCCTCACTGTGTCCTGTACTGTGTGTAAACTGTCATACTGTGTCATATGTGAGTGTGACACAGGGCAGCTATAGGAGGGGTAATCCTCTGTGCTCCAGCAGCATCCTCCCTCCCTCGTCCTCTTGCTCAAGGGCAAACCGAGGTGCGCCTCTCCCGCCGCGGCTGAAGACAGCGCAGCATCCTCTCCGCAGCTCGGCGGCTGCTCCGGGACCTGTCCTCTGTGGGATGACTACGGAAGAGCCAGTTGGATGGAAGGACAGAGGACAACTTGTGACAGCGTCCAAAATGTCCAATATAAGGCGATGAGACGACAGGCAGCTTGTGTAGAAGTCACTTTTGACCGCTAAACTTTGGATTGTGGTGAGAAGACGCACTTTTTCTGTCCTGCGCGCTGGATTGGAGTTCTTGGTCCACCATGAAGACTGAACCTTGAGAGGAAGACATGGATTTTGCACGGAGAGTTTGGCTGCTCCTTCTTCTAAAACCCGAAGAACTCAACTCTGGAAATGATGCTGTAAATCTCAGAGTTTCATATGTAAGTACCCCTGCGAGGATCTTTACACTTTTTACTTTAAAGAGGAAATGCTCGACGTTATTTGTTTACTGTTTGGTTCTTTGCTTTTCTTTGTTTTCACGTTGAGTAAGGGCAGGCAGGTGGAGAACGTCTCCATACATTAAAAAAGAAAAGAAAAACAAATTATAATTTCAAAAAAGTCATGGTTTTACTGTCAATATCATGGCCTGTGTTACACAGTATACGCAAAAGACTAATCTACAATAAAGTGCATAAAGCAAAAATATCCTTTTAGTGTTTTATTTTTGATTGCTGAGTATTAAAAGATTACTCTTACTGAGGTAATTCACTTGCATTATCTGTATCTGTTGATTTTGAGCAGTGACATACTTTTCCAGTGCACAGTTTAGTGTTTCATGACGTCCCCAACTTATTGAAATGTGTTGAGTTACCCATTACATAATGATATGTGAGCCAGTGGTTACACATTTGAGATGAGTTTTTCCTCTTTTCATCCGAAAACCTTCATCATCTTCTTGTCTAATGTGGCTGATGTAACTCATGATTAGTTTTAAGATTTCCTAGTTTCTGGAGCAGGATTTGAAGAAGCATCAGCATGTGGATGTGAAGTCACACAACAGAGCTCATAAGAAACAGCTTTCATCAATTCTTCACCCAATTCGTGGTAGAAACCGCACCAAGGTGTCACTGTGGAGGGACATACCTTCTGTAGCCTATGCATTTAAGCTATCTGATGCAATTACATTGAAAGGTTTTTGCAAAAGAAGTAGGTCATCAGTTCAGTCTGTGCAGGTTGGATCACAGCATGCAGCTCTGAGAGGGAACAGAGACGTAACACGGCCCTGTAAGAACAGACATGATGTACACTAAGACTGCTAGTTTGTGGTGGAGCTTTGCTTACTCAAGTTTTAATGTGTTTTTGTCATACCAAAGTCTGTCTGATCATACAAGTAAGCAGTTTGTTTCAATTGATGGCAATCATTTTTACAACAGATAACAGACCTAATGAACAATTAAAACATATGCAGACTTTGAATCGGGTTCATTTGCACCTCAGAGACCGTTGCAATGTAAACCAAATAAATGAAACCACTCATTTGAGATTATTTAGTCAATCCCCATGAGTGAATAAAGTAATGCTTGTTATGTTTTATCCCGAAATAACCTTCTTAAGGACTCAGTCCCATCAAAATCCAGGGAAACACAAACCTCAATGTGAGAGTACAGAAAAGCACAACATTCAAGATACTAATACAACCCCGATTCCAAAACAGTTGTGCATTAAAAACTGAATGCAATCAGTGTTCCAGTGCCCGTGTAGTAATATCTTTATATAATCATGTGTTTCAAAAGTAATGAACATCGCCCCGCCCTTGCCTGTAAATTATTGAGCATCCCACAACTTTCCTGGTCTTTTGTTGCCCCTGTCCCAACTTTGTGTGAAACATGTTGCTGGCATCAAATTCATATTTACTAAAATCAATTATTGATGAGGTAAAACATTAAATATACTGTCTCTGTACCGTTTTCAAATGAGTAGATGTCCATAAAAGATTAACAAATGATCACATTCTGTTTTATTTATGTTTTACACAGCGTCCAATTGTTCACTGTTTACATAAACCTTCATTTAATTGTTTGTTTGCATAATCCTTTATTACATTAGGCAAACGTTTTAATACATATTACATAACGACCATAATGACAGCGAGCTGATTACACATGTTCTGTTTTGAAAACACAAGCTGTAATTTTTGAATCTCCAAATATTAAGAAAAGAGAATTTAGCAAAAACTCAAATAAGAAAGCAAATCGGACATTTTCAACAATATTTGTTTCCAAATATCCTCAAATATGAGTTTATAGAAGTAAATATGGAGACAAGTCTTTAGGGTAGATTATCTAATCATAATCTCTTTTTGTGTCAATGAATAGTTAAAGGAGGATAATGGACGTAAGACAAATTTGAGACTGACCCTCTCACACCAAAATGACAAAATCTCACAAAGCTGAAATGAGTTGAATTGACGCAACACGACACTGTGATGTGACGTCATGTGGGACTGTGGCCTCTTCTAAACTAGTTCAGACCTGGAGTCACAGATTTCATGTGTATTTCATGTGTATTTCCTGACAGCTTTCAAGCTTGGTGCATATGTCATATGCAGATTCCTCTGTAAAAATCATTGATGACCAATGGCTGTATTTGTTTTGTTTTCATTTTGACAGTAGAAAGTTTTCAAAGCTACAGCAGTGAGCTATATCGAAGGCTAAATGCCAAAATTAATGAAGCCCTTTACAGTAAAGATATTCCCTTTTCTGTCAATGACGTCTCGATAACACATCTTGCTCTACACACAGCATGTTTTCTGATGATTTCTGATTTCTTAATAGTGTTTGAGAGACATTAGTAGTCAGCTCAAGTTTTGAAAACTAGACCATAGTTTAATAATTTTAAAATGTTGCACTTCAATGAGAGAGGAAATGAACAGAATAGAGAGAGAACAGGTCAGTGAGGAGGATTTGATTACCTAAACACCTCCAGGACCCTGCAATTGTCAACCATTTCTCCTTCATCACACGGGATTTACTAAATTTTGTGATTTGCGAGTGTTACTGAAACTTATAGTTTACATCATTCACATGGAGCAGATGACTATGTGTTGCAACGCCCCGCAGACTTAAATTATACTGACTTTAACTAAAACTTGACATTTTACTGAGCAGCAACATGTTCAGTAAATCTTCAGGTTAGGAACCTTTACTTTTTAATTCACTAGAAAAAAGTTGTGTTCCCTTTTGCGTGCACTGACAGAAACACCAGATGAGGAATGTTGTATGTGCCCACTTGTGAAATAAATGTGAAGTAATCACAAAGTGAACTGCTGGATCATGCTACCCTCCACTTCCACTGCACATATGTGTGTAGCTAATGATTATTTGTAATATCCATTAATCTGCTGATTATTTCACAATTAATCAATTGTTACGTCTATAAAATGTCAAAAAAATGCAAAAAAAAGTCTTATAATCTCAATTTTTCAGAACTCAAAGTCTTCAATGCCTTCAAATTGCTTCAGTCCAGAAATCTTAAATAAATGACATGAAAAGCAGCAAATCTTCACATTTAAGAAGCAGGAACCAGCAAATGTTTCACATTTTTGCTGGAAAAATTACTGAAACGATTAATTTGCGATTCTTTTTCTTTTAATCTGCTTCATTGACTATTAGTTTCAGTTGTAAACATTACATCACCTGTCAGTCAGCCTTTTCAGTCCTATCAAAGTATTCTAAAGGCAGCGCTACTGTCCTGCAGAGAAAGAGTTAGCACTTGGTCCTTTTAACCTTTTATGCATTGATGATAAGTGTATTGTTAAATTAAATAATCATGTCACCTTTTTAATTAACTGTCCAGTCCAGATGGTAGACACTCATGGGACACATTGGAGGTAGCTGATCAGAGAAAAAAGTATTATTCGACGTTCAAGCACTTAAAGCAGTCAGAACCGGTCAGGTTGATGCATCAGCTGATATTATTTGATTGCAGATTATCGTGTCCTGTATATGTCAGTAGAGAAGTAACAAAATAAAATTACATAACATAAATACTAAATTAGATTTGAGGTCACCACCAGAGACAGAGACAAGTGGTAACATATAAAGATTGTTTTTTTCAACCCCCAAATATCGATACCAGTATTTCCCTCGGTATAAGACAGGCTGTAGTTCAAACCAGCAACACTTGCTGCTGAAGTCTTAACGCAATTACATTTCATCATCTGACTTCCTGTTCAGAGAATTTAAAACAGTAGTATTACAGAACACACGTTGCCAAGATGAGTCTGTGTGTGTGTTTGTTTGTGCGTGCGAGTCCATGGCTCCGCTCTACTTACAGTCTAATTATGATAATTATTTGCAGTGATGATGACCATATCACATCTGGCGATTACGGGAATTAAATTTCATTCAACTAAATACTTTTTTGCTCTCTCTGGTTTCTAATTCTTTACCACCATTTCCTAGCATGCAAATCAGTGCACAGTGGCAGATATTCAGTCCGTGCTTTTGACGATAAATTAATATAATTGATATATGCTTTGACTGCTTTGATTATTGCCATAGCTTCTGACTGTTCTGTATAGAGGGAATGCTGTGACGATTCATCTCATCCTGTCAGATCCTGTCACGTCCTGACAGAAATTTCATTGCTTTGAACCTGTTTATCAGCTTTATGACGTTGCAAATGGACCTTAACCTATTTATTTTGATAGCAAATGGGAAAGCGCTGGATTCAGTGTGAGAGACGAGCTGATCTGAGATCAACCTGGGCCAAATAAGCAGATCAAGTGAAAGCAGATAACTAGCGTCTGGCTGGACGTGTGAAGGGATCAATGCATTTCAGGACAGGAGGAGATGGAGAACTCACAGAGCTTAGTCAATATGAAAAGGATACAATGGTATTTCTCTGTCAAAAGGGGAACATAGAAATGTAATCCTCTCTTTGGAAAGCTTTTTCAGTTATTAAAATATCAGACCCGGTCACTGGCTAAAATGAGGGGGTGAACTTTTACCTTTACCAAAGGCCTCTGGTATTGTCTTTATTTAGACAGTGGATTTGATCTCGGATCAGATTACATAAAGACAGATTTTCTTTATGCTTTATTATAGTCCAGGAAAATAGCTTGCCAATAAAAAAAGCAAATGTGTGAATCCGTCCTTTTGATGTGTTCACTTAAACACTCAACACTCAAAATTGTTATTGTTATAGCCATTGTCTAACATTATTAACATGGTAGTAAACCAGAATATTCCACATATTCTTTCCTTTCTGTGAAGTTTTTGTCTGATTACATGTTTGATCAGCTGAGTGTGACTTGTATCTCTTTGTAGGGTTTCTATTTTATTTAACGCTGCAGGAGTCAAACATTTTAATCAATGGATCAAATGACTGTGTTATTTGAAATGGGTCCCTTATCATGATGAGTTGCAGTCCCCCTCAGCTTTATGAGAGTTTTTGCATCTCTCAGCTAATAATTTTGTTTTTGTGACCCACAATTTAAAGATCCCCTCCAGACATTTTTTAAAGATGTATTTAAAATACTTTAGTTTGAATAATAATTTATGTCCAATATATATAAATTACCTTGTTAAAATCCTTTAAATGACATCTACTCCCTCTGCCTCATTTAAAGCAACAATACGTAGAAATGGGCATTTTGTGCATTATGTGTTGAAAACTTGTATGTTGTAACGCTGCGATACTACCTTCTCACTGAAGTTACAAGTGATGGGGGGGCGGAGTGGCTGAGACAGAGACACTGTTCACATTATTACAAGACACTGAACCATCAACATGATCTTGAGGCTGTTATTTTGAGGTCAGAAAGTTACATAATGTTATTTTAAAATTCCAGAATCAATGAATATGTTATTGTTTTTTCATTTCCAAAGTTTAACTGTTTGACACAAGATGTCTCCTGCTTCACTGTAAACTCTGCACACACATCATTCTACACAGTGAAAATCAACAACTCATTTTTGATTGGAGGGACTTTTTTGGTTCTCTCTAACAGCTCTCATTTCCGGCAGCAGCAGGCAACAATTTTCACTTAAAAGAAGCTAACACAGCTAACAGACAATCCTAGTACATCTTTAAGGTTGTTGGCAGGTTGGTGTCTAGGCCCTGCAGTTTACTTCAGGTCCGCCGAGGCAAACAAGTGACCGCCATCCTAAATGAGTGCTGGTGAAAACCCCTGGTCATGGCTTCAGACCGTGGACTTAATCCCTATGACTCAGAACTATGGCTGCCCTAGTTTGACAGAGGTCGTTGGATAACAGGAAGCTGTGGTCAGTGGTAAGGGTAAAACATTTATATCGTGGCTCTGGACTTTCCTCAGTGCTGTCTTCCAATCAGAAAATCAGAGGCAGCTTTTGACGTAAGCCTCTACACAGTGTTTGTAGAAGAGAGAGCTTTAGTGATAAGACGTCCATACTTGTGTCCTTGATAAATACAGTGTACTCCAGTGTACTTATTTCATTGCAAAAGATAATATTTATTTATATTTCTTGTTGCTTGATGTGGTAATGATAAGTTATAGTTTTTTCCATGAATTTTACCTATTTGATCATTGGAAGATCCACTTTAGAGACATTTTTACAGAACCACTTGTATATACAGAACCACTTGTATATTGTAAGTATGGGTTAAAGCCACTGTGTGTGGAATTTAATCATTCTGATAAGTTTCTATTTGTAGAAAAATTATACACTCCTGGTAAAAACTGGTGCAGTTCATATATTACTTTCCCCTTGGTCTGGATACCAGTCTTTTTTTATAGCAGCAGTGGGAGTGCCAGAGTCAGAAACTTCAAAATTGCTCAAACAGAGGCTTTAAACCTGCAGTGTTTGTAAAAAAAAATAATAACAGGCTGTAAAAGTAGTAATAGTTACACATCAAGCAGACGTGGAGCAACATTTGTCTTCATTTAGAGTTGTCTTTGTGTCGACCTGATGACCAGAAGTCATGTATTCACTCTAGCTAGCTACCTCTGTTTTGGTCTCCACCTTCTCCCGAGGGCTCTTTAGCTGCTAAATACTCCATCATGTTCTCCAGATAGCTGCTTACTGTGTCTGTCTGCTATTTGGTGCTGGTGTTTTCTGAGCTTTTTCACTCAAAAAATAATCATCCACTGTGGTTGGAAACTGTGCTAATGAGAGCAGCGAACTTACTGTAAACATTGAGCAGTGAAGAAGAACCAGAACATTTAGCTGGAAGATGCTATAAAGCTGAAGGAAATGCAGAGTTGGGTAGAAAATAAGTCAGTTTGTCTCGTCAGGTCGTCTTCGTCATGTTATCCATTAGGCTATTAATACAGAAATATAGAGTGCTGCAGGGATGACATATTTTTGTAGGCTAACCCACAAGTTAGCATCACCCTGGTTCCCCCGACAGAAAGCCTATGGGATTTTGGATTATTGCAGAAAATAGGCAAACGCAAGTTTACGATACTTGAACATTTTGTGCAAAAATGCAAACTGATTTCTGGATGTTAGGACTCATTCCTGTGGCACTATATTGATTAAAGCAGCATCAAGGCTGAAAATGTGCCTAGATAAAAAAAAATAAACTGGCATATTTATGTGATGACAGACACTGACACTCGAAACACTGAACATATTCTATAGGAGGCTCACCAGTCCACCCCAGTAACTCCAGTCCCCACATACAACAGCCACAATAGGGAGGAGAAAAGTAGCCAACATGCTATGTAAATGTATAGTGCATGTAGTGTGTGGCCACCTCTCCACCTTTGTTGCAGACAAACTCAACCAACTCCAGTTTACCTATAAAGCATAGTGAGGGGTTGAGGATGCTTTGACCAGAAGTTTGGACTCATTTTCATTGCGACAACATGATTTTTTATTTGGGCTTCCTTCAGCTGTTAATACACTGAACACTTTGCTTATCTGCCTCTCTATACCAAGCTCAACCCAGTACTGGTGCTATGGATCAAAAGCTTCTTGCAGAAGGCCACAAAATGTTGTGGTTAACAGTTCAAAATTTAAAAAAGGACAATTTTGAGAGAAGTGTGACATCCAGGATGCTCTCTTGTTGAATTACATTACTTATTCTCTCTCACCTTCTTCCATTTCTGTCTTCACTCCCCTCTTCCCTGCCTGTAGCTGTAAGTAAATTCTAGTACAGGAGAATCAGGATGAAAAGATGGCAGCCATGCTGTTACCAACGGGTCCTGAGGGCTTGCGGCGGTTCACTCGCGAATCCTTGGCTGCAATGGAGCAGCGGATTGCGGAGGAGCAGGCAAAGAAAGCCAAGGGTTGCCATGACAGTCACAGGAACGTCGAGCCACCCAAACCCAGGATCGACCTGGAGGCAGGCAAGCAGCTGCCTCGCATCTTCGGTGACATCCCTCCAGAACTTATCGGGATGCCACTGGAGGACATCGATCCATTTTACTACAAGAACCAGAGGGTGAGAGCTTCTGTGTGGGTGTGTGTTGTGTGTATGTCTGTTTTTGTCTATTTAAAGCTTGGGTAGTAAAATTGGAGAAACCAGCAAGAATAAACTAGATTTTAAAAGTATACAACAGGACTCCCTCCAGAGCTGCTCTACCAAAATACGTGAATGCCTGTTGAACGACTACGCCGACTGCCCCGTAGCTCTCACTGGCCAGCTGGGAGATATGTGTTAGCGGCTAGTTTGCTAAGTTCAATGAGTCTCTTAGCTTTTTTAGTCTAATAAATACACAAGTCAACAATGCTGGTAAATACCACAATCATATAAACACAAGTAAAATAGATGTCACTAACGTAAATCAGCTAGCTACCCAGCACGGCAGTTACTTCTCACTGATGTGAGTGTGTGCTTTACGCTACCGTTACTGGGTTAGCTAACAAACGACTACAGTGACTTGTTCTTTGGCTCAGGGGCTATGTGCTAAACGTTGTGCATCGCTGTCATCACCAACTGTATCAAACTACCATATGTCTCATTCGCATGTAAGAAAAATCCTAACATTATCATAATGAAAGTGAATTACAAACATGGCTCTTATCAGCACTCGTCGTTTTCGAGCTACCGCGTTAGCATTTGAAAATTTTGGCTGCACTTTCTCTGCCGTTCTTGTGTGACTCACTCACTAATACTTTTTGCGGTATATCCACCGAGTCATGTGCAATGAGCGCACAGACAAAGTGTGGGTAGGCAGGTACGTAGCTAGACAGACATGTGGCCGTCCAAACATTTCCTCTGGGCTGAATGAAATGATTTATTGGGCTTATTAGAGGCATGCGACAACCACACCGGACAGCAGATTATTTTTCCTTTCATTTTCTTTTTTATTAGAGCATTTGATTTATTAATTAAGAGTTTGAGAAAACTGTGCCTGTGGTGTGTTTTTTATCAGAGCTAATCACTTCGACTGAAAGATGATAGATCTGATAGATAAAAGCTGGTTCCATTTGAAGTGATGGGGGATGAAATCCACAGTCGTCAGCATATCATGTTGGTAGCCTTTAAAATTAGTCTTTTTTATCAGGAACTTTGCTCTTCTTTTCCTTTGCTTCCTAGTTTCCTTTGTGAGCGACCACTGTAGAAGGATGAAGATCACAAAAAGGAAATTTGGTACTAAAAAGACTTTGGGAAATACCGGCTTTATTAGTCTAACTCAGACAGTTGAAGCATCATTTAATCTTCAGATGAACTTTGAAAAAACATTTTTGTTCATTTGAGAATGAGGACTGCAGATTTTGTCCCCCGTCACGTACATTGAGTAGCAGGATTTAGAAGAAATCTTTGAATGTCCAGTATGAGCAGGAAAAATCATTATAGCAAGTAAAACCTGTTTTAATGCACATATGAGCACCTGATTAAGACAGACTTGAAATATTATGAACTTTTTCTTTATTACTAAAACTGAATGGTTTTCATTTTCCAGAAATGGCTTCCGCATAATTTAAGTTTCAGCATCTTTAAATGTAGATGTGATTTCTTCTGAAGAAATAGTGTAATGGTGGTAAAGATGGTTCAGCCATTGACACATGAGCAGTGTCTGTGATGCTGTTGTACTATTTTTTACAAATTCATGTTAATTTATCAACAAAACTCTCATGTGGAACTCGTGAACATGATATGTCAGTGATACTCCCGATCAGGCAAGCCAGGGTTTTCACTGAATTCACCAAGTGGTGTTTTAGAGCAGCAAGCTGAGGCGAGAGGTGAGCGACCGCATCTCTTTAGATCTCTTTTGGATGCAGAAATAGGATTAGCAAGTTTTGATTTGCAGAGTAGATCAGGCTGCTGCCCCTTAATGGGCCGCTTATGGAGAGATGAAAAAGGACGTGGCAGTCATTCTCAGGGTCTCTTTGTTTTGGCATGTGATGCGCTGTTGGATGGGAGGATTATCCAAAGACGAAAAAATATTTAAATAAATGCCACATCTGTTGGGGAAAGGTTCAGCCCGCTTTGGAGTTGTCTCCATTATCTCTACTGGCCTCGCCCGTTGCATGTATGTGCACTCACTGCTTTCTTGGAGGCAGAAGTGCTTATGGTGGGAGTTAACACAGATGGTAAACAGAGTGGTAGACTCAACAACGCAGCTATATAATCGGCCCTGCAGGGTAAAGAAAACAGCTGACCCGAGCTGCTGTCGAGTGTTTGGGAAATGCGTCTATGCTGTGATGACTTGTGATGATTTGTTTCATTTACAGAATGTAGATGATTATATTTGCTTTTTCTCACTGTGATTTCTGTTTTTCCTTTTGTTTTCTTTGCAGACTTTTATAGTACTTAACAAAGGGAAGGCCATCTTCAGATTCAGTGCCACATCTGCACTTTACATACTTAGTCCATTTCACTTCCTCAGATCAATCGCCATTAAAGTTTTAGTCCATTCATATCCTTTTTGAAATACTCTTGTGATTGTTTGATGGAGAATCTATTGCTGTCTGCTTGTTGAAGGGTGATATTTATGAGGGGAAACCCCTTTTAAAAAAACACAGAACTGTTATGAAGATAGTCTTATACTTAATAATCTGGATTAGGTCTGAGGGTGACAAAACCACTTTGAGATATTACTGTGTTTGACAACCACTCCAGAAAGTGCTTCTCTAAAAGTAAAAGATATTAATGTCAGTGTCCTGACATTTGTGATGACATGAAGATTAGACTGGTAATCAGGCAGCCTGCTGAGGACAAAACCCTAGTAAAAAGTTTCCACCAGAATAATAATTCGATGCTGTAAAAAGTCTAGATCTCATACTGGCAGATAAGCCAATTTCTAATATTTACTGATTTCCCCCCGTAGGTTTCTATTGGATTTTTTTTTCATAGTCCCATTTTTGAAACAGCTTTGTAATGGTCCTCTCTGGCATCGCAAACCAAATCCCCTCATATCCCTCTTTTAATCTCTGAAATGAAATAAGAGCAAGGAGATTTCACATCATGTGACGGCTGCCTATTAGTTCTCAGACAGCCGATTTGTACTTTACATGCAGGGGGGAATCTTTCCTCTGGAGCTCCTCTATGTTGTAGATGACAAAACATGTATTGATCAAATGACCTGTTAAATAACACCACTCAGTTGTTATTGATTCTCTGCAACTGAGAAATCACACAAATAACTGTAACAGACAACATTGATGATTATTCTGATGATTTTCTAATGTTTGTCACTGAAATTTTAAATGGGTTCATGTTTCCAAGTTAGCAGCTGACAGATCATTTGTTATAGCTTCATTTATCCATGAGGGAGAATGATATCACTCCCCTGATTTACTTATGTTTTGTATAATCTGCATTTACTGTACACGTAATGCCGATGGCACGCACAGGGATGGTTTATACTAATGGGTAGACCTATATTTTATAGGATTACAAGAAACATTGTGTCATTGTGTAATATATTGTTGGCATATCACAATATCTTGTTTGACTGTAAAACTGTAAATAACTATTCCACAGTGTATTTTCCTTAACTTCTTCCCCACATTGTTTAGCCTGTTCATAATGTTCACTATATTGACCAACTGTTTCTTCATGGCCATGTCTGATCCGGCACCATGGACCAAGCACCTGGAGTAAGTACACACAGTATTTAAGCTGTTACCTCACCCTAAACTACGTGTCTTAGACAGAAATTGAAACCGGAACTACATGTGGTCTAATTTGCGGCTGTGCTGGGGTTTGTTGTTTTGTCAGTGATGGTTGATGAATCAGCTGACTTACGTGGTACGTACGAAGTACGTGATGCATGTTATATTTACTGCAGTCAGAGCGCCACATTGGCATGTTAAAAGAAAGCATGCAAGTAATTTGGAATGAAAATTGATATTTAAAAGTCTTCCGAATTATTGTGTTGTGCATGATGTGGAGGATGTTTTCGTCATCAGTGGGTCAAAGGCACTTTTTAGCATGCAGCATGCTATCTGCATCGACAAAGACTTTTTTTATTTGTACATTTTCTTTTACAACTTTAGAAATTAATTTATAATAAATGTGAAAAGAGAACTATGTGCCAATAGTTAGATGAAAAGATTGATAGGACCCTATGTTTAATATGAAGATACAGCTGATAGCCAATTAGCTTAGCTTAGCTTAACTTAAAGACTGGCTAGCCTGGCACTGTCTGAAGGTAAAAGAAATCTCTGAATTCCTCTCATGAATGTGAGGTTGTTTGTCAGCTTTTGTATGGATTATATATATATTGTGTGTATATTGTTTTAGAGGTATTAGAATGCCAGACTGTTTCCTTATTTCCCGTCTTTATGCTAAGCTAAGCTAACCTGCTGCTGACTATAGCTTTGCTGTTCAAAGCAGTAGATCGTGCTCTTTCTGAATTAACAAACAGGTCAACAGTCAGGAAATAGATGAAAGATAAACGTCCCCTATTAATAAAATACAAATGTAGCACCTCGTGAAAGAGCTTGTCCACAGTTAGGTGGACGTCCATATAAGAGATGATGAGACAAATTACTGTAACAATATGCCAATGAAAATAAGTTTTAGAAATGCAGGCTACTATCTAGCAGTTAGCCAGATAATTTATGAACGGTCCAGTTTGTGGTATGACTATTTACGAACGCACCCTTTGACTGTAACAGACCTGAAGCAAAAAAGTGTTTTGCATGTAGGAAACTAGAAAAGAAATTGCAAAAATGAATGAAGTCTTTACCTGTTTTTTGTTTTGTATGTATATTTGATCTGTTGTGTACTGCCCAGGCATCATATCTTGTAGCATGGGACATTTATTTATGTTGACCAGAATAATATATGTTCTCAGTCCTGTCCCCTGCCCTGCATGTTTTAGATGTTTCCCTGCACCAACACACCTGATTCAAATGATCAGCTCGTCATTAAACTATGCTGAAGCCTGATAACGAGCCGTTCATTTGAATCAGGTGTGTTGGAGCAGGGAGACGTCTAAAACACATTCAAAGAATTTGGGTGTTTGCACATTATTCATTATTTTTCATGCACTTCTTTCAGTCCTCGTTATTACTGCTTGTGGTTTATTTTAATGCATGAAATCCATTCAGAACCTGTAGATTTTGTAACGCACTAGATTCAGAGATAACCACATTTTCTTCTATTTTTCAGGTATACTTTCACTGCCATTTACACTTTCGAGTCGGCGATAAAGATATTTGCGAGAGGATTCTGTGTAGTGCCATTCACCTTCTTGAGAGATCCATGGAACTGGCTGGACTTCAGCGTCATTGTCATGGCGTATGTAACGATATAATTAACATTCCACTCATATCAGCAATCGACCTTACCTGACATCCACTTTACATCAGCAGTGGCTACACCTGCCAGAGAAACTTCCAAAGAAAAAGGTCCACATTAATTGAGTTCTCCCGTTCTATCCTGACGGACAGTTTTGACGGTGATGACGTGCAGATTCAGTCATTTTCAGGAATGTCAAAGTGACCGTAGTCAGTCAGTCATCCTGAGTGGTGATTTGAAACACTCTGAACATAAGCCTATTGTCGAGGTCAGAGATCTGTGTGCCATGACTGACTACCCATGATGCAGGTGGCAGATTAGACCTAGGTGACCTCCTGATGCATTGATGCAGCATTGCCTGAGACCAATCATCTTGATAGGACATTTGCTTTGTTTGATAACAGCGAGACAAAATCCCTTTCACTGGGTGTATACACACTGAAAGCTGTCATTACCTTCAGCGATTAATTTGTTTTTGACCAATTCCGGTTCAGTCAGCTAATTCTGACTAGCTCTGTAATTCATCTGCTGTAATCATTACTTTAGTGACAAGACTTACTTGCATGTAAAAGGAGTTGCATGTAGTGATGAACCCACACAGCATTATCATCCGACTCTGCAGCTCCACTCAGCTCTTTGGAAGGTTTTAGCATCTTTCTGGTCATTGTTTTGGTTTTTCAGGCTGCAACTTTACAATTTTGGTTGATTATTACTACTCTCATAACATTGCTTTTGGTAGCTATTTCAGCAAAAATGCTTATGCTTGAACGTGCACTGCCTGACTGCACTGACACTGCCCTGTAGCTCTCATTGGCCAGCTGGGGGATGTGTGTTAGCTGCTAGTTCGCTACGTTAATAAGCTATCTTCGCTTTTGTAGTCAAACCATACAAACACGAGCAAAAGAGCCATCACAAACGTACCTCTGTCTAAAAAGGCTACCCAGTGTGTAATTATATATATTATTATAGATATATATTAGATATTAATTATCTTTATTCAATAATTGTTGTGTGCTTTGTGCTAACGCTAGCTGCTGAACAAGTCTGTTGCTGCTGCAGTGGCTCTGTTCTTTGGCTCAGAGGCTGTCGTTTTTGTGCTACTTAGTTAGCTAGCTGCTGAACGACAGGCTCAGCAGCTGTGTACTGTGAGCGCAGCATATTGTTATCGTAGCTAACCGTATCCAACTTCCTCATGTCTCATTCACATGTAAGAAAAACACCTAACATTATCTTAATGAACAAAGTACAGGCATGGTTATTGAGCTAGTATGTTAGTATTGAAAACCTTTGGCTGTACTTTCTCTGGTTCACTAATAGCTTTAGTAATACATGTGCCTAGCCTTGTGAAAGACTCACAGGTAATGAGTGCAAGAGCAGAGTGCCCACAGGAAGGCCGGTAAATAGGTAGATAGACAGGCATCCTGTCCAATGATTTCTACTGGCTTAATGAAACAATTAGATGCGTAAATAAGAGGCCTGCAACAGCCTCAGATACTGGATATTTTTCTTTTACCTGTCAAAGCATTTGACAAACTTCCTCAGCGCTGCGTCTGCTGGTAACTGCTAACAAGTTAGCCCCATCAACGTATGTGTCAGTGTTATGTTTGTTTCCGTTACCCCCGAATTGGCAAAAAAAATCAGCTAGTGTAGGTTCAAGTAAAGCCACTGACACATTCTAAAGGAACTACAGATTTTTTTATTTATACATTGTTCAATGCAAGTCTACATACTATTTAAAGACATGATAAACAAACCGTTAAGTATGTCTGAGCATTGACCCTGGTCATCTGTAATACTTTCTTAATTCTCCCTGCAGACATTCATAAATCCCCTTATGTCTAATTCCAGATATGTGACAGAGTTTGTAGACCTCGGGAACGTCTCAGCATTAAGAACCTTCAGAGTACTACGAGCACTGAAAACCATCTCAGTTATCCCAGGTAAGACTACTATCAGCTCAAACCTCAGTGTCTATGTCTCTACTCTTGTTCCCAGTCATGTTTGAATCTACTTTTCCCACATCAACAGATGTTACCCAAAAATTCAAATATTGTTTCCCCGCCTCTGTCAAGGTCTGAAGACCATTGTCGGTGCTTTGATCCAGTCTGTGAAGAAGCTGGCCGACGTGATGATCCTGACCGTCTTCTGTCTCAGCGTGTTCGCCCTCATCGGCCTGCAGCTTTTCATGGGGCTGCTGCGACAAAAGTGCGTCCGCAGCCTCGCGCATTGCATCAACTCCTCCTACAGCTCCAACGCTTCCTTCTTCTGCAATAACAAAACGTGGAGCTCCAGGATGGACTTCCTCAGCAGCGAAGGTCAGGCCCCCCCCCCCCCCCCCCCCCCAAAAAAGAGTGGTTGAGAAACACATGTACAATTCATTCAGAGAAGTTCTTTAACTTCATTTTCCTCTTTCCTTAGATAATTTTTACAAAGTTGAAGGAGCAAAGGATGCCTTAATATGTGGATATGGAAATGATGCAGGGTGAGTATTTGTCCTGCTTACTGCTTGTTAATCATCTGCAGGCTGTTACATAATATCAAAGCATCGAATGGCTTTTGATCCCATGCATGTCATGTGTGTAATTGGATACAGTAGCTTGAGCATCAGGCTCGGTGCAAATAGTTTTTGCAGAACAAGACAAAACAAATCGAACAATGGATGATGATATTCTTAAGGCTTCATAATTTAATCTGTGACTTAGAGTATATGTATATATGTAATGTATAGATCCTGTCAGAGGGAGGGTTGTGACGTGAGACGGGCTGTGCACAAGACGACATGTGGTGTGGATAATCACCCCCGCTCCACTGGAGCCCTTTACTGAGAAACATGGAGTTGGCAGCTGGAGAGAGGGGGGGTCTTTGGAGATTTCATCATCTCAAAAGCTCTATGACATGATTAGGTTAACAGAAGTGGAGCGGATCACCTCGGATAGATATTCCCTTTATTGTTGAGAGGGGATGCTATACAGTACAAAGTTCTTTGCAATAGAAGCACTTTTGATTTCATTTCTAACCTCAATATAAATGCAGACATGCATAGATGATGTTTTATCTGTAGAGTGATGGACTTTGTTCCCAATCAAAGGCACAGTGTGAAACCATCCAAATATTGCTACTCAGCCTGCGCAACGAATAATCCTATAAATCCAAATGCTTTTGAAACAAGCACAACAGGACGACTCTGCCAATGCCAGGCCCAGTTCAAGGGTTATAGTGAACTAAATACCCATCTGTGTGAATCTGAAATCCTGCAGCTTCAACAAATGGCTTCCATTAGGTGCTCTTGTTAATGATACAAGATAATGGATGATAGCAAATAGCAAAAAATGGTGATATTAAGCTCTGGTACAGATATCTTTTTTTCTTACCATACGTTCATAAAATAAGTGTATTTATATTGAACCTTTATAGGTTCTATAGCTTGATGTATATATATATATATGGTATCCTTAAAAATGTGTCCCCCACCCCTTCACATCAGTCCTACACTCCTGTCCTGTCTGTCATGAGAAATGGTTGTAACATCGTGTTGATGGGCTCCTTTAGACAGCAGTAAGAGACGTAGCATATTTGAAATGTCATCGTCTCACTGCGACATGTTTCAGAACTTTGTATTTAAAGTGAAATGGCTGAATAGGCTACACAGGAGCTTTGTCTTCTCTCTTACCAAAAATGGTGGTTGTAGAAGAAGTGCAGCGTTCCTCTGGTAATATTTGAATCACTGTCACAAAGAAAAGGCCTCAAGGCTAAAACTGAACCACGTTTATTAACTGAAAAGTTACAGCTTGTCAGCCTCTGACTACATAGTCATGTTAAGATGTTTATACTGTAGGCTATAATGTCACAAGTTGTATGTTTTTAAGCAGTGTTAACAGAGCAGAGAGCAGGACCCTCCTGTTCTTGTACCTACAATGGCAGTGGTGGAGCAGGGAGATCTACCAATGCCAGTGCTCCCAGTGATGGCTTACACTTCCAAATAGGCGAAGCAATGAAAAACACTTGAAGAAAAGAAAGAGGCAAAGAGAGCTTCCTCAAAAAAAAGAAAGGAAGTTAGCTAAAGTGACGACAACGCTAACAGCAGCTTTAAAATTGTGTAACACGATAAACCAGCAGGCCCTCCCGCTTTACAACATTACACATGTAACGCTTCACGCCTAACCGAATGTTAGCTAGCACTAGTGTTAGCTTGGAAAAATCTTTTCTTAAAACTTGTGGAGCTGTTTTTACAATACATTAGCCTAAACGCTACATATATGCTACTGACCCACCATATTTAGGCTATTTTAAATTATCTTAACATTACAGGGAGTTTGAACTATCTCAGATGAGCTAACGTTAGAAGGTATCTGAACAGATTTGCATTTACATTTATATTTAGTGAGGGTTAGAGTGAAAGAGAAAGGTTTAAATAAAAAGGACTGCTGCAAGCCTGGGTTTGCTAAAACTGTGTTAACAGCTATTACAGAGTGTTACATCGCTGTAGCTTTCCTTTTCACTAACCAGCAAGTCAAAGAGCATCATTAAAGGTTATTGTGTTTCATAGTGAGCCTTTTCATGACAAAAAGTTCTCTCTTTGGGCGGACCCTGAGGCTCCTCATTGAACTTTTTCATGATGAGATGAGTTAATAGAAAACGTTTATAGAAAAGCATGGACACAGTGGAGGTAGCTGCACAATTTATATTTATTAATATTGGCATCAGAGCACAGCCAAACCTTTTTAATTTTTAATCTCCCTCTGTAACCTCTCCTCCAAAATCACAGGAACTTAATCTCCCAAGAAGTAAAATCTGATTCAGTGATTTGTGTTCAAGTCACAGCGAAACGAGGATACATTTGAGGACATTCGGTAGGAAATGACATCATTAAACTCCTAAAAATAGTAGGTCAGTAAGGTCAGACAGCCGATGGTACCAATGTGTGTCCAGCTGTCCTGGAGTTTACCTGCAAGGGGATTTTTCTAGATTTGTTGCCTGTTGTTTGTGTTATTGCCACAGCGCACTGTGAGGGCATTGAGTCTTATTCAGGTTAATCTTTTGTTTCTGGGTGTATTAACGGCTCTTTGGACAATAAGAGAACATGGAGGATTAAACTTTTTGTGTCCCTTTAATTTAAACTTTGCTTTGTCATCACTTTGTCAAGTATATGATATTTTCTTTTTCATTTTTGTTTTTATTTCTTTGTGGTTAGATTGATGTTAAATCAAACAGAAGGGCACAGGTTTATGACAGACTTGCCAGGTTATAGGTTATAGTAACCATAAGGTAGTTCATGTGTCTGTTGGCAGAATGATTGAGACAGCCTTTTAACTTCTGTGACATTTTAGATGCAACTTTCTGAGGCTGGCTGTGGAGACTGGCAAGATATTAAGCAGGTCAGGATGGGGGACGTAAAACATAGAGGATGCTTAATCTTTTGAGTGTATTCCAACAAGTAATCCCTGAGTAGATTTCCAAATTAAAGCTTTGGATACGTTATGATGACACACACAGTCACACACACATGGATACACACACACAGACATAAGTGGGCACATATGCACACACACACAAACACGCACACACACACACATATTCAAATGATATTTTCAGCCTAGATGGCTGACAAGTTTGTGATAAATGATTTGCTCAAAGGTCCAAGTTGCTTCTCATGACGTCCACTGCAGAGTTCAGGCAAATGCTTATCCCCTTACATCTTAAAGCCACTGTGCATCAAGGATTATGACTTTCAACTTTTGTGGACGGATGTGGCCGTGGAAGCCCACCGCCCCAGCGCCGCCCACCATAGAGGGAAAACACTTTGCTGCGATTGACAGATGTTCCCCTGCTGTTCTGTTACAAACACTGCAGGAAATTGATGGTACACTATCAAGGATACCACTTATAAATAATGTATAGAGCTTTCAGAGAGCTCTTACACACCCTACACTTTGTTGTTTTGTTTAAAGGACCATACCGTAGTATTTGACCCTTTTTTTTCCTCCTTAACTGCAGATTATTTATACTTTAAAATCTATGTTGACTGTTTTCAAATGGATTTTTATGTGTTTTGCTTGTAATTCCAGGAAGCCATTGATGTCATGCCATTCATTTCTGTACAGTATGAAACAATTAGCAGACTCTTGAAACTTGCTTCAGCTGTGGATTCCACCGCAGTGAACAGAGTTTGCATTTTTGTTAGTGTTACAATCATGGGCATAGGAAGCGTTTAAAATGTGGGTGGGACAATTTCCACAGAGCTTTGGGGGTTCTCTTCTATAACATTTTTTAATAGAGTAGATGTCCTTTCATGTGTTCTGGTGCCTTTTAACAGGTGGTTTGATCACTTATCTGGCTTTATTAGCATGAGAAAAATTATCAGCAGGAATCCATTTTGCAATCACATCCATAGGAAGGGCCCCAGAACATGTATTTGATTATGTTAAAAACCTACAACTTGTAAATGGATTCAATGCCTTATGCATAGCTTTGTGGCACAGGCTTTATGGGTAGGAATGATGTAGAGTACATGTGCTTTGTTACTCAATTTGTAAATGGTGACTGAGAACCTTCATCAACATATGATTTGTAGTTTTTTGATTTTTATTTATTTTTTTACTTCTGGAGGAGGACTGTTTCTGATTGTGCCTCTGAAGGCACAACACATCTAATCAATACTTATGAGTAATACATTGTAGAATGTGTTACTATAGAGGAGAAAGTTATACACAGAAAAGAAAAACGCTGGTGTGCACACACACCCTGTCAAGCAGTACCACTCTAGTGCTTCATGCTGGCTGTGGATGTTGTGGATGTTGTGGATGTATGGAGGCAGATCAGATCCCACAGCCACTACATGTGGCATAGCAGTTCTCCTTGAGGAGCGCTCACCCCGACTGCCCTAGTCTCCTGGGCAGTTACTATAGAAACCTCAGGGGCATTAGCCTGACAGACGCCTTGTTTTTAGTCTACAGCAGCGTCTAATTACAAGCCTCACATTGACAGGGTTGTTTAAGTGACAGCATTGGCCAACAGTGTGGAAATAAGATTAGCAACCACAACATTAGATGTAGGGGTCCATTTGTGTGCATCGCATGTTCAGCACCACACGAAAGCACTGAGGTTACCTTCGCCACTGACTGTTGGAAATAGCAGAACGTTTGTATGTAGAAAGCTGCTCAGACCAGTTTTTATTGAGAAAATTAAATCCAACATGACTTTCTGAACAAACAAACAAATAAAATAGGAATTACTGTGCTGTGTGACTTATTTGACTTATTATTGATTTCATACATCTGTTGTTTCCCATTAATTTGATTTTAGTATGGAAATAAGTTGCAGTTATTTCCATACTAAAATCAAATTAGTTAATTTTATTTCTTTGTTTATTTGACAGGGACGGTGCACAGCTACTTAGCTTCATGAGTCTGATAACCAGTCAGAGATCTGTTATCTAAATTAGCACTTTAATATTAAAAACACAGTTACAAGACAATTAACTATACAGCGATGAATCTGCAGATTACATTCCCAACAAATGATTTAAAGTTTATCTGAAAATGCCCATCACATATTCCTGAAGCCAAAGGTCACATCTTCTAATACCAGCATTGTTAAACCTATGTACGAAGGGAAAAGCACCAAATACTCACAACTAAAGACCAAAGAATGTTTAGCATTTTTACTGAAATGATTAATTGATAATCCAAATAGTTGTCCATGCTATTCTGTTGATTAGAAAACAATTGGATTAAACTCACTATCCGTGTTGAGAAATAATTTAAATGTTGTTATTCTTGTAACATTAAAAAGGCTTAAATATAAGAGGAATGGTGCTTTATAGTGTTTCCTGACCCACTCACAGAAATGTCTGGGCCCTTGAAAAGATCGGGGTCCTCCCCAGATCTGCTTTACAAAGTGAAAAATGTTGGTCATTACAATATTATTTTTGTCAAAAGCCCTTGCTGGCTTCCTCTTTTCTTTTTCCTTTCTTTTCTGGCATCATGATGTATGTGCAGGTCCTGGCACAGCAAGGAAATTCACTTTAGCAAGTAGTTAGGTTAGATCATCAATTGATGTGGCAGGTAATGTGGCCGCCCGCCAATGGTGCACTTTTGAAGTTGTGTACAAAAAACGACTTGTACTATTTTCAGAGATGGGGTAACAATATGATCCAACAATAAATAAATGTTTATTTTTGTTATTTTAATTAGGAATGGTGAGTTTTTTGTTTCAAAATAAAATGTGGTTACATTGGGATGAAGACAGTGATCGCCGGCCTCTATGGTCCCCCATTGTGGCTTGGCCTCAGATAACTTTCCCTTCCCCCCTTATGGGCAATCATGACAATGTCCCTGCTTGCAATTCAAGAATTAAAAAAAAAAAACTCGTAGGACATAAACCATATTAATGGTAATGGTCAACACCAATGCAATGTAGTCACAAAAGATATACTGTGGTTAATGGGCTAAAATAAGCAAAACCCCTGTACAGTCCTTAGAGACAACACTTAGTATGTTGTGTGTGCATGTTTTGTCATATAAAAGAGATGAACCGGTTGAGCAGTGCAGCAGAGGGGAGGAATCTGACAGGAAGATGTCGCTGGCCTCACGCAGCCTCCTCCGTCCTCACCGCTGGATATTAGTGAGCATTCCTGCTCAGATGGCTGGTTGGTGAGATCTACAGCTGTTGTCACAGCAGCGCTCTGCCGCCCAGCTGTTTCCCAGCCATTACGAAATTATTCTGCACTCAGATTGACATGGCAGTCCAGCTTGTTCTCAGCTGCTGGACTTAAATATTTGCTGTAATGCCACTATGCTGACAATGACGGTCAGAGATGGAGGCATGAAGCAGAAAAAAATTTTTTGAACTGCAATTTGATATCCATCTGGCTCAGCATAATCCCTTTTGCTCCAGTGCATTTTAGTGCTGGAATAAATTTCAAGAGGCCTCTTCAGTTGAAATAATGGTGTTGATAGCAGTGTGTGTACTTACTGACTCATCCGCTTCTCTACCCTGTAGAGTCAAAGGCCACAGGGCTACATGTAGATACTGGAGATGTTTTTAACTCTGGTAAAACAGCCTGCACGCTAACGCGGCTATATCCGTCCCAGCTGCCTTCGATTTAATTGTGCACAGCCTTTGTTTATCAGTGTTGTCCCATAATCATTTTGTCTTCTTCTTTTCAATTGTTTGTCCATTACAGGAAGTGTCCAGATGGATTTGACTGCCTAAAAGTAGGAAGGAATCCAAACTATGGCTACACCAGTTTTGATACCTTTGGCTGGGCTTTTCTGGCCCTCTTCCGACTCATGACACAAGACTACTGGGAAAAACTGTTTCACCAGGTGCAATATGCTGCTCACCTTGAATTATAATCCATATTTTTAAACCCTTATTAATTTCAATTGAATAGTTTTAGTCAATGAAATGTCAAATATTTACACTTAAAAGAACATTCAGCTTGTTTACAAACTAGGTTATTATGGGAGTTATGGGTGATGCAGTGACTTAACACTTCAGTCTTAAAGAAAAATCTATGTTTTCATTTTAACAAAGGGTCAGGACACTATGGGAAACAGGTTGCTTGTGACAAACCCACAGAGACTTATTCTTCAACTAAGCAGTTTAGCTCATTGTTTTGATTTAGCAAAAAAGAAAGAAGAAAACAGAAAAAGAAAAACTCACCTTCATTCACCTTGTTGTCACCATGCTAGTTTGAGACTAGCGGGTTAACATTAATGGAAAACTCAGCAGCTAAAAAGCTAGAGAGAGATAATATACCGGTGTTGTCTTTATAGCTTGTTTAACTGCCTCCAGGTGGCATAAAACTTGATTAATACATCTTTAAATGGTTGTTTCGTGAGATATGAAGATACAAGGGTCTCAACATAACTTGACAACGTGTTGCATAAGGGCAATAAACACAAGCATGAGGGCACGACGTGAACTTCTGCTTTTAATAAAAAGGATCAAACTCAGGATTGGTGTACCTCTGTCTATCATCAGCCTGTCTGTTGATCTGTCTTTATATTTCAGAAATGTTCTTCAACATGTGAATTTGGTACTGACTTCATGTCTGCTCTCCCAGACTCTGCGCTCAGCAGGGAAGACCTACATGGTTTTCTTTGTGCTCGTTATCTTCCTGGGCTCCTTCTACCTGGTCAACCTCATCCTGGCTGTAGTGGCCATGGCTTATGAGGAGCAGAATCAGGCAACCATCGCTGAGGCCTGGCAGAAGGAGAGGGAGTTTCAGCTGGCTATGGAGCACCTTCGCAGAGAGCAAAGAGTAAGTGCAGCATTCAGTAAGGATTTCGTATTTTCATGTGTGCCTTCAACCTCAGACTAAAAATGATATCTTGTAACATCATTCCTTTCTGTGTCAAGTTGGCAGCAAGAAGACAAGCACAGGAGACGGACTCAGTGTTGTCCCCAGAGTTGTCTCCGTTTTGTCTGAAAGCAGGCAGCATACGTCGAAGTAGCAGCAGACGAAGAAGATCGCACAGGACGCTGTCAGAGGAAACAGGAGAGGAAGCTGCTGAAGAGAAGTTTGACCCACTGGATGAGCCAATGGTACATCACCCAACAATCACTGTCTGCACGTTTCCTCCAGTCTTTGATGTTCTCATTACAAACCACAGGCGCTAATACATCCTCTTTGTTTCCGCAGCCTCCTCTGTCTCCCCTTCCAGCCCACCCCCTGCTGGCCACCCTCTCCGCTCACCCCCTCAGCACCCGGAGAGGAAGCCAGGTCAGCATCTTCAGTGCTTTCCGGGCGCGCAACAACTCGGAGGCTGACTTTGGGGATGACGAGTACAGCGTTCATGGGGACGTCTTCAGGAGTCGCGCTAGTTCCACAGCAACGCCCTGGAAGAGAAGGACAGGCAGTGTGCGGAGCCACTGCTCTCAGATCTTCACCCCCAGCCTCAATGTCAACGGCCGGCTCAACATCTCCCTAGACCAGAATGGAGTCACCACTCTGGGCCTGCATACTCCCACCTCTATGCCTGCCTACAGCATGGAGAGGGTCAGGGAAGACACAGTGAGTGATACAAGCCTGTGTGTGATTGAAATTCTGTAAGAGTGAAAAAACGCTTTTATGAAGACGTAGTACTGTTGAAAACTCATACTGAATACACTCACATTGAACTTAAAGGTCCAGGGTGAAGTATTTAGGGAGATTTAGGAGGATCTTTTGGCAGAAATGGAATATGATATCCTTTTCAAACTGGACAAAAAACCCACGAATATCCGCTAACATCTGGCTTTTGGACATTGGACATGACTCATGAGGAAGAAACAGAGGCAAACCCATCCACTGGCAGAGGGAAAGAAGTCAATCACTTATAAATGCGGGTTATTCACATAAAAGAACATGCATGTATGTGCAAACTTTGGTATAAAATGGTATAACAATAATAATAATAATTACGTTGCAATGCCATGTTTCTACGGTAGCACAGAGGGGACATACCAAGCCATTTGCAAATTTTGCAGCATTTTTTACGAGGGATATTCAGTTGGTTGCAATCTGCATCCTCACCCCTAGATGCCACTAAATCTTACACACCACACCTTTAACTGATCAATCTCCATTAATAACTCACCAAATCAAAAGAGAAAAAAAGTTGTACTTAATTTTTGGGTGTTTTCTGTTTACCAGAAGCCCACCAATGCAGAGGACACAGTTCCCAGGCATCTCCTCCAGCCTTCTCCGACAGTGATGGAGCCTCCTCCTGTGCAGAGGAAAAGAGGACTGAGCTCTGTCAGCTTCCTCAGTGACGCCATGGATGGTGAGTCCTTTTGAAATTGTTACCTTCTGACAGAGCCCGGCATGCTGTTCTCCATGTGTCCAGTCATTACGCTAAGCTAATTTAACTGGCTGCTGGCTGTAGCTTATATCTACCGTACAGGCGGGAGAGTGGTATTAATCTTCTCATCTAGCCCAGCCTTTAAGCAAACAAGCAAATTACCCCAAATGTCAAACTTTTCTTTTAAAGATTGCTGGATTAGCTCTCACTATGTTGAGCCTCAGAGACCAGGGCTTCAGATTATGTCTACCGGTGTTTGAAATGAAAATAAAAGCAACCACAGTTTCACATTTCAAACTGGAATTTGATGAAAAGCCTGCACTTGGGTGTGTCTTTGCAGAGTTGGAGGAGTCGAGGCAAAAGTGCCATCCCTGCTGGTACACATTCGCCAAGAAGTACCTGATATGGGACTGCTGCCCCTGGTGGCTGCAGCTGAAGGAGTGGGTGAAGTGCATGGTGATGGATCCTTTCCTGGATCTGGGTATCACCATATGCATCGTGCTGAACACCCTCTTCATGGCCCTGGAGCACTACCCCATGACTGACGAGTTCAACACCATGCTTTCAGTGGGCAATCTGGTAAGGGCTTTTTAACGATAGGGGTGGGCAGGTTTCCAGCGTGGCACACACTTTCTCTTAAGTGCTGCTGGGGTAGCAGTGGAGAGGACTGAAAGCCTAAGTGAGAAGACAGCAAAGAGGAAAAAGGAAGAGCATTCATTCAGATAATGTATTTCTATATCAGGCAGCTGGGTTTTTTATAGCCAGTGCTGTGTGGGACTTAGGGTCAAACAGGGCCATGTTGATCCCTTTTCAACGGTTCTGCTTTAGACTATTTGTGATTATCCTTGGCAAGAGGAAGTATTTTTAGCAGGACGTGGGACTGATTCCCTGATTTGTATTTTGTCATCTCCCCCTACTGGTAAATTATAGACTCTGCCAGTGTCTTCAAGTTTGAAAGCCTACTTAAAAGAAGACAAATGGATGTAAAACTTCACCAGGTTGCTTATGTTTTCAGTCCTGTTTGTTTTGTTAGTTGGATCTTAAAAGCCTTAAAATGTTTCTAATGAACAGGTGATTAGTTTCCTGTGCTGCTCCACCTAAAGTTTGTTTTAACATTGTAAGAGGACATTTTGAAGTATTCTTGATATTTTTTTATTTATTTGATTCTGTTATTTTTGCTGGGTTTGGGACGTTTCTAGGCATCAGTGATTCTGGAGAAAGAGAGTTGATTGTTGAGTCTGATTCCCAGGTTGTCTTTGTAAGGCTTTGGGTTGATGGCTTGTCAACCCACAGCATCAGTATTTGACGACCGGGGAATTAGTCTCAGTAATCAACTTTGAATGGTGTTTACAAACAACAACTGACAAATCCTGCATAGTGCACCTTTAAATAAACTTAAAGCTGCAGTATTTTATATTTTTGCCCACTTTAAGGCAGCAGAACAACCTGTAAAGACATCACTGACATATTATCATCTAACAAAGTTGTTACAGGGAAACTGTTAGCAAACAATTGCCTGGTCACACATCCAGCAAATACAGAGCAACATTAGCATTTGTTTGGAGCTGTGTTTGTTCACCTGATGAATGGAAATTACCAACCCCTTGGGGAAATATCTCTTTAGCTGCTAAGTGCTTCACTATGTTCACAGGTGGTTATTATCTGTGAGTCCAGTGGCATCGTTCATATTACAATGGGTCATTTGACCCCTGTTCATATGAGAAATACAATAAGCAATATTCTATTTGAAGATTAAACTTTGGTACTTTTTCCACCTCTTAGGTGTTCACAGGGATCTTTACAGCTGAGATGGTGCTGAAGCTGATTGCCATGGATCCGTACTACTACTTCCAACAGGGCTGGAATATCTTTGACGGCGTCATTGTCTGCCTCAGTCTGATGGAGTTGGGTCTCTCCAATGTAGAGGGGCTGTCTGTCCTGCGATCTTTCAGACTGGTAACAGAAGTCTTTAACTTTCATTACTTTTTTGACATTGCTTGCCTTTGTATGCCTTTAACAGATGCAACAAATCAAAGGTGATTGACATATATGGCTAATGATGCATGTTTTATTATAGCAGATTAAGCAATTAATACTACATATAACATTTCTTTATGTGTATAAATGTTGTGTTTCTTTTTACATAAACAAACCATAACTAGTTCTATTGTTTGTACTGAAGGCTGTTCAACAATTCAATCAGTCCAAAAAGTGAGGAAACACTGATCTTAGAGTATCAAACTGGCACAGATATTACCAAAAAATCCATTTCTGAAGTCTAGAACATCTTACAATCTAACACCAAACTTAAACACACAGTTTCTTGTAACCATGCATCATTATTTGATTTCTTCGCCTTATTCTCTTCATCAGTTACGAGTCTTCAAGCTGGCAAAATCCTGGCCGACTCTCAACACTCTCATCAAGATCATCGGCAACTCAGTGGGCGCCCTGGGAAACCTGACGCTGGTGTTGGCCATCATCGTATTCATCTTCGCCGTGGTGGGCATGCAGCTGTTTGGCAAGAACTATCAGGACTGTGTGTGTAAGATCTCCAATGACTGTCAGCTGCCACGCTGGCACATGAAGGACTTCTTCCACTCCTTCCTGATTGTGTTCAGGGTGCTGTGCGGCGAATGGATCGAGACCATGTGGGATTGTATGGAAGTGGCCGGGCAGCCCCTCTGTATACTGGTGTTCATGTTGGTCATGGTCATTGGGAACTTGGTGGTGAGTATTACATTTATATAACTTAAATGTCTGTTAATTGAGTCGATTATAATATATCAATCAAGCCTAATCCATTATCAAATAAAACATATTTAAATCCACTACATCCAGATTTTTGTTTAGATCCGCATCAAATTGTACTCTAGCCACCTACATACAGTTGATTTATTTCAACAAGATCCATGCATTACTCCCTGCGAAATGAACTAAAATGTGGAAAAACGCCTTATTTCACGTTGTTAAAGAAAGTGAGAAAAAATCCTGGATCAGTCCATTTATCTGGATCTGCCCCAAAAGTTAAGGGGGTCTATTCTGGGTATGGACCCATTCTCCATCCAAGTTTCATGAAAGTCTGTTGAATAGTCTTTGTGTAATGGTGCTGAAAAACCAACCAACCAACAAACGGACACGGGTTAAATCATAACCTCCTTAGCGGAGTTAAAAAGACAGAATATCAGCAGCCTTATCCTTTAACAGCACATACTAACAGGAAGTCGGCTAGAGAGAAATTCAATGGAACCAAGTTGAACTGCTGTCAAATCCAAAGGATGATGTCATGAGTAATCAGGGATTATGCTGAACCAATCAGGATTGGTGATTCCATATAATGAGGATGGGACATCCTTTCACAGTTTTTGGTGGCTCGTTGATAAATTTTGCAAACTCAGATATCTGTGTAGCTGCAGTGGTTTGTGTTTCTCCCTTAGGTGCTTTTGCACACGTACTAGTTACTGAGAAAGTGGTTGTGTCACAGCGTCATGCTAACTATTTTACAGATAAGCATTTGCAGACTTCAAAACCGATCATGTCTGGACAAAATATAAACCATGTGTTGTCCCCCCTAAGTAATATATGTATTATCTGTATGTGCTGTCGTGCAAGCAGCAGACACACTCTGCACCAGGAGCGGCTTTCCCGCAGCCTCATGACCGACAGGGCTGAATGTTTTATCCGCTGCTAATGAACTAAGCCTTATGGGTGAAATTGTGACCAAAGGACTGTACAAAGGATCAGCCAAGGCCACAGCGTGGACTCGCTGTCAGTCCAGTCATTTCAGCTTCAGACTTTCACACAGGATCAAACACAGTTTGCACATCATTGCATGCAGCTGTTTCTATAGAATATGTTTCATCTGTGTGACAACTCTGTTTGTAAACAACTGCTGTCACTCAGAGTCATAGCAAGGCTACATATATTCGTTAGTCCGCCCATATGGTGATTTGCTGTCCAGCTGTGTCCTGTAAGCAAACGTTAATGAGAGCAGATTAAAAAAAAATCCGGAAGCGCAGGCAGTCACAGCATTTATTCACGATCAGTGTAGCGTATTATTGAAATATATAAAACATGTCCACATGTTGTATTGTTGTAGTCTGTTTCTGTAGCACTAATGACCCGAAACATTTTGTATTTTTTATTATTATTATATTACATTTACATTTAGGGCATTATTATCATTATTATACAGACTTTTTGCCCGAATGCATTTTCAGGTTGTTGGGTTTTTTTATTCTATTTTTACTAAAGCCATGTTTACTCCTGACCTGACCATAACATAAATTAGCTGGGGATATGTGTAATGTAAGTCCAAATAAGAAACAAATATGCCACTAGTGGCTTTTGCATCTTATGCTAAGCACAAATTAGAATAGTATTATACACTGAAATATGAGCATCATCTGCACTACAGTCAATTCAGCTCTGCCACATAACTGTTTTAAAAGCCTTTCAGGCTTTTAAAAAAAAATGGAGCAAGGCTTTGAGCGTGGACTTCCTGTTGGATATGGTTCAAACACCTGTTCCCAGCATGCCCTCTGTTCTCTTGGCCATTAAATGCTAGTTTGTTCCACATTTAATCCTATGCTCTGAAATGTATCTGTCAGAAATCTTTTGAAAACCATTTTGGTTAACTCTTTATTATTTGTCAGTCTTGCCAGGATCTGTGCTACTGGAATGAGTCCTAAAATTCACCAGTGAGTTAGCATTTTTGCACTTCCTGTTCCCTTGTCTCAAAGTCAATGAGTTTTTGAATGGGTTTTTGTTATGCCTGAAAAAAAGAGCAGCATGTGCCTGCAGTAGAAGAGGCTGCAGTTTCAGGATTGCAATTTAGGGAACCTAGTCTTTGGCGATTTTGACCCAAGTGCAGTATTTGACACCACCAAGGAGTAAATAGTCAGTTGAAATAACAGACAACAGATCAAACACATACATGCTTTTATCATCTTTTGAAGTTCAGTTATTTTACTAGCTAGAATGAATTATGATAGTCTTTAAGTCAACAATTAGCTAGCCAAAATCGCACTACAGTCTCATTAACACTAAACAGATATACTAATAGGCTAACAATTCATTTTGCAGCAAGCTATCTAAGCTAACAGATGACTGTTACATTAGTGCCTTTAAGACTATTCCGGTGAGCCAACATTACTTACACTTTAGCTAGCTAACGTCAGCTTTTGAATTAATTTAAATTGATGTTTGTAAGTCCAATCTGATGCTCGGGGCTAATGAGACCGTGGCTGTTCAAAGAAGTAGAGTGTGCTCTTTCTGTATCAATTAATGAAGGGGTCATTTGAGGTGTATGTTATGTTTAACAGTTAACATCAACAACGTTAGCCACTAACGCATTATTTACCACAAAATTTTCCCATTTATATCTGTAACGTTAACCTACAACTCAACTCAAACAAGTAACGTTAGCTAAATATGTCTGCTTGTCAATGGTAACGGTAGCTAAATAACTTTAACATTTCAGCACAACAATGACTAATACCTTGAAGCTAACTTCAGAAAAACAAAGCCTCTTTGATTCGTGTCAAAGCATGAAATTTATAGCGGTTGAATTCACCCATCAGTCCACAGTTATTTTTAACTAGGATTGCTTTTTCAGCTGTTCACAAAATCCTGACTGTTCTTGGCTTTCTGCTGCTCTGATACAATACAAAAAAGGTTGTTGGGGACATTACACCAAAGTGCTTTTAGGCAAGTCTGGCCAACCAGCAGCCATCTTAGCAATGCCCAAGCCCCTATCTAAATGAATGGGTAGAGAGCCATAACTTCACTTTCAGTGGTCAACAGGACATAAAAACTATGTTTATAGAATCAACGCTGAGAATGTTTGGTGATTTTGCCCCTAAAAAGTTTAAAACACTTCTAAAGCTTATCTAGGGGCTGAATTAAAAACAAAAAAGCGCTGTTTTACAGTTAGCATTAGCCTAAATGAGCTAGCTAGAGCTGATAAAATCAGACTTATTAGGCAACAAGCCATTGTCAAGAAGCAGAAATTAAGAAATGAAGAGCCTGTTTTTGTTTCCCTTTGTGTAAAATTGAAGACCCATTGTTTAGAAAATTATGAAGAATTTTGAGCGTTAAATCTGCTATGGTTATTTTTTGTAAACTGTCATGCTAGAATGCAAAGTTTGGCAGGGGTGGTAAAAGTAACTACAGCACCAGGCTTAGCTAATGGTCAATTGCAATTGTCTATTTTATCTCTCGCACCATTGTATCCTTTTTAACCTAGTGGTTTCACTCCATTTCACACCTTCTTACCTCTTAATACAGCTTTAAATGATCATAATTTCAGTAGCATTGACAAAAGATGAATGGTGAAATGACTTACAGAACGCATAGCCATTGTCCTGTTTTACAATAGCTAGATAAAGGCACCCCCAGTGACTCTGTTACCTTGTCAGGGCAAAGACCGTCACAACAGTGTTCCTTATACAGTTTAATGGACAGAAACCTCCTCTGCGCATGAATCGTGGAAAAGCTGTTTATCCAAGGGATTATCCAGGATGCTTAGGGGCGAGAAGGTCGGAGGGCATTCATCACTAATCATCTGCTCATGCTCCCCATCTCTGACTGGCTCAGTGGCTAAAGATGATCCTTACCAACTGTGCACATCACACATGCACAGGCAGTACGCACACGTACACACATACGCTGCTTTGCAGAGATGTGCTTGATGCTGCTGCTCTCTAAGCTAGTAGACAGATTACTTGGGAGTTGGATGTTTGGAAACTTGAGTTCAGTGTAGCTGAAAGCACCCAAAGCCATATGTGTCTGAGTATATCTGGGCAGAATATCCTCCTGAATTTACAATGCAGGATTTTCCAGTGTTGACAAAATACGTGGGATATCATGTCGTGCATTAGGTGCATGATCCTTTAGCTTAGACTAGACACTGATTTTTAAAGAAAGACAAATGTTGACATATGCACAATGTAAATACAGCATTTTCTGCCATTTTCAGGCTGAATGGCTATAAGATAAAAGCAATACACTGATAGTTTCTCCAGAACAAATGTCATGTAACGTAACATTTGTATTTCAACAGGTGCTGAATCTTTTTCTGGCCCTGCTGCTCAGCTCCTTCAGCTCAGACAACCTGTCTGCCCCGGATGAAGACGGCGATTTGAACAACATCCAGATCGCTATTGCCCGCATAAATGCCGGTGTCTCCTGGTTTGTCACGCATATCGTAGACCTCTTCAACCGCGGCTTTAGATGTCGTCGAAAGCAGCAGACCAAAGAGCCCAGTCAGGGGGTTAAGCTGGTTGGAAATCACGTTGAAAGCAATGGGGGAATTTTCGGACGCTATGGAGAGAAATACATCATACCAGAGGAGGACAGCTACATGACAAACCCCAACTTGACTGTCATTGTTCCAATCGCACCTGGAGAGTCGGATGTGGAGTTTCTCGAGGAGGAGGAGATTTCTGAATCATCAGAGGATGAAGACAACAAAGTGAGTTTTTCACATCCTGATGTGATGGTTTAGGGTTTAATTTATTTAGTAAGTTTATCCTTATGTGTCATATTCTGTTTTACACTTCCTGTTGTTGTGCTGTTTCCTGCCTTTAGTTTCACCTGTCCCTTATTAGTCTTCCCTCCCTTGTGTATTCCAGTCTTTGTTTTTCCCTCTGTCAGTTTGTCTGTGTTTTGTATGTCAGTTTCCCAGTTCTGCATTTTCAAATCTGTTCCCCAGTCCTGTTTGCTTCGTGCTTTCTGATTTTCAACCTGCCTGCTTTGGTGTCTTGCATTTAGGCAAGCTTTAATGACACAAAGCCAAAGTCCAAAAAACAATGGCAGGTAACAAAAAGGCAGGCAACAAAGGGAAGAAACCAAGAGCAAAAACTAACCAAAGTACAAACTAGCATAATACAAAGAACGCAGGTAAGACACGAGGAGCAAACAGGACAGGGGAACAGATGTGGCAACGCAGGACTGGGAAACTGACATAGAAACACAGACAAACTGACAAAGAGAGACACAGAGATAAATACACAAGGAAAGACTTATAATGAACAGCTGAAACTAATAGGGCAATCAAAAAAGGCGAGGAAAAAACACAAAGACAGGAAGTGTAAAAGAAAACTTAACAAAAAAATAATAAACCTGCAAAATAAAACAGGAAACACTTGACCTGAACCCTCATGATTTACTGTTGTAGAGGTCGTTGCACAGTAATATCTACCAAAATAGTTTTTGTTAACCATATTTCCATAACTTAAATGGTAAAATAATACTTTGTCACATGCAGCTCTGCTCTGTATGAGCTGAAAAGTTTTGCACACAATCCAGAGGTGCACTTCAGTATGACAGGTGTTTGCCTTTGACTCCTGAAACTACCACAACTGCCTCACTTCACTTACTTGGGTGAAGCCAGAAGCATCATTGCCCAAGTAACAATAATTATGTTAAAACATTATGGCTATTGCTTGATTTAATGGTTCTGTAATTTCCTAACAATTTCAGGAAGTTTCTAGTAAATAAATAGGTGTAGTGATTTGGTTCATGTCATAGGGTAAATAAGCTTTTCCTTGAAGCAACAGCTCCATTCTAAACCGGATAAACATTCATTCATAAATACTGTTAGGTAACGCCGGAAATTAATTAGAATGAATAAACTGGAATTACACAAAACAAACTACCGTCTGTTTTCCCAATAAGAAGAAAATTACATAATATTTTTCAGGAAATTTCTAGGAAACTATGGACGCATAAAAGAAAGTGTTAAATTATGTAATATGACTTGTCTGAGTGGCTGATGTGTGGTCAGTTCAATCACACCTGCTACAGTTGTTTTTTAAAGCTTTATTTTGTTCTCATTTACACTGTTGTCATCATATTAACAGGCCAAAGGTAAGAAGTCAAATGGAAAGTGAAACCAGGAGGAGGAACTATATGATTTTTAGCAGCTTGTCTCTTATTGCTGTATCCAGAAAATGTTCTAGAAAGTTCTTTCAAAGAATTCACCAATTCAGCACAGTGTTTGTTTTGACTCCTAGTCTTAAGAGGAAAAACATTCACCAAGTTGAAGAATCTAATCAGTTTTCCAATCCCCCAATTCTAAGAGCACGGTGACGGGTGTGGGACATAATAGGCAGAATAGAGGTGGGGGTGGGCTATGAAGAGGACGGCGATGCGAAGGCTTTCCGGAGATGTAAGCTGTTAATCTGTCAAGCAGACAAGGTGAACTCTGATGGACACTAGTGGTCTGGTGAAACAAATATAACTTGGGAATCCAGATGTTGAATTTAAGTCTGAACAACTGTGTTATTGAGAGTTAACATCATGCAATAAACATCTGGCAAAAAACCTAAGTTAAACCGAAAAAAAAGTATTTTTTAAAATAGTCATCGCTGTTATTTGTTATCATTAGCAATTAGTTAGTTTCAGTGTCTTGTACCGCAGCTATTGTGCCATTATTATCATGTTACTGACCTTTCTGTATGCCACAGTAGGGTGCTGCTTAGCTGACTCAGCCCCTTGCTGTGAACACTAATCTCAAACAGTTAGTCAGCCGAGTATCTGGATCGGTTTTCAAAAATGTGCATTTAACATGACAAGGTCTTGTGATAAGCCTTTTCACAGAAGGCATTTGAAGAAGGAAGAGCACAGGTGGAGATAATACAATTAATAGTGGCTGAATTCAATTTCCTGGTATTGTGCATGATGATGACTCACTGTCACACTGGTATGGCTTAAAACAGAGCCACCGTTAATGTTGTTTGTATCACCTGCTATGACGCGTAAAAATGTCTGCTGTGAAAAAGGCCTATAATCGTAGGGACAATATTAAAAGGCCTGACACACTGACACATAGTTGATTGCACTTGTTCTGGTTTATTAGTCTTCTGTTCAAGTTGAAGGTGGGCAGAACTATGCTAAAATCCATATACTAATAACTATACTGTAAATTAAATGTGTAATTTATCCCCAACATGAGAGCGAGGGAGAGGATTCCCTAAGGTCTAATTGGGTATAATAATTAATAACACCTGTGTCTTTGACATTCATAGAACTATGGTTATTTTTTTTTATTTTTCTGGACAAAATTAAGATAAAAAGATCCATACAACTCTCAGCTTAGCTTATTTTAGCACAAAGAATGGTAACAGTAGGAAACAGTTAGCCTGACTCTGTCATCAGGAAACATAATCCGCACCTCTGAAGCTCGCTAATAAACATTTTATAGCCTATTTATGTTGTTTGTTTAATCTGTACAAAAACTGAAGAAGAAAAAGATTTGAGTGCTTAAATTGGGGGTTATGTGCTGGACTATTCCTTGGCTGGAAACATTAAAGGGGCACTATGTGGTTTTGGAGAAGAAATTCAAACTTTATTTAAATTGTAATATCTACAATATCAATGAGGTAATAATACAAACTCAGAAATATTTATTTTTTCCATAACTGAATAAACAAGCTGTTCTCAGAGGAAAATAAGGTCCCAGAACAATGTTTGAAGCTAGAAAGGTGGCAGGGTCCGCCTCATATAAACAAAGTAAAACAGTATGAAACTGTGTAGTTATTTAAAGGTTGTTCGATTTGTTTATTCAGTCATGACAACAAAGACAGTTTGTTTATTTAGTTTGTTTAGGTGTATACAATTTGCCAATGAAGATCTTTTCTCTTCTGATCAGAATTTCTTCCCCAAAACTACATAGTGCACCTTTAAGTCTTACCATGACTGTGAGGTTACACTGTGAAGATTTGGAGATATATCGTGTTCGTTGCTGAGCTTAAGAGGCGCTGGTAGGTGGACTTCTGATACCTTTTGACAGAGCCAGGCTAGCTGTTTGTGCCACACTAAGCTAAGCTAACCAGCTGCTGGTCTTAGCATGGTTTCAAGCCTCTCATCTAATTCTCAGCAAGAAACTGCATAATCGTATTCCCTAAAATGTCCAAAACTCTTCCTTTAAATTCCTCTTGTTTAAATAACAGAGAAGTGATGTGATTGGCTGAGAGAATCAATATCATCGTCACAGTCCTATTGCTTTACTCTAATTCGCCCTTCCTGTTTCTCCTGGATTCCTCTTGTCTCTCACTGTCCTGTGGGTATTTGTTGAGGTGGAGGGTGTGTCGCTCCTGTCCTCTCTGGCAGGCAGACAGCAGCAGGCCAGATGTGGAGCCAGGCCCTGCAGAGCAGATTATACTGACACAGCTGAGGAGAGCCAGGCAGGGCCAGGCTGATCTGAGCGGGCTGCAGTCTGGCGCGCTCTCTCTCTCTTCCTCTTTCCCTGCCGTGCTCCGCTCCACAACAAACCAGAATTAGGCTTCAGGGAAAATGGAAATGAAAAAAAAAAAAAAAACCTCCTCCAGCCCTCCATCAGCTTAACTGGGCATCAGCAGCTGCTCAGCAATAAAGAAGGATGCATTTTACATGTGTAAAGCTTTAAATACAGGAAAATGGCAAGATTGTGGGTATTAGGAAGTTAGTTGTGAATTAATTGTCACCCATTTTACATTTTTTTTAAAAAGTAGATCACTTTAAAGCATAAAACAGCCTTTGTGCACACGTATCTCAGCTTCATACTCAGAATTATCACTAAGCTTGCTGTTAGATACAAGGTAGAGTTCCAAAATGCCTTCAGTGCACTTTGTCTCCGCTCTGTCTTCGGGCACTGAGACTGGCAGTGTAGTAATCTGGTCTCCAGGTCCTGTGGATGCTCTTTAATGCTGGATTAGACTTCGCACTGGTTTATAGGATTGAAGCTGCACCTCTGTCCTATAAATCATGTGAAATATGTTGCTGTTACAACACACGAAAATCTCATCAAAATTGTATTACGGCTCTGAAGAGATTGAAAGGAAAGGCAGTACATCTAGGTGAGCCAGCTTTGATGGGATCAATCCAGACTGAATACAGGGCAGAAAAATGCTGCTGCGCTGCTTGGAAACTTTTAAGCATATTGCACGTATGGCCACGCCCCAATCAGTGATGTCACTGCAGATGTTTAGCCTTTGACAACTGATGGATAACACCTGCAAAACCCACCAATACAACCAACTGTTGGTTATGTAACGGAGGTTTATTTTCTGTGCTTTACATGTGTTCAAGTGACCAGTTAAGTACATAATGGATCTCAGATTATAATAAGACATTGGCTGGTAACATTGATACTTTGCACTACGCAGGAGAAGGTCAGCCTATCAGAGGGCAGCACGGTGGATCTGAGGAAGCCTGGAGAGGAGATGGAGAACTTATCAGTGCTGGATGAAGAGAGTATGGAGCCGGAGGAATGCTTCCCAGAATGTGAGAATTAAGAGTCGTCGGCATTCATTTAAAAGTTATTTTTACTCCACAGTTGGTCCGTGTGGTATAATCTATGCTGGTTTGTCTTTGCCTTCCCACTCAGTCTGCTCGAGGCACTGTCAGTGTTGTGAGATCGATACCAGCCGCGGTCTGGGTCAGGCCTGGTGGAGGCTGAGGAAGACCTGCTACCAGATCGTGGAGCACAGCTGGTTCGAGACTTTCATCATCTTCATGATCCTGCTCAGCAGTGGGGCTCTGGTACGGCTTCTAGATACTTTAAGATAAATAATGATACACTTTGAAAAAAAAAGAAAAAGGGAACATTGTTTAATCCTCAAGATTTTAGTTATGGTTGATGTGGCGTCACCTGTTGCACGTGTGGTTTAATACTACATTTGTCAGAAGTAGAAACACAAACAGAAGAGCGACTGGTGTGTCATTTTCTCACAGTGTTACACACATGTTTACAACACATTTTCAACACATTACATTGTTATGATGAGTTTTGTTTGTAGTTAGCACCTACGTCTGACAAATTGTTATAGACCTGAGATTTGTGTTAATCCCTTTACAGAGAAATTCAGTAAGATTCAGTTCAGTTACAACAGTGGTGTCGCACTCAGACACTGTGGGGGCGCCAAATCACACAACGTGCCAATTTCTACATATTGTTGCTTTAATAATTAAATCTAATTAAAGTGGCAGCAGCAGGAAATGTTTGGTCGTGCATTAGCAGGTACTTAATGCCCCCCAGATACAGCTGTAGGAGAGTGAACAGTTGATAGTGAGACTAATAACAATGTGGTAGACAATTTAAATTCAGAGCAGGAATGGCCGCCACTAACAAATCAACTTCTACAGGAGGTCCTTACTGAATGTGAATTTAAAAAATAGGCTGCAAATAATAAAACATTTCTAGAAGTTGAATTGGAATTTCTGCTTTCTTCCCTTCAGTGTCTGGTACCTGTTCTGTGACTGAATGCAGTGTTTGCCAGCTCCTTTATAAGCTGGAGAACTTATTTCAATACAGCCAATTAAATCTTCGCATTAAGCAGCATTGTATCATATCAGAGCAGACTGTCACCCTGTCACAGCCAGACAGCAGCCTGCTGTACGAGCCACAGACTTTTAACAACAACCACATCACCAACTTGAACACGTCTTGTGACTTGACCTTAACTTGTTCACTGGGTAAAAATGCACTGCTAACAAAAGTTTGCATGCTAGATTATTAGTAATTGTGGTGACGTTTTCTCAAACTGCTGTCGCTACTCTGCTGCAGGCATTTGAAGATATCTACATAGAGAAGAGGAAAGTGGTAAAGGTGGTGTTGGAGTCTGCCGACAAGGTCTTCTCCTACATCTTTGTGCTGGAGATGTTCCTCAAGTGGATTGCGTACGGCTTCAAGAAATATTTCACCAACTACTGGTGCTGGCTTGACTTTCTCATCGTGGATGTAAGTGAACATTTAGCTGTAACTCACATGTTATGTCGCACTATGAGAGGATGCTGGCAATTAAAAATCACATGTTGGGAATTCAGATTCAGTTGTAATCCCTCTCACTGTATCTGAACGTAGTGTGTTATGATTGTGGGATTTACAGCTTGGAAAGTGTCATATTATTCACAGGAAAGCACTTGACAATTCATTTATGCTTTGCAATAACTGGCTAATTTCTGGACCAAAATTCTGTTAAAACAACCCCCATTTAAAACCAATTAAAACAGTCAATTAACTGGAAATATACAGACTGCTTAATCACACTCTAAACTGTTGTTTCACTGTAGAATTTACATTTGCTTTCATGCCAGGATTTTGCCAGACAAATACAAAGAAGTGCTCCATCGACTGGAGTCATGTTACACTTTGTGAGCGTCTTCATGCAAACTGTTGGGTAAATTAGATGTGGCTCTGTAGTGTGTAGTCGCTCGAAGTGCCCGAGGCGTGCAGCCCGAGGCCTGACTTGACCTCTGATCTCACCTGCTGTTACACAGATCGCCACAGACCGCTCTATTGTTAGGGTAAGTTGTAGTTAGCAGGTCCCAGGTGAGTATGGGCTCTGAGACTGGAAAACGTGCATCTGCATCACAAATGCTTCTGTGTTTCTTCACTCGTAAGTGCTTTCTGTTGTGATATCAAAAGCCACTGTCTTGTTTCTAAACAATTGCACTTCTTAGAAATGTGCTAAAATTTTTGTGGTGCTATAAACAGTCATTCTTTGAATCGCTTACTTCAGGACCTTGGCTTTTATATCAAGAACAACTGCAGTGCCATGTACTTTTAGGTTTATCTACAGAAGATCTGGTGTTTATTATCCAGCTTTTTAAACCTATAAATATGTTGCCTAACAGACATTATACTTATTGTTAATTAAGAAATGTGCCGGTTGAGTTTATGTCTAAACTGTGTGTTATTTGTCAGACCTGCTCTGTTTCTCTCTATGAAAAGTGCCACCTTACTTTCCTTTACTATGATTTTTTATTTCTCCGTCTGTACTTTCTTTGAGCCAAAAACTTCTCTTGTCCCAAAAATAATTTTTTTTTGAGTATCTTCTTTAGATATATTGGACAAACACATGTGTAAATAGACTTTTATAAAGAAATACAGACCATTGGGGCCTTATTGGTCCTAAATTGTTTTTAATGAACTTATTGGATCAATTGGATGCAAATTGGCAAACAAATTTGGCAAAGACAGATATAAATTCTTTATAAAACTCACTCTATTTGATATATATACATATTGAATATGCATATATAGCTGAGTATGCATGCATGGACGCTATTTGTCTATATGTGCATACTTGTCTGTGTTTTGTCATCATCAATCATGACATGAATTTTCTTTCATTTTTTTATCATGCCATTGTCATTCATAGCTGTCATCCACGGGTCATTCAACAGCGGAATACCATTTTGTTTTGTTCTGGATGTAGAATAGAGTGGAAGTCTAAATTTGCTAAAAGATGATACAACAACCAAAACTAAATCTTAAACCTCGAAAATTAAGTCATCGTGTTCCTAACTGTGGAATGTCCCAAAATACACAAAAACTCTTGGCTCTTCAAATGTTTTCTACCTGTCTTTTATTATCTTTTTTATACTTTTTTTTTAAAAAGTTATATAATTGCTCAAAAAATATATGCAGTTCCTTGACAAATGTGTTGATAGGACTATGTGATATTGCTTTATTCAGTGCATTATACAATATTTTTGAAAAAAATATATATTGCCACTTTTCTCCCCAAATGTTTAAACATGAAGAAGAATCGACTTACACTTTTAAATTTATACATGTCTTCCTGTACTTCATGTAGGTGTCCTTGATAAGCCTCGTAGCAAATTCACTTGGATATTCTGACTTTGCTGCGATCAAGTCACTGAGGACCCTGCGGGCTTTGAGACCTCTCAGAGCTCTGTCCAGATTTGAGGGCATGCGGGTGAGAAAAAAAAGTTTTCTGAGCTGATGTCACATATCCTGTTCTGTTATCTGTTACATCAGTAATAATGCAGAGGTTCTGAGCAAATTGTATCAACAACTGTTGGATGGTTTGCCATAAAATTTGGGTCAGACATTATAATCACCTTGGTGATCCCTTGACTTTTCCTCTAGTGCTAGCATCAGATAAAAAAATTAATTTGTCAAATAAACTTGTGATATTCCCATCAGCCTCAGCTCTACTTGGTGTTAAGTACTGATTAGCACATGATAGCATAAACTACGCTTAACAAATATGGCTAATATGGTAATATTCAACCTGCTGAACGCCAGCCTGCTCGTATTTGTGTCACTGTCAGCATGTTAGCATGTAAACATGAGCAGTTAGCTTAATGTATTGTTGTGCCTAAGTACAGAATCACACAGCCGCTAGCCCCAGAATATTGGCCGTAGCTCGCTCAGGCTAAGGCTGCGTTAGTAAATATAATTTACATCATACACTTAAATGAAAGCTTGGAAGTAGAACCTGGTCTTTCTGTATGAATTAGCGAACGTGCCATTTGTAGTGTAGGTCAATGTTTAACAGTTAAAATCAACAACGTAGCCAGTAATGCCATATTTGCCAAAATGTTTGTATGTTAACTGACACCTCAACTAAAACAAGTTATCTAAATATGTCTGCCTATCTATTGTAACGTTAGCTAAATGACATTTGCATTTCAACACAACACATCAATACCTAATGTAAGAAAATCAAATTTACCATTATGATTTGTATCCAAGCATGTGTGTTGAAGTACTTTGGCTAATTTACCCATCAGTCCACGGTTCCCACATCAAGCTAGGATTGCTATTTCAGCTGTACATAAAACACTGACTTTGTCTCCTCAGACAGACAGAGTGCCCTGAGTGGGCTCTGCCACTCTGAGAGTGTGATGCTCTGAATAACCCAATGGTTCATTCCAACAGTGCTCCGGTCCAGTTTGTGCGAGATTGCGCTCTGCTGCTAGTAGTGACTATGTACAAACACACCCTCAATCACTGTCAGATGATAGCATTGCATTTAAAGCTGAAGGCACTCAGTCAACACAAACGTACACCGATGTTTAAATCTGCTTAAATCTGTTTAGTTAACATCTAAATTATTAGCTCAATCATGAGCTAAATAAGAACTAGCCTCATAATCAGACTAAAATGTAATTCATTTTTAAAAACCATCAGATATGTGGGCACCGATTCAGAGATCTGAAGCCAGGCTAGTAGACAATGTCAGTGCTTTAGGACTAACCTGTATCTTTTCCGTTGCTCATCAGGTGGTGGTGAACGCTCTTATAGGAGCCATCCCCTCCATTATGAATGTGCTGCTCGTGTGTCTCATCTTCTGGCTCATCTTCAGCATCATGGGGGTCAACCTGTTCGCCGGCAAGTTCGGGAAGTGTGTGAACAGAACAGGCTTCATCCACAGCGTCTCTTTAGTCAACAACAAGTCAGAGTGCCTCTCTATGAATGACACCCAGTTCTACTGGACAAAAGTGAAGGTCAACTTTGACAACGTTGGACTCGGCTACCTTTCTCTTCTGCAAGTGGTGAGTTTTTTCTGCTGCACTGTTTGGAGTTTGTCAGATCTGTCAAACACACTTTTAGGAATGTGGAATATAATAATGCCAGCTTTGTTAACTCATCTTATATTGTATTATAGGCTACATTTAAAGGATGGATGGAAATAATGCATGCAGCTGTAGATTCAAGAGGAGTAAGTATATCTTTCTACTTCCAGGACCTACATCCTAAACATGTCACAGTAACCAGCTGACTTATAAAACTGTTTGGTTTCAGGTGGAGGAACAACCCATCAGAGAAATCAACCTCTACATGTACCTATACTTTGTCGTCTTCATCATATTCGGCTCCTTCTTCACCCTCAATCTCTTCATCGGTGTCATTATTGACAATTTCAATCAGCAGAAGAGAAAGATGAGTATTGACAACACTGATTTCAGGCCTATTTACTCTGTATTTGCAAGTTATTCTGTGACTGTACAAGATGGATGCAACTTATTAGCCAATCAAGTAATTACACAGTCATGGATTTCAGATATTTTACATTTTTCAATCTTCAGGGAAAACCAAAAACTAACTGACCCAGATTTGAGGGAAACTGCTTGTATTCGCCACCTTCTGTTGATCACTGATCGATTCTTTCTTCCATTTTTTCTGTAAAAATAATGTTATTTTTTTTTTGCCTTTACTTAGGTGGACAGGATATCTTTATGACTGAAGAACAGAAGAAGTACTATAATGCTATGAAGAAATTAGGATCTAAAAAGCCTCAAAAACCAATACCAAGGCCTGGGGTAAAACGATAACACCAGAAAAACACATCATCTGCTAACATGCTCAATAATATTGTACTGATAGTGTTACATTCACTGACTGATTTGCTGTTTGTTTTTCATAGAACGCGCTCCAAGCCTTCTTCTTCGATCTCGTCTCAAAGCAAGCCTTTGACATCATGATCATGATGCTCATCATCTTCAACATGGTGACCATGATGGTGGAAACCGATGAGCAGTCGGACCGCATGGAGACCATCCTCAACAAGATCAACCTGGTCTTCATTGTGGTCTTCACCACCGAATGCCTCATCAAGATCATCGCCCTCCGCTGTTATTTCTTCACAGTTGCGTGGAACATCTTTGATTTCGTGGTGATAATTCTCTCCATCGTAGGTAAGTAGAGACGCACTGCCAAAAAGAGATACCTCAGTACCTATTACCTCTGCCAAGGGGATTATTTATTTAGGTTGTTGTGTTTTTGTTAGTACCAATGGTTTATTGTTGTTTGTTTGCAGAATATCTTTTTTAAAATATGGCTGGAAAGGGGATTTTTTTTGTTTTGTTTCTACTTTCTCATGGACAACCTGGCAGATGTATTCATGTGTATATACTGGATATCCAACATATTCTCACTACCAACTCCAATAACCCAAAATCACAAACACATTGCCTCAGTGGGCTTTATAATCTGTACAGTAAACAATATCCTCTGTCATTAGACCCCTTGTAGCAGGAAAGACAGGCCACACAAGATAATTAGCAAAAAATATGAATGAAAGAAAAGAATGTATATAGATTTTGATTTTAGAGTACAGATATAAGGAGATTGTAAAACAGAAGTGAGCACTGATCCATGGGGGCCCAAGGGTATGACGAATACATATTTACATACTTACCCCTCCAGCTCCACTATGGCACATGCAGGGCTCCACAGTCAAGAAAGCAAAATTAAATATGTAATGTTTGCTTTGGCTTTCAAAATAAAGCTTGCTGACACAGTTTACATATTATAGCATGTTATGACTTTTGAAGTTTTATTAATGTTGTAAAAAAGTTGCGGTTTGGTTAGGTTTAGGCACCAAAACTGCTTGGTTGGTTTAAGGAAAAGATCATGCTCGGTTTCAATAACTACATTTCCTAGGTGTGTTTGGTCATGTCATTTTTGTAACTAACGTTACGGTATTTACGTGAGTTAGCTCACTTACAGAGTAACAAAACATAAACACTTCAACTTTGACACTTGGTCACAGAGGACTCCAACCCGAGTCACCCTGACCACACCCCAACTTGGACTTGTCTCGCTCTTCCCGCTCTAGTACTACACTAAAGGGGCGCCTCGAGAAATGATGCTGGAGGGGAACCTACAGCATCATGCTAGGGACCACTGCCCAGGGTCGTACTTAATGCGTCGGGAGTGAGAACAAGCTCTTATTAACGTATAAAATGGCTATTATTAACAGAGCTGCGGGTAACTGCAGAGTCGAGTAAAAGTGTTTTTTTTTGTTTTTCACTTCTATCCCTGTCATGTTACACATGTGGTCATTTGATTGTTAATATCATCATCATTATTGTGCAGTGAGATAACCCATCCTCACCTCGTCTTTCTCTGTCTTTTCAGGAATCGTTCTTGCAGACATCATTGAGAAGTACTTTGTATCTCCAACCCTGTTTCGAGTCATCAGACTGGCGAGGATAGGACGTGTTCTTCGACTTATACGTGCAGCCAAAGGAATAAGGACTTTACTGTTTGCCTTAATGATGTCCATGCCAGCTCTGTTCAACATTGGCCTCCTGCTTTTCCTCGTCATGTTCATCTATGCTATCTTCGGTATGGCGAACTTTGCCTACGTGAAAAAACAAGACGGGGTTGACGACATGTTTAACTTTGAGACCTTTGGGAATAGCATGATCTGCCTTTTTCAGATCAGCACCTCGGCAGGTTGGGACAACCTCCTGAGTCCCATCATGTCCAGCTCCCCCGACGAGTGTGACGTTAACTTTGTCAATACTGGCACTAACACCCGTGGAAACTGTGGCAGCCCCTCAGTGGGCATAGCTTTCTTTGTCAGTTACATAATCATCTCTTTCCTCATTGTGGTAAATATGTATATAGCTATCATTCTGGAGAACTTCAGCGTTGCCACAGAGGAGAGTACAGAGCCGCTGAGCGAGGATGACTTTGAAATGTTCTATGAGGTTTGGGAGAAGTTTGATTCTGAGGCCACACAGTTCATTGAGTTTTCCATGCTGTCGATATTCGCTGATACTTTGTCGGAGCCGCTGCGCATAGCCAAGCCCAACATGGTCAAGCTGATCTCCATGGACCTTCCCATGGTCAGCGGGGATAGGATCCACTGTCTGGACATCCTGTTTGCCTTCACAAAGCGTGTCCTGGGAGAGTCGGGTGAGATGGATGCACTCAAGCAGCAAATGGAGGAGAAGTTCATGCTGACCAACCCCTCCAAGGTTTCCCACGAGCCCATCACTTCCACACTGCGCCGCAAACTGGAGGAGGTGTCGGCGATCATCATCCAGAGGTGTTACAGGAGGCATTTGGTGCGCCGGCAGATGAAGCAGGCATCCTACCTCTACAGACAGATAAACTACGAGACTGTAGTGGATGTGGAGAGCGCTCCAGAAACAGAGGGCCTGATAGCCTCCATGATACAGCACTTTGGACCTGTGGGGTTGGAGGTTGAAGAGACAACAGAGGACATTCGATTGTCCTCACCACCATCTTATGAAAGTGTGACCAGGGCAGTCAGTGACCTCACTGGGGTCGTCAGATCTATATCCAGAGACTCTGAACTCGGGGAGCCTGGTGAAAACTACGAGGAAACCTTTCTTTGAGACTCGACCGTGTGGAGAGTGTTTGTGTGGTTTTTGTCTGTTTTGTTTACAGCAGAGAATATAGATCAAAATAACTCATGGTCAAAGAGATGAACTTTTTTTTTTACATATATATTAGCAGATGCCGAGGAAATATGCTATATTTTTATGTAGATCGCAGCCTCTGTTTAAATTGAAGAAACCAGAAGTAAGTTTTGATACACAGTCACAGCCTCCATGAGAGGAGGAAAAACTTAAACTTGTCCTCACACCATCTTAAAAATGGACACTTGGCAGATAGAAGATGTTGTTATGTACTGATATACCTATATCACACATGAACAACAAGTAGGTTTACACGTGTTACCTATATTCACTCAAAACACCACAAGATCTGCAGTTTATTTAACATGAACAGCTTTACCACAGGAAACCTTTGTGAATGTTAAATTATTATTTAAAATTCTCATTAAAGGTGCAATATACGAATTGGCCACCTGTCAATTGTCACTCCAAACAAATAGGGAGTGGTACATAACCAGAATAACTGCTGACTGCTGCTGACTGTTGCTGTTACTGTAGTACTGTAGTGTTACTTTAGTAAGCCGTGCAGCTAGCAGTCCTGACTGGGAGCTTGGAGTGGAATGACAGGCAGAGGCTAGTTGGTTAACAAGCTAACTTCACTAAATATCTCTAACACAATACTAGATGTCTTTGGCATAATGTCACATTCTGTTGATAATTTCAGTTCATTTTAAAAAAAACAAAATTTCTTATGCATTTCACCTGAAGAAAACCTGCTGTCAGGGATGGTGTTCAGACATTATACAACTGTACAGTGAACACTCGCAACTAATTAGCTAAGTTCACTGAATATTCTTTGTTACAGTTGACATAGTTTAATATGTTTTGGTTGCAAAAACTCCTTGTACTTGTACAGTGAAATTCATACAAAAAATCCGTAGTGAGGCCACCTCAAGGTCACCTAAAGGCCGAAGATGAGAGAAATGCTAAAGGGACAAATACAGCCTGGTTCACCAAATAGATCAGATTCACTCGGCGGCCATTTTCCTCTGACATCAGGCTCGTACTGCTGTGCTTTCAGACTGAAAAGACAATGGATAGTGAAAATCTGGAGGGATATCAGGCCAAATTTCAAGATAAAACATATTTTTTGATAACCCATTAGCCTTCGTCAGACAACAGTTAACATTAGCATTCACCCACTTCCTAGCTAACATTATTGTTTGATGGAGTCACACCATACAAAAGGGAAAGCATAATTTTTTTTTTTTTAAATATCAACGCACATCTTTAACATATTTATTTTAGCCTGGAAGTGAAATGCACTGAATGTATTAGCTAAACAATAGCTAGGAAGTGATTGAACATGAACGTTGTTTTACCCTGAAATATGACCCAATGTCCATCATCTTTTCTGTTGCTGATTAACCAGAAGGGGGTGAAATTATAATGTTTGTCAGATTCTCTACATTTATACTACTTGCAACCTGGAAGGCAGCAGTGCAACATTATCCCAGCGTTCGAGCTTCCCACCTTGAACGTGACGTTAGAAGAGAATGGCCGCCATGTGAATGCAGTCTATTGACGAAGACAACAGAAGGGGACACAATACATACATGATAGCCTGCAAAACAAAATAAAGTTATACAAGAGGCCTCGAAAATAATTATCTTCGTTAGCGAAAAAAAGCTTAAGAGGTAGCTAATAAAAAACAAATTCAGCTAAAAATTAGCAACATTTATTACATTAAACAGCATGTAATTGAGAATTGTAATTGAGAACAGATTCAAGTAGTTGTAAATACTTATCTGTGTTTGTAACAAAAAATATTTATCAAAGAAATATATGCATGTTCGATTTTCACATTTTCTACAAACACAAATTGATTTGTAGAAATTTCCAAATATTTTAATATAGAAACAAATTCCACTCTACAAGTCCTCAGAGGTTTTGAAGCACTTTTACATCTGTGTGACTGTTTTGTTCAGCAACAAATTGTAGCCTTGCAGCTCATAAACCAGCAAACAGGCCAATTAAAGGTAGAAGAATATTGACCAGCAAACAGTTTCTACCAAATGTTATCAGCCAGCAACTATTCTGTAGCTAGCTGGCTATATTGCCAACTAATGATGACATGAGGGCCGCTATGAAGCTATTTAAATGCTTTCAACCAAAGCCAACGTTAATTCTTAGAATTGAAATTTTAACATTTTACTATTTGTAAAAAACAAATAACTAATTGTAAACCACTATTGTGAAGAAATTGTTTCTAATGTTTGGAGTTTTTTAATGTATGAGGCGCGCTCAATAAAATGTTTCCTTCATACGCACATTGATTGAATGAAGTTGCTTTATATTACATGTGTTTATAGAGATTTGTCTTTTACTAATATGGAAAGATATACTGTAATGTTTCTTATGTGAAAACTACACATTCTAATTATTTTGTCAAACATAGCACATTGCGAGTTTAACTTGTATCGATGTAACGATTACAAAGAAGGGCTGTGTGTACTGATAATCCCTGAATTATGTGCCTGATTTTGACTATTGTCCGCACACAATCTCTTGAGACCATTAAATTTGATCTGATGGATGTGGATTGGGAGAGCATGAATGCACTGAAAGCTCATTTTGTATTTAACTGTGTAAAGAACTTTGAGGCTGTGTGATGTATGTAAAGCCAATTTTTACCTATTTTTTGTAATGTATTTATATTGAAAGACCATTTCAGTGACTCTCATGTTGGCCATAACAAGATATGATCAAATTATAGAAATATACAGTGTTCATTTTTATATAAAAGACTTTCCTTGAGAACCTGATTGTCTGTATTGCATTTAGGTTGATCATTTCATGGATTGTTTTATTAAATGGGAATAAAACTCTTCCATATTTGTGAGTTTTGCAACTCTCAGTACAGTGTAAATAGATGAATGACACATGTTTTTTTTTGTCAATACATTTACTTATTTTTAACATTAATAGATATGGTTTTGAATACGCGTTGCTGTCCTGAAAAACAGAACTAAAATTCAAAACTGAGCAGTGTCTCTCCATTTTCACATGAGGAACCAGTTAGCTGATTTGACCTCATTACAAGGCAATGCGCTGTTAAATCTCTCTCTGAGTCCATGTGTATCAAAAAAAAATGGGACAGATGTGCAAACCTCTGCATCTCTACGGCTGTCTGTCCCTGTGAGTGTATTGCCCTTTAAAGCTTGAATTTGTTTATAATGCCTCCACAAATGCAGTACAATCACATAAAACCCCTCAACAATGTCGCCGAAATGGTGTGTTCTGATTAATGATTTCATCTCAGTGAAAAATGCTGGGGAGTAGAGGATCATGCACAGAAAAAAAAAAATATTCAAGGTTAATGCTGCTGCATGATTAACAATCAAAGTCTAGTGTGGTCATGGAAAAAGTCAATGATTAATAGCGCAGAGCCATAAAAAATAATCAAACCAAAGAAACTGGAATTTTTGGCATCTGTGCGTCTTTTCCATCTCTAGCACACAACTCTTCCTTCTTCAAGACAATGAGTTGTATCACAAAAAAGGTTTAGATACGTTTAGATTTCAGCAACCAATTCAAGTTAATAGTTGAGCACTGCCACATTTTCAGTTTGGAAAAAAATCATCAAGGGTGCCAATTTGGATTTAGCCCCAAAGAGATTTCCTCTCTCTTGTCGGGGTGGTCAAATCCAACTCTGACCAGCTGGGATAGAGGGATAATCTGTGTGCAAAAAAAAAAAATCACTTGTTTTAATTACACACTCACAGACACACAAATGCACGCTCTCTCTCTCTCTCTCTCTCTCTCTCTCTCTCTCTCTCTCTCTTTCACACACATACATACATACAGTACACATGTGGACATTCATGCATTAACACAACAACCACAAACACACGCAAACACACGCACACACACTATTGCCATTCATCCTCATAATAGACAGATGCTTACTTTGAATTTAATTTTGGCTTGTGCGTGAAGTGCCAGAAAAATGTGACTTGACTGAATGTGACTTGGTAATTGATCTGATTTTTAAGCGTTTGGACATGTGGCGGAGATTAAAGCTTCATCAGAGAGAGTTAACATTTTTAAAAAGATTAAAAAGGCACTATGTCTAATTACAAAATGCACCGGCACACAGTAAAACACGGCAATGTCAACGTAATGCATTACAAAATGTCTACATATAATGTGGACATGCTAAACTCTTACACAAAAGACATTTGATGAATTGCATGTTGTGTGTGTGCCATTTATTCAGATGACATTTAGTTAAATGAAGGTTATGAGTCACATCATCGTCTAGTCGTCATCGGTCAAAGGGGTCAGGGGGAATGTAATTAATATTTCAACATGATAGTCTATGTGTATTTAAATCTGTCTGTTGAGAGAGTGAAACATGAACGAACCACTCAGTTATTATTATTGTTTGCATTGTGATATTTGTGGTTGTGGTTTTTATGGAAGCCCATTCCTGCCAAGAAAGGAAACTAAAAGACCTAAAAAATGTGGTAAACTAAAAAAAAAAAGTGATTTAAGGAGAGGAGACATGACACAAATGTTATTATCTCTTTTTTTCAAAACTGCATTTTTTTTAAAGATAAAAAGGTCAAACTTGGCAAACAGTTACTCATTCACTTTCAGCAGATAAAGAGCAATATCAGCGTTCATGTGTAGTAGTTTTTGGCCACTTGGAAAAAGTCAGTCCAATATTAATTTTCCTTTTCGGTCTTTTTTTTGGGTCTCCACTAACTCCTGAAGGAAATGTCTGTCTCTTTTGCTGTTAAATGCTCCACTATGTTCAGTAGTTCACAAGTCTGCCATGTACATATTTTGAAATATTATTAATAATTAGAGAACCTACATATTTAAAGAGCATTTGCACTTCACAAATGAAAACATCTACACAGCCATGTATATGTTAATTATTATTTTTTGCTGAATGATACAATAAAGTTCTGTAGAGTTGAAGGGAACTGAGGTGTCGGGTAAAAATGATCTGTGCGTTCATCACCTCAAGCAACATTTGATCTATTGTAATTTTCAGGACCATACACTGTCCTCTTCACTTGCAATCAGGGAAATGTAATAACAACTGAAGGTCTGTGTACTGAAACGTTATTAAAGTGAAGAGGACATTGTGCAGGACTTTTTTGTTCTGATGTTTTCGACCATAAGCACCTGTTAATCCACAGTTGTGCAAAGGTTTTGCTCTGTGAATCCATTATTATAAAAAAATGATTTTAGTTGCTTTAAAGATGCTGTAAGCGTCGTTGTTGTTTTAGCTAACTTCCTGTCCGTTTTGCAGTTACCTTCCCTCCTCCCTACATCACCACATGAACGCGCAGTGCTAATCTTCAGACATAGCAGCAAACAGGAGGATCCTGCTCTCTGCACGTTGACGAGCAGACAGGACCGCCTCTTTATGGAGTTCTCTGTCCTGATTGGATAAAGTGTGCAGGGATACCAGAAAATGTCTTTCCTCTTTTACTGCATGAGCAGGAGGAGGAGAGACATGGGTTACTGACCAAACAAACTATAAGTGATACAGTGATTACTGTTGGAATACAGAGCTATTTAATACTTATTTTAATTACAAAAATATATCACTTACAACAGCTATAAGTCCAAATCTTTACCAAATCAGTGAGTCAAATCTTTTTTGCTTATGTTTATAATTTATAAGATTATTATTTTTTAATTAATGAATGAATCAATTTATTTATTTATTCATATATTTACTTTACTTTTCCTGTCAGGAATGGGCTTCCATAGAGGTTTCTGTTATGGTACTTAATGTGATAAAGCTGCAACAAAACTACTTCTCTTTACCATGTTTACCATGTTTTCACTATGTTATGAAAGGTCAAAAGGGCATATCACAGTGCTACCACACCCCAGTAAAAAAATATTTTGATATTACACCAAAACAGTCAATTCCTATTAATATGTATTTTAACTGTAGTATCTTTCTTGGCCAAAAAATAAGTCCTCAGAACTTTAAGAGCCATACAAAAATGTGATGAAAAAAAATACTTTGTTATCTCACCAGTTTCCCCTCTGTTGTACAAAATGTTATGTGTCTCGTGATGGAAGTGCAATAAATTCAAACTTGCTATCCAGTGATTGGGCCACTACAGAAAGATAACAAGCTTTTACTAAAATTTGATTCAGATACATGTAGCCTATCTATTAGCTATGGTTTCGAATGATTATCCCAGTGCTGCTGGTTGGCTGTTGGTGGTGACAAAGTAAAAATCTAGGTTGGCCTCACTAAAAGGGCTGCAAATCCAAAAAAAAAAGAAAAAAGGAAAGAGAGAATAGTGGAGGAAATAGCCTTTTTAGGTACAAGAGGGCCCTTCTGTCAGTAACCATGCACTGCAGGGATTTAGCTAGAGTCACGGTGGCTAACACAGCCCAGATGGTCTGATGAGGCACTATCTAATTACTTTTCCCATAGTTCCTCTTTTTCTGATGAAAATTTACAGTGCCCTCCCTGTTTAGAAAAAGCCTTCACTGCCACCATGAGGGGATTCATGCATGTACAGGTCAGTCTGAAGGCTGTCTAGATTTAGTTTGTTGGCACCTACTCTGGCTCCAGGTGACATTCTGACTGGTGTGTGAATGTGGAGACAGACAAAAGGCTGTAAGGGACAACAGAGAGGATAACTGGAGAACATGTCATAGAGATTTCGGAGGCCTGCACAAGCTGATATGAATAAAGTAATATAGACATATCGATGCACTCCATATTTACTAAAAATAAATATTTTTAAAGAGTATCATACAGATATTTATGCATATTTGCTGCTGATTGTATTCTGTATGCAATTTCCGGGTTTTACATCAATCTCGCAGATAACAGATAGGCTGTAGTGAACTATCGTTTCTGCACAAGTATAGTTCAGAAATTCATAGAGAGGCTGGGAAAGAGAGATTTAACATTGTATACATAGTGCCACGTTAGTCCCACATTATGCCTTCAAATGATGCTAGTTTTATTTTATTTTTTATTTTACTTTCATGCTGAGCAAATTGTTTTACTTTGAGTAAGATTTGTTGATAGAAAATATTAAAATTACGACATGACATGGAAATTGTGCATCTTAAAATATGACAGGTGTGTTTGTTTGCTTTGCGTGAACTGCTCTGTAGCAGACGTTGGGTGGCGCTACAGCTACCGGATGTTGACGAAAATACACCAAACGAAGAAGAAGAGTCAGGAAGTTGTGTTCAGCTGTATTTGACAGCGACAAGCACGAAGCGAGGAGTTGGATTAAAGCTCATTTTTCACAGTAGACAGTGCAGAAGGATCAATACTTTTATTAAGAAACCTTCATCCGTGCCCATTCAACTGTTATAGCTCTTCGGGGGAGTAAAATGGGTAACGTTTTGTAGTTTGCTTTGCTCTTGTCGGTTTGTTTTGATGTTGTTAGCTTGACTGCTAACAAAAACTTCTTAGCTTCTTTGAGTTGTAAAACAGATAATTTAAATTCCTGGGAGCTTATGCTATATTTGTCTTATTTTGACCACATAACGAACAGAAGCGTGGAGTTTCTCACTTCGTTGAGAAACTGTTGTTGTGTGTCTCCAGCCTCAGTCCAGCCCAGAATATTATAACTAATAAAGATACATAATAGTGGGCTAACGCACAACAAACTGTGAAACGGTACCTCTCAAAATAAGTGGACAAAGAAACAACAAGAAGGAAATTAATAAACCTAAACGTCACTTTGTGTTCGCTTAATAGTTGAGCTTCTTCTCTTCTTTAAATTTTATGAACCAAGTAAAAATCACACTGTAGATAAAGTCTCTTGCTCTTCTCTGCTGTGCTTTTTATGACACAACTAAGTAAAAAGTGCAACTTTCTGCCAGTGATGTGGAGACTGTACTATATGGTACATAGGCTTTATGTTTCTGGTCACCTCCTTCCCCCCTGCAGAGGGTCCCCTGCCCCTGTCCTCACTGAGGCTCCTGGTTCCTCCTCTGCGGGTGATGTCAGCTGTGATGTGGAAGGTGGTTTGTCTGAGGAACACAGAGCATTATGGGAAAGTGGAGGAGTTTGTGTCCTTGGTCACTGAAGCCATCCCCAACATCTTTACAGACAGTCAGACGAGACTGCTCACCTTGGGTTTAAGAGCAAAGGTAAGCCTTTATGTAGCAGCAAACTGTTTCATTATCAGCAAGTATTAGTTTTAAAAAGTAGTTTTTGTATCATGTCAAAATTACTTTGTATTGCTGATATTTGTCTTATTATGGGATTGCTGTTTTCACAATCTCCACAGTGAATAATGTTTTTGTTTTTTAGCCTTAATTTCACAGTATGTGCAAGAAAATATATATTTATAGATTTTGGTTTTGTCTGAAGAAAAAAGTCAATGCAATCAATACTTTTGCTTTGTCCATGTAAGGTATTATTCATTATGTATTTGCCTTGAAAATGCATCAAATGTTGCAAAAATGAAAGCAAAGATGATGGAGCATGTAGTGTCATATTTGTAGATAGTACTCAAAAGGGAGAAAGTAATATGAAAAGGGACGAGCTGGCAGTTGGATTTTATTGTTTGCAGTTCTTCACTGTGGTTGGGATTCTTGAGTTTTCTCACTTGTCAGTGACTCTTGCTTAATGACTTTTCCAGATGATGTTGCAGATGTTAAGCTCTGACCAGTCAGAGGATCTCAGAGGAGTTAAAACATACTTGAACAACTTCCTGCCATTTAGCTCAAAACAGGTGTGTGACTTTTCCGATCATGGATAAATAAATGTTGTCTGTTTATGAATTGTTCTGCTTATTTCAAATGTGTATATTTCATTTGACAGGTTCATTCAGGAAATGAAGCTCTTGAAGCCAACTTTGTCCAGTTCGTGGAAAGACTCCTGGAGGACCCAAAAGAGAGAGAGCACTTCCTCGAGGTGTGTCTGCTTTTTCCTCCATTGTCAGTTTTGACATGAAAAGGCCCAGTTTGTTTGATTGTCGAATGATGCAGTAACATGAGGTCTTACACCCATGCTTGGGGTTGAAACTTTCCACTTCACATTTCACAGAATGTGTTTCCAGTGGAGTATGGGCCTGACTTTGATACAGCTCTGGAGACCGTAATTTGTGAGTTCTTCACCCGACTGGAAGAATTTCTGGTTATACCAGACTTTAAGCAGGTGAACAGAAACAACCTACACCATAAAATTTCCAGTTCACTCTTAATTTCCATAGATAGAATTACTGATTCAAGTCCATCTAAATAAAAGTTTTGTTTGCTTGATAAAGACTGCAGTGTGGATCAGTGATGCACCGTCTGTGCTAGAAGAATACATGAAGTGTGAATCAGAAGCAGATGAACTCAAAGTACTGCTCAGAAGAAAAGCCCACTGTGGTAAAATAGCCAGGGTGGATACCAGTGGTAAGTCTGTCTGCTTGGGATACCAGCCAGGTTAAATGAGTATATTAATGCTGAAACAATCAGTCAAATAACCGATGAATCATTTAATCGTTGAGTGGTTTATCATGGTTGTAGCCTTGATAGCCTTGATAGTCTCTTCAGCCTATCTGGTTATAGCCTGTTAAAGGGGAAGTTCCCCAAAAATGAAAATTCTGTCATTAACTGCTCACCCCCATATGGATGGAAAGTCAGGTGAAGTTTCGTAGTCAACAAAACATTTCTGATGCATCACAGCATAACAGTGTTGGCATTCTCCTGAACAACTGAAGTAAATGGGGACTTGTCCAGCGTTACCCAAGTAACGTTACCAAATCCATTTGGGTTCAAATACGGCAGATGAGATGTATGGAGCCATTTTTTTTGGTCTCTGTTTTCTTTTGGTAAAGTTTTTTGTTTGTTTAAAAAAAGTCCCAATGTACTTCAGTTGTTTTGGAGAATGCTTCAACACTTGTTTTGCTGTAAAGCTCCAGAAATACATGTAGGCCAGAGTAAATGATGACTGATTTTTTTACTATACATATATACACACACACACACACACACACACACACACACACACATATATATATATATATATATATATATATATATATATATATATATATATATATATATATATATATATACACATACAAACTGTATATATACTGTATATATATATATATATATATATATATATATATATATATATATATATATATATATATATATATTTCATTGTAATATAAATGGATATGTTTGGGTACTGGACAGTTGGTCTGACAAAATAAACAATTTAAAAATTTGTGATTGACATTGTTCAGCCCCAGAGCAGAGATATCACAACCACTTTCCAAAGTAACACATTTTAAATGGACAGAATGTAAAGTAATTCTATTTTTTTTTTAAATTTCTCTTTCCCAACAGTGCATTCTCCCTCAGAGCAGCGCCTCTTCTCGTCATTATCCATCCCTCCTTCACTGCAAGGGACCAACGCCAAAGATGTAGAATCTAATGCACAAACATTTGAAAACCAAGTAGAACCCGAGGAGATTTTTCCTCACAAGGCAGAAGACATAGAGATACAGGATGCACAATGGCCATCTGAGGAGGAAACAAACATTCTGGACAGCAGCAACACAGAACAAACAGGAGGGGAGAATCGCAGTAACAGCATCCCTGATGTTCACATTGTGGAGGATGACCAAGCTTCAGCCACCTGCCGAGCCCCCTCAACATGTACTCAGAATCCTGTGTTGTCCAGCTCGATAAATGGTCCTCCACGGCAGAGAGTTGCACACAAATGCACTCAGTGTGGAAAGTGCTTCATTTACCGCTATGAACTCCTGGAGCATCAGAGACTGCACACTGGAGAAAACCCTTACAAGTGCTCTCAGTGTGGAAAGGCCTTCAGGAGGAGCTCTGACATGTCAACTCACAGGCGCACACAGTGCATAAAAGCAGCCTATATTTGTATCAAATGTGGGAATAGCTTCCAATCTATGCAGGACAGACTTAGACACAGGTGTGTTCGAAACGTCCAGAAATTTGAGTGCTCTCAGTGCGGAAAAAGCTTTAAGAATATGCACGTGCTGGGTAAGCATGAGATGACTCACACCCAGAATCGTATCTTAAAGTGCAGACAGTGTGGGGAAGTGTACCCTAGCATGAGCGAGCTGAGATCCCACCAGAAGATCCATCCTCTTGAGCTGTCCAATCAGTGCATGCAGTGCGGGAAGTTTTTCAGCTCTGCTGCCAGTTTGACATCCCATGAGCTGCGTCACAGGCAACCAAAATCACAGATTTGTGTGCGTTGTGGCAAAGCTTTCAAGAACAAACACGATCTGAAGCTTCACATGCGCAGTCACACAGGCGAGAGGCCATTTCAGTGCACATACTGTGGGAAACGTTTCTCGGTGTCAGGAAACCTGAACATACACATAAGGATCCACACCGGAGAGAAACCCTATCTGTGCTCAGACTGTGGCAAGGGTTTTGTTTCAGCTGGAGAGCTGCAGATACACAGACGTACCCACACAGGGGAAAGGCCATACAAGTGCACTATATGTGAGAGAGGATTCACCATGGCGAGCAAATTGACACTTCACATGCGCGTTCACACCGGGGAGCGACCTTATATCTGCTCTGAATGTGGGAAGGGTTTTTCCCGTAGCAGCGAACTGAAGAAACATACCATGAACCATACAGGGGTTCGACCCTTTGCTTGTCAGCTGTGTGCAAAGACTTACACATGTCACAATCACCTCAAGAGACACATGAAAACTCACAGTATAGTTCAAAGCCAGTCTGTCTAAATCCATTGACTACCATATGATTGTAGTTTTGGTTTCATGTAATGTTTAACAGATTTCTTACTAATCCTCTCTTGTGAGGACTATTTTGAAAACATGTTTGGTTTTACTGATGTTTTACTGTTTGATTCCTCATCCTGCGTTGACACTTCTGTTCTGATTTTATCCTCTAAAATTCAGAGTTCAGCTTTTGGGACTGTCATGTAAGTGTATTACTTTTGTTCTCTGGAGTCATAAAACATGTTAAAAGGGTTTCTAAGAAAACAACAAGCACATGATAAATCCCAACTGGGGCATGGAAGCAGCCTATTTGTTTGTTCCCGACACCAGCAGGACTTGTACTTGAAGCCAACATGAAACATTACGCAACTGACAACAAATGAATAAAGCTCTTGTAATCCTGATGTTTTTTTCCTAGATTTTATTCAAAGTAGAAATTATAATAATTACTTAGTTATTTTTGGATGGCTGGAAGGATGGATAGATGTTTTATGCATCCCTGTCAGGTGCCAGGATGAATATAGAGCAGCATGCACAAGGTTAAAAACAAAAATATAACTTAAAATAGTCATATAAAAAACTAAATGAATGAGTTAATAAAAGGTTACAGGACATACTGCCGCTCAACATGTCGCAGAATATAGCAAATATGTATTCAAAAGCTTTTCTCTTAGAAGTATCTGAACGCTGTGGAGACATTAGAAATACGAGTGATATCAGAAAATACAGTTTATCAAGTTTAAAACGTTGATTTAAGATTTAGTCATTTGATTGTACCGGAGAGGCGGTGCAGCTCATTGTGAGAGACGAGTGGATGGGAATCGCCTTATCCGGGCTGCCCCGTAAAGCAAAACGAACCTCGCTGTTCGAAGCTGACAACGACTGGGCCAACGCTCCCCAGAATGAACAGCGTGTTTCAGGAAGAAGTTGGCGCCTGCGGCCCCGTATACGGTTAGCTAGCACGCTAACCGAAAGTATGAAAGATATGCCACAGTAATGATTTTTCTGTCTATCGTTATTAAAGAATCCCACAATGAACGACATGGGTATGTATTAGCTCGCGAGGCTCGGCAAAACTGTATTTTTCGCTTCTTGTGCGTCTCCTCGAATAGCTAAAGCGAAGGATTATCCGAGGCTCAACAGGCCTCGACTAATCCCTGGAACAAGAATTGTTTTCCCAAATAATAAGCCGGTTTTTACCAGGCTACACCAGCGGCCTTTCGGCTAACGGCTAACGCTTCGCCTTGTGCATGAACAGAAACGATACCTCGTGTTTAAAAATGTTTTTCTGCAGTTGAAGAGGTTTTATAAACACTGTTGGGTTTGAATAAGACCCTGGTTCATTATAAAGTGACTAACGTTAGCTTACAGGTTAGCTGTTTGCGGACGTAAACTGTCCATTAGTTAGTACATGGCTACTCACTACAGCGTTATCTTCTTTGACATTTGGCGCCGTGTAAAAACACTGATTGTGTTTTAGCATTTCAGGACAATCCCATTTTATTTTACAGCTATTTACATGTAATGAGCTTTCGGAGCTAGACCTAAGATATGTACACTAGCCCGCCCGGTGCTTTAGATTGTGGCACCCTACAGGGCTGTATTTCAAACTGTAGGTTAACTAGTGCATCACAGGGATGGATAGATACTGGAGGAAAGTCAACCGTCCATGCTGACTTCAGTGACTGTCCTGGTTATAAAGTGAGATGCTGTAAGTTATTGAAAATGTAAGGCTTTTCTAATGTCCAGTTAGCACTGGAGTGTATTTCACCTCTTCCTAAAAATAAATTATGCTGATAAAGATCTTGCATGAATGACTTTCCAGAGGGCATAAATCCAATTTCATCTCAACTTCCTCCTCACTGTTGTCAACATGTTTGACATAAAACGTGAACTGTGAGCATGTGTAACAGATGTTACATTACACACGATTCCCATTTTGTATTTAAGTGTGTTTGTCCCAATCTAATTTCACTTTGTAGAATTCAGCGTCCCCCTGTCCTCGCTGGCTCTCCTGGTCCCACCACTTCGGCTGATGTCAGCAGTGATGTGGGAAGTTGTCCGCCAGCGTAACATAAAGCACTATGGGAAACTGGAGGAGTTTGTGTCCATGGTAACAGATGCAGTTCCTGAACTGATGAGTAAAAGAGAGGGGAGACTTCTCTCACTGGGCCTGAGAGCAAGGGTAAGTTTTTTTAAATGTGTAGATCCACCATATATAAATATAACTATATATAGACCTGAGAAAATGGTATCATGAAAACATTCAAATCATGAATTGAATTTCTCCTAGACAACTCTTGAACTGTTGCGTTCAGAACATCCAGAGGATCTGAAGGCCGTCGAGACCCACCTGAACCGAATCCGATCTTCTTGCATTGAGGAGGTGAGTGTGTTCATTCTCATTTCACTATTTTCTGACATTTGTTGACAAAACATTTAATAATAATTAGCAGGATAAATCAATAATTAAAATAATCGTTTGTTGCAGTCCTAATTGGCTGATTCATGTTTGCTTCATATTTAATTTCCCAAAAATCATCTGACTGCTGTGTCGTAATGTTTTTGAACCTAGACAAACGATCCTGTAATTGAAGCACCAGAGGCAAATTTTATGAAGCTGGTGCAGGGCCTCATTGAAGACACTGATGGCAGAGAGCACTTCCTCAAGGTAAAATAAATGTTACATTTCATTTATATGGAACCGTAAATAATATGATCTGGCAAAAATGTTCCAAATCCATTTCCTAATCGAAATTTTGATGAAGAAAATTAACTATATGAGGATAATGCCATGTGCTAAAGGTGTCTGGTTGTTTCTTGTTTTTTTTTTCTCCCACCTGACAGAACGTATTTCCAGTCGAGTATGGCCCTGACTTTGACACAGCACTGGAGACTCTGGTTTGTGAATTCTTCACCAGGCTGGAAGAGCTGCTGCCAATACCAGATTTTAAACAGGTGCAAAGAGTATTTCTGAAGGATTAGAAAATAAAGTAAATTAATATAACCACTATCAATTTGTTTTTTAAAATGTCTAATTTTTGTGCTGCTCTTGTATAGACTGCATCCTGGATCAGTGCTGCCCCTTCTGTCCTAGAGGAATACATGCAGTGTGTCTCAAACGGAGATGATCTTAAATTTCTTCTCCAAAGCAAACAGTGCCACGGGAAATTAGCTAAGAGTAGCGTCGGTATGTACACCGTTTACATTTACTATGAACTCATCAACATGAAGTGTATTGGTTAAGAGGAGAGAGACTGTTGCATTAAAAATTTTGTCCTTGTATTTTCCCTGCAGCTCCGTTTCAGTCGGATGATCTTCTCATTCCCTCTCTGTGTCTCCCTCCATCGCTGGAAGTGGCCATCGCTTCCCACCCGAGTGCTTGTGATGATGAAAATAATGACGTTCCTCAGATTGTCATGTTCGATGAAGAACTGTCTACGAACCCTTCAACATCCGCTGACTTTCCAGAGTCTCCAAAAAGAACTGATATCTCATCATCTCCTCGCAGGAGGCAGCAGTCAGGGATGCATAAATGCCCCGATTGTGACAAATGCTTCAAGCATCACTCAGTCCTCATTGAACACCAGAGAGTCCACACTGGGCTGCAGCCATACAACTGCTCTGAGTGTGGGAGAGCTTTCAGAACTGCCACTCTGTTGGCCGGTCACAGGCTAAGGAAATGCAAAAATGCTGCATACCTGTGCATTAAATGTGGGAACAGTTTTCCAACCTCGCTGGAGAAATTCAGACACCACTGCCCAAAACGTGGCCGTAACTACGATTGCGGGCACTGCGGAAAGAGCTTTCAAAAGTCTAGCAGCTTAAAGGAACACCTGTTGACTCACGCCCAGAGCCGCCTGTTCAAGTGCAGTCATTGTGGGGTGGGTTTTTCAGGAATTGGTGACCTGAAGTATCATCAGCAGGTAGATCATGATAAGCCTTATCAGTGTAAGCAATGTGGAAAGAGCTTTATCTCCTCCAAGTGTCTGGTCAAGCATCAACAGCGGCATGAAGAGGTCGGTGAAATGGAGACGGCCAAATTAATGAGTGGAGGTAAACATAGGAAGAGTGGCTCAGCTCATCGGATTTCTTCCACATCTATGTCCTCGAGGAAAACTTCTGTCAAGACCATCTACCCACGAGGACGAGTCACACATAACTGTCCACTGTGTGGAAGGAGCTTTAAGTATCGTTTTGAATTTCTTGAACACCAGAGGTTCCACACTGCAGTGAAGCCTTACAAATGCTCTCAGTGTGGTAAAGCCTTCCGCACAGAAGCTCACCTGTCCGGCCACAGGAAGAGAAAATGTAAGAATGCCGCCCACATTTGCACCAAGTGTGGGTGTAATTTCAGGTCCCTACACGAGCGGGTCAGACATCAGTGTGTGCAGCTACTGACAAAATACGAGTGTTCTCATTGTGGAAAGACCTTCAAGATGGCCCACCTGCTGAGGAACCATCAGATGAGTGAACACCAGCTCCCCTACAGCCCCAACCATCGCTTCAGGTGCAGATATTGCGATGAGACCTTCCCTGGCATCAGCGAGCTGAAGTACCATCAGAGAGTCGACCACGAGAAACCTTATCAGTGTCAGGAATGTGGCAAGTGTTTCCTGTCAGAAAAATGCCTGGCGAACCATGAGCTTCGCCATAACGACGACCGACCAGAGAGCTGCCTCGTGTGTGGCCGCGGCTTCAGGAACCGCTACGACTTGAAGCAGCACATGCGCACTCACACAGGAGAGCGGCCATATCAGTGTACTCACTGTTCACAGTGTTTCTCCACAGCAGGAGGACTGAGGAGTCACACCAGAGTTCACACCGGCGAGAAGCCGCACGTTTGCCCAGACTGCGGCAAGGCTTTCTCCCAGATGGGTGCGATGCGCACACACAGGCTCACCCACACAGGAGAGAGGCCGTTCAAGTGCACAGTGTGCGGCAAAGGCTTTACAATGGCACACAAGGTAACTGTTCACATGCGTGTGCATACAGGAGAGCGGCCGTACGTGTGCTCTCAGTGCGGGAAAGCCTTCTCAGATGGAAGTGTGCTGAAGCAGCATACGCTAAACCACTCAGGGGTGAGACCGTACCACTGCCAAATCTGTCCCAAGACCTACACCTGTCTGAACCACCTGAGGAGGCACCTGAAAAGCCACTCTAACATGAACTGAGTCAGGCTGTAAGCCAAACTGTAGAGACCTGGATAACATTTTCCACATATACAGAGACACTGAATCTGGCAGTTAGGCTACTAAAATTGCAACGGACCAACTAAATCAAGCAATATATGAAGGATTATACAATGATGCTGTACAGTTGCTGCTGAAATTGAAGTGAAAGTTCAATTTCCTCTTCACTGTAAAGTAAATATAGGCACATTAGCCAGTTGGAGTTGGTTGACATTTTGGGGATTGCACTTAATCACTTTGTTGCTGAGTATTAGAAAGGGTTGATACTGCTGTAATTTTTGTTTGTTCATAAGCTGGAACCAGGAGGTGTTGCTCAACCCAAAGACTAAAAGCAGGAGGGGGCAGCTGGCCTGGCTCTGTCGAAAGGTTTTAGAAGTCTGCCCAAAGAAGAAATGATCTGGCACATATTAAACCAGTCTTTTTTACATTTTAGATGTTGTATTTTATAGAACAAACAAGATATCGTGCTAATTATTGACCTTTAGAGGTGCTGTGAACAGTCGAGTTTAGCCGTTTCCCTGAGTCCAGTCTTTATGCTAAGCTAATCAGTTGTTAGCTGTAGTTTCATATTGAAAAGACAGCTCCGAGAGGGGTATCAAGCTTCTCTTCTAACTCTGAGCAAGAAAGTGAATAAGTGCATTTCACAAAATGTGGAACCATTCCTTTAATTTAAGCACAATCAAATGGTCCATTCTTTTCTGTTATTTCCTACCAGACGATTCTTTGAGCTTTTTTTTTTTTCTTCTTCTTCCATCACTTTCTTATGCATGAATATGTTTGGATGTTGACCTGGATATTATTTGGCTGAGGTATGTTCAGAAGCTGTATGTAATATTGGTGAAAATATATTTTTTGGAAAGGCCTCAGAAGTAATTGAAATGAACATGTTGGCTCTGTAAATATGCTGAAAGACAAACTTGTGAGAGTGCAAAGTTAAAAATCACGACACCATTTATTTCAACACGACATAAATGTATTCCTGTAGGCCTTCTATATCCTATGGTTTGACAACTTTGTGGATTTCAAATTAAATGACCTTGGTTATACTCTGTGCATGTTGACTGAATTTATTTAACAGGAAAGCATCTGCAAGAATTACATTTGCTATCAGAATCTAAGGTTTCACTAGAGGGCAGTAGGGGACCATTAACCATTTTTCCCCCAGGCAGTACTGGCCATTACCATTAGGTATTGAAATCAATGTGAGGATCAGTCAGATGTTCTCCAGCAACTGGAGATTATTTATATGTTGTCTGAGGAGAATGGAGATTGACGAGGGACTATTGCAGCGGAAGTTAGTCAGGCCCATTTCCTGTCATTAACTTTATTTGGCGTGGTTCAGAATCTTGATTAGCCTGCAATTTCCTGATGTTTTAACTGCCGCCTCGCATTATCTGAAGTTATTTAAACCTTGGCGAAGAGAATTCCTCACTTTCTTCTCTCTTTGCAAGGCGCTTCTTTATCCTAGTTCAGCTAACAGTAAAGTTTGATCTGGCCCACCACTGTTCCCAGTGCCTTGTAAGCTAAGTTGGACCTCAGGCAGATGAAGTAACACAGTATCGTAACAGCCACATTGAGATTAATCTCTTCCATCTGTGCTGCGCTGACTTTCATGTTTTCACTGGAGGAGAGAAACTGTTTTTTCCCCTTAGTTTCTCCCTTGTTCCATGCTTGTGTTTCATCTCATCTTTGGCCACTTATGCATAGTAGCTCAAACAAACCAAAATTCTTGCTGTTCACAGTGAGATCAACCCCAAAGATGAATTGTCATGGTGTGTTAAATGCTGCAAGACATTAAACCACAAAAAAGTCAGGCTGGAGACACTGGTTGTACTCAGCACTATTCCTTTCTCTGACTCACAAATGCTACTAATCTTCTCCAATGAGCGTCAGGATCCTGTGGAAACTCGTGCTACATCCTGCCTGCCAACAGGCTGCCGTGCCCAAGACATTGTGCAGAACCTCTCCGCTTTAGGATGCATGCAGGTTCTTTCAACATGTGGAGCTTTATCCTGACCTTCTGAGGCCTTACCCTGTGTTTGTGTCCTCAGGGAGAGAACATAATGACTTCTGAGATAATTCAGTGATCTCAATCCCACCTGCCAGCTTCAGTACTGTAAAAAGACAACAAAAAAAGGTGCTGTCTTCAGAACAAAGCAATTTTAGAAACCGAAAACGACCCCTACTGCTTGGCTAATGAGTCTTGAATTTAATGGAGTAATGTATTCCTGATGAAGGCTGCTATTGAGACATCTCGAAATGCATGCATCACAATTTATACACTTCCCACAGCTGCCAAAAATCCAGCAGATTTACTATGAGAGCTTGCTAATAAACACAGATCATTACCAGATGTCCCCCCCCCCCTCCTCTCTCCTCATCCCTTCCTTTCTCCCTTCTTTCCTTTCCTTTCCTTCCCTCCCTGCTTCTCCACAGAACTTTTTCTCTGAAACTGTGATCTCAGTGGAAACTCTGAGTCCAGGCCAGACCTTCCCGGCGCGCGCACACACACGCACACAAATGTATGTCCACCCCCATCAACACCTTGCCAAATGAACACTCCACGCCCACACCTCTGTGCCTCCTTCCATGGAAGTGCCTCACTGCACCCCGAAACTCTTTCCAGACTCCCCTCCAGGATCTGCCAGTGAAAGGCACTAGATGGCACTGTGTCTCTTCCTGCTTCCGAGGAAAAAGGGAGTAAAATCCCCCCCTCCTCCTTCTCCTGAATTTATGTTCAGGTCAGGTCTGGACGCCGAAGTGAACCAGATGTATGAACCCCACCCACCCCCATCTTCCACGGAAAGCAGAGACTTTTTACAGAGAAAGAATACAAAATGCTTCCAAGATGTGCGCCAGCTGCTTTTCATTAAGTTTGATGAAATGACTCACTCAAAACTCACTGTTGCATTTCTCGATTTTCTACATTAAACGAGTCAGGAGGGGTTCTCAACCTGCATGAGTGACAAAAGAAAGCTGTAATACGTCTCCTATTTGTCATTATACATGTGTTGAAATCATTCTAACATAACCCAACATCAGTTTCTAACATGCACTCTCTTTCCTGAGAAAAGACGGCCTGTGTATGTTGGACCTCCTCCCCAGTCAGCAGCTTTCTTGTTTATTTCAGTGGATCCAGGTCCCCTGCGGACCCCTTTTAAGGAAGCATGCATATCTGGATTTTGTGTAAACTTTCGGCCGGTGCGCGTTCTCGTCTCGTCTAACTTATCGTCCTCAAGACAAAGCGCGTGAACTCCTCCTCCTCCTCCTCCTCATCCTCCTCCCTCGCCGTACGCTCTGGTCCTCCTCTGCGCGCTCTGGGTCTCGCCTCGGACAAATTGCGTCGGAGCGCTGGATCACCGAAAGTTTGCCGAATCGGTGTAGAGGAAGCCAAGCGGGCTCGGGGCAAGGAGTGGTTCGGTGTTTGCCTTTCTGGGGATCGGGGTGTTGTATTTGTAAGAATTTGGTTGTTTTTTTTGTTTTGTTTTTTGCGGCTCAACCATGGAGACTCTCCGAGGTCTCCTTGCGCTGCTGTGCGTTGTCATGGCTGGAGCGCAAACGCAGGATGTATTAGTCAAGTTTAAGGGTAAGTTTGCTGAAACTATGTTGCACTTTTCAAGAATGAGCTCCAGTTTTGTTTTGTTTTTTGTTTTTTGCATTATGTTGCCTGTAAAGTGGTCTTTGTGTTTGAATGTCATACACTGAAGTGATGTTCGCTGCTAGAGCCAGTCCAGATGTTCGTTGTCTTTGGGTTACGTACTTCCAGAGGTCTTAGAAGCCTCGAGAATGCATCAACAACTGATGTGAGATCAGAGGGTGACTGTAGCTTAGCACAGCCTGAGCAGGGCCTGGTCCCTGGGTAGTAAGCATTGAGTGTGATGCAGACTAACATCTACCAGTTCTGTGGGGGCAAGAACCAAAGCAGGTGATGGTAGGTGCTATAGTACAGGTGTTTATACAAACAGCCATTTTATGGGTCAGGCCTGCACCTGTCATAAACCTGTATAGAGATCAGGTCAGATCACACCCAGTGTGATGCACCCTGTGGTGCTCCAAGCAGCATCATGTTGGCCTCCAGAGCTGTGGCAGTGATACCTGTGCTGACATCACCTGACTTTATGAATGGATGGTTGACCATCAATGCATTTTAAATGTACACATATATCACTTTGAAGGAGCCATTTAGCAGTTTTATGGTTGTTCAATGGCTGATGTTTGCTGACAGCTATGTTTTGTTTGTTTGTTTGTTTGTTTGTTTGTTTGTTTTGTGAGCAGATTGTCCGGCCGACCTGTTCTTTGTACTGGATACATCCGAGAGTGTCGCCCTCAGACAGAAAATTCCAGACTATTATATTGACCAGATCAAAACATTCACCAACGTCTTCATAGACAAACTCATGGACTAGTAAGACTTGCACACACACACACACACACACACACACACACACACACACACACACGTCTTTACTAACAACGATGGAAAGATACTCTATTACATTAATAGTCCTGCATTTAAAATCTTCCTTAAAGAGTAACTCAGCACCCCCAGTGGTTTAACACCTCACCTTGCTGCAGTGATGCACAGGTGTACTCTGGGTCACTGTGACATCACTGTTGGGTGGTGGTACATGTGCGATACAGCACACTTCTTACCACCCCCAACAACTGTTTTTCAGGCTGCTGTTAAGTTACTCTTTAAGTAAAAGTATTTTCAGCAAAATGTTGACAGTGAATGTATCAAATGTGTCAGTGTCATAATATTGTGACACATTAGTATTATATGGTTTGAACAACGTATATAATGTTGGTTAGTGTAGTCTGTAGCTACAAATAGGTCATAACTCAACGTGTTTGACAAATTTACAGAAGTTTAAAGTAGAAGAAACATGGAAGTTCTAAGTATTGTGACATCAAAACTGTACTTAAGTGCAGTACTTAACTTAGTTACATTCTACAACTGCCTGGCTGTACCACCTTGCATATTAAAGGTGCACTATGTTGTTTTGGGGGAAGACATTTTAAGATTTTCCCTGACTGCTTTTTTATGCTGAAACAAACTAAATAATAAAACTATCTTTGTTTCATGACTGAATAAACAGAATAAACAAACTGACCCCAAAGGACGACACAATTTCATACTGTTTTACTTTAAAACAGTTTATATGTGGCGGACCGTGCCACCTTTCTAGCTTCAAACAGTGTTCTGGGGACCTTATTTTCCTCTGAGAACAGCTTGTTTATTCAGTTGTGGGAAAACAAATATTTTTGAGTTTGTATTATGACCTCATAAATATTGTTAATATTAAAATTCCGAGTTTGAATTTCTTCTCCAAAACGACATAGTGCACCTTTAATGTTGTGTTGACTTGATGGTTGCTGTTACTCTACTTAGCACCTCTATTTATGCAGCAACCACGATTGTGACCGTACCCTGACGTGGAACTCAGGAGCACTGCACTACAGTGACGAAGTCATCCTTGTGCGACAGCTGAGTGACCTGGCCACTCAACGCCAGGCCCTGAAGAGTGACATCAATGGCATCAAGTACATCGGCAAGGGCACATATACTGACTGTGCCATTAAGCAGGGTCTAGCTGAGCTGCTCGCTGGGTAATTATCACACACACACACACACATACACTTGATCAGATTAAGTATAGAAAGAGTGACTTGATTTCACGGTGTGTGTTTGTGTGTCTGCATACATACAGGGGCTCCCGCTATGTCGAGAACAAGTACATCGTTGTAGTGACTGATGGCCATCCTATCACTGGTTACAAAGAGCCATGTGGAGGAGTGCAGGAGGCCGCTAACGAAGCCAGGCAACACGGAGTCAAAGTGTTCGCTGTCGCCATCTCACCTGACCAGGAGGTACAAAACACACACACACACATTTGCACACTAGACCGGTGAGGACCCTCAGTGGGATAAAATATATTCCCTAGCCCCTAACCCAAACTTTTATCATAACTAAATACAAAACCCCAAACCATACCCGGTATTAAAAGAATAAAGTTTAAAGGCCCTTAAACCCTTTTTACTCAATCAGCTTCTTACTATAAGTCAAAGGATCCTACATGACAGCACTATTATCTGCCAAAATTCCTACAGTTAACACTAACTTTCATGAGAAATTTCTGTATTTGTTTTTTTCTTCTTTGCTTGTATCACTGGTTTAAGAGGTGATGTCACAATTGTCTGTGGACCAGTCAGTAACCAATTTAACAAGGCTTGACTCACAGTCTGATAAAATCTTATTTATTTATTATTTATGTTTAATAGAGAAGTATTTGAGATTAGCTTTAAGAGTTTTACATTATATCTGAATACAGTAATTGCATACCCATTTGTACATTGATAGAGTTGTTGGTCTCTAGCTGTGGAATTATAGCCTCCTAGTGAGACTGAAGCTTGAGAGACTGGAAACAAAATCAAAAGTTTTTTTGTCCAGTGCACAGGTTAGGAACACAAAGAATGACTTCCCCACTAAAGATAACACCTCTCAGCTAAAATACCTGCTTGATTTAGCAAACTCAGACTTCTGATCCCTAATATTAGCTACAGCTGGAATCTTGAATGCATTTTTTCACAGAACTTATCCCTTACCTTTAAACTAACTCTGAACTTAACCTTAGAGCCAATTCTTAACCCTCGAACAACCCTCAGAAGAAGTAAACGCCGATGTCTGTCTGTGTGCAGTGCTGCTTACACTGTGAACTGAACCTTGTTACCATGCTGTACTGAAAACAGAAAACTAAGAAAACTCCACTAAGTCAAGTGAAAGTGAAGTGGAGTGCCTTTAAGTGAAGTAAAGTGAAGTAAAATGAAGAGAAGTGAAGTTAAGAGAATTCAAATTAAATGGAAATGCAGTTAAGAGAAGAGAAGTGAATTAACTTCAAGTAAAGTGCAGTGAAATGAAGTGAACTAAAGTAAAGTCAAATTAAGTCCAGTGAAGAAAAGTAACGTACACTAAAGTAATAAAATGAGGGGAAGTAAAGTGCAGTAAAGGAATGTAAAATCAAGTAAATTAAAGTAAAGTAAAGAGTAGAGAGGTGAAGTAATTTAAAGTAAAGTGAAGTTATAAAGAGAAGTTAAGAAACTTTGAGTAAAGTTAAGTGAAGTGAAGTAAATAAATGTCCAAAATCATCATTACTCTTGAGATCTAAAACTCAAACTAAAGCATGTGTCATGAAGAGACAACTTTCTGCAGGACGAACAGTATTTTAAAACATGTATTGTCAGGTGTTTGTGTGGATTTCTGTCATTTATCACACTGTATGAACTTTGTGGCTCAACCACTGGAGTCGATGTATTGTACTGACGTACTGAGCCTCATGTGGGAATAAATGAGGGTGTTCTTGATGGAGGCTCTATGGAGATCTAACTATATAATCAGTCTGTTAGTTTCTAAAATATGACAGACTAATGACAACCTTGGCATAAGCTAATAGGGACCTCACCAGAGAGTGTATTGTACTGTAGGTCCTTCTCTCAGGCATGTGATGGTGATGATTTTTGTATTTGGTGTCTCACCAGGAAGCCAGGCTGCAGCTCATTGCCACAGACCAGCACTACAGACAGAACTTCACTGCTGCTGATGAGTACAGGTCCACCCAGATGGGAACCATTGACACCATTATTAATATAATTGTAAGTCTCCTCTCCTCTCCTCTCCTCTCCTCTCCTCTCCTCTCCTCTCCTCTCCTCTCCTCTCCTCTCCTCCTCTCCTCTCCTCTCCTCTCCTCCTGTATAAACAGAATTAAATATTTGGATTTTGAACTAACATCTGTTTTCTTTCCATCTTTTCAGAAAAACGAGACGAGGGATACGGTACGTCTCCATAAGAAATCTTTGAAAGGACATTGCTCTTTTTCTATTTGTTTGCTTACTGCATTTACATTGGAATGAGTACGTGCTTTGTAATTGTGTATATATAACTGTATTACAGATCCAAAAGATTAGATTTTCTCTCATTTAGACCAACATGGCCTCAAAAATGTTTTTATATCATATGTTTATCATGATATTTTTAATTCTTGCTAGAAGAACAGTAGTAGAAGTGAAGTAAAGTGAATTGAAAAGAATAGAAGTGAAGTGAACTTACTTAAAGTGAAGTGAAGTAACTTAAAGTGAATTGAAGTAACTTAAAGTGAAGGAAAATGAAATTAAGTGAAGTGAAGTGAAATGAAACAAGGGGAAGTGAAGTAACTTAAAGTGCAGTGAAGTGAAGTAACTTAAAGTGAATTGAAGTAACCTAAGGTGAAGTGAAGTACCTTAAAGTGAAGTGAAGTAACTTAAAGTGAATTGAAGTAACTTAAAGTGAAGGAAAATGAAATTAAGTGAAGTGAAGTGAAATGAAACAAGGGGAAGTGAAATAACTTAAAGTGCAGTGAAGTGAAGTAACTTAAAGTGAATTGAAGTAACCTAAGGTGAAGTGAAGTACCTTAAAGTGAAGTGAAGGACAGTGAAATTAAGTAAAGTGAAGTGAAATGAAACAAGGGGAAGTGAAATAACTTAAAGTGAAGTGAAGTAACTTAAAGTAAATTTAAGTGAAGGAACTTAAAGTTAAGGAAAGTGAAGTAACTTAAAGTACAGTGAAGTGAAGTAACTTAAAGTGAATTGAAGAAAGTTAAAGTGAAGTGAAGTAACTTAAGGTGAAGTGAAGTAACTTAAAGTGAAGTGAAGTAACTTAAAGTGAATTGAAGAAAGTTAAAGTGAAGTGAAGTAACTTAAAGTGAAGTGAAGTAACTTAAAGTGAATTGAAGAAATTTAAAGTGAAGGAAAGTGAAATTAAATAAAGTGAAGTGAAATGAAACAAGGGGAAGTGAAGTAACTTAAAGTGAATTGAAGTAACTTATAGTGAAGTGAAGTACCTTAAAGTGAAGTGAAGTTACTTAAAGTGAAGGAAAGTGAAGCAAGTAACTTAAAGTGAATTGAAGTAACTTAAAGTGCAGTGAAGTAACTTAAAGTGAATTGAAGTAACCTAAGGTGAAGTGGAGTACCTTAAAGTGAAGTGAAGTAACTTAAAGTGAATTGAAGTAACTTAAAGTGAAGGAAAATGAAATTAAGTGAAGTGAAGTGAAATGAAACAAGGGGAAGTGAAGTAACTTGTAGTGCAGTGAAGTGAAGTAACTTAAAGTGAATTGAAGTAACCTAAGGTGAAGTGGAGTACCTTAAAGTGAAGTGAAGTAACTTAAAGTGAATTGAAGTAACTTAAAGTGAAGGAAAATGAAATTAAGTGAAGTGAAGTGAAATGAAACAAGGGGAAGTGAAGTAACTTGTAGTGCAGTGAAGTGAAGTAACTTAAAGTGAATTGAAGTAACCTAAGGTGAAGTGAAGTACCTTAAAGTGAAGTGAAGGACAGTGAAATTAAGTAAAGTGAAGTGAAATGAAACAAGGGGAAGTGAAATAACTTAAAGTGCAGTGAAGTAACTTAAAGTGAAGTGAAGTAACTTAAAGTACATTTAAGTGAAGGAACTTAAAGTTAAGGAAAGTGAAGTAACTTAAAGTACAGTGAAGTGAAGTAACTTAAAGTGAATTGAAGAAAGTTAAAGTGAAGTGAAGTAACTTAAAGTGAAGTGAAGTAACTTAAAGTGAATTGAAGAAATTTAAAGTGAAGGAAAGTGAAATTAAATAAAGTGAAGTGAAATGAAACAAGGGGAAGTGAAGTAACTTAAAGTGAATTGAAGTAACTTATAGTGAAGTGAAGTACCTTAAAGTGAAGTGAAGTTACTTAAAGTGAAGGAAAGTGAAGCAAGTAACTTAAAGTGAATTGAAGTAACTTAAAGTGCAGTGAAGTAACTTAAAGTGAATTGAAGTAACCTAAGGTGAAGTGGAGTACCTTAAAGTGAATTGAAGTAACTTAAAGTGAATTGAAGTAACTTAAAGTGAAGGAAAATGAAATTAAGTGAAGTGAAGTGAAATGAAACAAGGGGAAGTGAAGTAACTTGTAGTGCAGTGAAGTGAAGTAACTTAAAGTGAATTGAAGTAACCTAAGGTGAAGTGAAGTACCTTAAAGTGAAGTGAAGGACAGTGAAATTAAGTAAAGTGAAGTGAAATGAAACAAGGGGAAGTGAAATAACTTAAAGTGCAGTGAAGTAACTTAAAGTGAAGTGAAGTAACTTAAAGTAAATTTAAGTGAAGTAACTTAAAGTGAAGTGAAGTAACTTAAAGTGAATTGAAGAAAGTTAAAGTGAAGTGAAGTAACTTAAAGTGAATTGAAGAAATTTAAAGTGAAGGAAAGTGAAATTAAATCAAGTGAAGTGAAATGAAACAAGGGGAAGTGAAGTAACTTAAAGTGAATTGAAGTACTTATAGTGAAGTGAAGTACCTTAAAGTGAAGTGAAGTAACTTAAAGTGAAGTGAAGTGACTTAAAGTGAAGGAAAGTGAAATGAAATCAAACAAGGGAAAGTGAAATGACTTAAAGTACAGTGAAGTGAAGTAACTTAAAGTGAATTGAAGTAAAGTGAAGTAAAAAGAAGGAAAGTGAAGTAACTTAAGGTAAAGTGAAGTAAAGTGAAGTTAAAAGAAGGAAAGTGAAGTAACTTAAAGTGCAGTGAAATGAAATGAAGTAACTTAAAGTGAATTGAAGTAACTTAAAGTACAGTGAAGTGAAATGAAGTAAAGTAAGGTGAAGTGAAACGAGGAAAAGTGAAGTAACTTAAAGTACAGTTAAGTGAAGTAACTTAAAGTACAGTAAAGTGAAGTAACTAAAAGTGTGTAATTCTTCTTGAATTGTCTTAACTGAGATATTTATGACCATTTTTAACTGAAGCATCCCCACAGCAGAATTGTTATTGAGACAAACTGTCATATCTTGTTATTTAGAGGAATATATCTTATTAGAATGTAGTCAGGATGTTTAGAGAGTGTGTTTTGTTGTTTTTTTAACATCTTGTTTGTCTGAGCTGCTGGCTTAGTCTTGTTACCGTTGGTCTCCACTGCCATGTAGACTCAGCTAAACTCTCTCACTCTCAGGAAACAAGGAGGGGTCAGGCTGGGCAGCTACAGGAAGTTGATATGAAGACATGAATGCCAACTGAGATTGCAGTGATATTCATGATCTTGCCTACTTTTGTATTACCTAAAGAATTACTGCAGTTATATCTTAAATACTGGACATGTGTCCCAGCCCTGCTGTTACCTGACAGTCTAACATGGTGTTGTTAAATTCAGCTGACACCAACTAACATCATTATTGAAGTATTTTACATGGGATCAGTCCAGAATACATAGGGTCATACCATGTTTCTAAACTTAAACTAAAACAACGCTTTTATGCTTTGTTCATAATCTCTTTTCTGTTCTTTTTTTCCCAGTGTTGCTCTTATGACTGCCATGTAAGTAAGCCATTTATTATCTTACTGTCACCATAAAGTCTTTGTCAACTTCATGTTTTAAACAATTATTTGACTGTTTGTGCTTTATTTTTTGTTTGTCTGCAGGCTCCAGGAGGGCCTAAAGGACCAGATGGAGACTCTGGCAATAAGGTGTGATGATATAATATGAAAACATTTGTCAGAAAACTGTGCAGCCAAATGCACAAATGTACACAACTTTCTACATCTTTTTTGTGCCTCTCTGCAGGGAGAATCAGGCAGACCAGGGATGCCAGGAGAAAAAGGAGATATTGGTGACGTGGTAGGTCACTTCCGTCATCATCCTATCCTCCACCGCCACCACCAACACCATTGGAACACGCATATGGATTGATGGAGGCTTGATGGAGGTGTCATCCAGGTGATCTAATATTTCTCTCTGTGTTACAGGGTAGCGTTGGAGATCCTGGTCCTCCTGGTTACAGTGGAATGAAGGTAGAGTGCACTTAACTAAACATAAGTGATGTTCTTCATACTGGAACTAAACTAGACTCAAAGTTACAGGAGAGATTTTTTGGATGTGAATCAGTGGTTTTTAAAGAGATTTCGCAGTAGCAGCATTGATGCAGTAATAAAGGATACAACACAATCACATTGGCTGTTAAGAATCTTTTAAGATCTCCAACAAAAAGTTGTATCAGCCACTGACCAGTTTTGTTTGACCCAGAAACAGACTGACGTAAGCAATTTGCAAATGTGAGGAAGTATTTATCATTTTTCATGTTGCTTACCTTTTTATGATGACTCCTTCTCATTCATCACTTCACTGCTTGTGATGATGATCGTTCTGATGTGTGTGTTTCTGTTTCCAGGGAGACCGTGGCGGCAGAGGAGAAAAGGTACGATCAGAATGCGCAAATACAAAAAGTACACTTAAACAAGATTCAGCATTTGCTGTATAACTTATTGGCATGGCTGAATAATACTGTGTGTTTTCTCTGCAGGGTGATAGAGGACACAAAGGCTATAAGGTGAGTTCACCAAACATTTGTGTTCAGAGGGATGTCCTCCTATCCATGATTGCTCTGAAAGCTAATGTGGTTAATTCACTCACTCGTTCTATCCTCTTTATCTTCTCAGGGAGACAAAGGTCAAAGGGGAAGGGATGGAGTTGATGGACGCAAGGTGAGTTTCAGACCCAAACATCTGAACAACACAGCTCTGGCTATCTGTCTGTTATATTGCTGAGTTCATCAAGTTGTTTAAAGACACGTCTCTCTGGTTTTCCTCATTAGGGTGACTCTGGTTACGCTGGACTTCCCGGCTGTAAAGGATCTCCCGGACCAGACGTGAGTTGTTTCTCTCAATCTTAGAATAATCCCACTGCAATGGTCCTGCATCATCTGGAGGTCCACTCACATTAACCTCACACATTTTAGACAGTTTATCTATCTATCTATCTATCTATCTATCTATCTAGCTATCTATCTATCTAGCTATCTATTCTGGTGTCTTAAACTGTCTTTTACAGACACACACACTCAGATAGGCCACTTCCGTTTGTGCCTGAGGCTCAGCCACATTGTTTACAGATCAGCCATTAGCCACAGTTGCATGTTTAGGAACGTTGCTGTCGGCGCTGCACTGATCAACATCACGCCCTCAGTCTGGATCCATGGGGGCAGGCAGACTGAGGCCCTTGGCTCTCAATCACTGATTCGTTTACATTCTCTGCTGTCAGACTGTTTAAATGAAGCCATATAGTCATACTGTAAACAAACACACACACACACACACACACACACACACACACACACACACACACACGCACACTCATACCTATGCACAGTGTCCTCCAAGACTGAGCATTGCGGCTTCAGCTGCTTTTGATCATACACTAAAACTGTGTCTGTTTTCCTGCTTCCAGGGCCAGCAGGGAGATGGTGGACCAAAGGGAGACCCAGGTCCTTATGGAGTGAAAGGAGCAAAAGTATGAAAAAAATATACTCGGGCAAGTGAAGATTTCAGATAACCTTTCCTTGGTCTGTAATGAGATATCGTGTGCCTATTTCAGGGAGATCCTGGAAGAGACGGTGAACCAGGAAGGCCCGGAAACAACGGCCAACTGGGACCTCAGGTGAATCAAAGAGATTGAAAGACGGATGACAAAACACAGATCTGTGCTAAGTGTATGTCACGAAACAGGAAATAGGACACGTCTAAATATTTGTATTGTGACAGGGTGAACGTGGCCCTCCTGGAAACAACGGGGACAAAGGAGAGCGCGGTGATGATGTAAGTGATGAAGCTGCCGACATCGCCAAAATGATCTACTTTGTGATCTTTAACGGCTTGTCTCATGTCCTTCTGTCCTGTGTGTTTCAGGGCTTACCGGGACCGGATGGAGGTCGCGGTGACAGAGTAAGTGGAATTAATATTATGTGAGAGTGTTTGTGTGTGACAGCTGCCAAAATATGTGTTAACATTTGCAAAATCCCTTGTAGGGCGCAGTTGGAGAGAAGGGCGAGCAAGGTTCCCGTGGAAACAGAGGTCCAAGAGGAGAGCCAGTAAGTGATGAATCTGATAAGGATGAGGGGGATGGAGGGAGGGAGGAAGAGTAGCTGGCTGATTTCAGCGCTTCCTCCGTAGAAATTCATGGGAAATGCAGTTTGGCTTATTGAGTCAACTGCAACCACACTGACCTTAATGGAACTTCTACTGTATTTAAATGATCCCCATGCGCTCCTACTGTTCTAACTTTGTTTAAAACTTGGCTCTGTCTGCTGTACTTGTCTATTGTCTCTAGGTTGCTTTTATACATTTGTCCTTTTCCTTGCCAGGGGGAGCCAGGACCCCGTGGAGAACAGGGGAGGGAGGGCTCAGCTGGCCCCAACGGAGACCCTGTAAGACGCACTCAAATATAATCACACACTTACACAGACACAGACACACACACAGGAGCAGTAGTACATGCAGTACAACTGTTCCTTAGCCTGTTGTGGAGTTTCAGGAGGCAGCACAAGGACGAACCACCCACTTCTCTCTCTGGCAGCATCCTTTTTTCCAGAGAACTTGTGCCAGAGTGCGCTTGCACGTGTGAGAATCCATACTCCATGTTGAGTGGTGGGGTATATTGTGCAGAGGTTTGAACAGAGGCGAAGTTGGCTGCAGCCCCAGAGTGCTGCCCACTCCCGCATGCTCCGTCTCCCCTCACTCATTCTCAGTTTTTACTCCTCCTGGGAACATCGACACTCACTCTTTCCCCTCTGACTCAGTTCTTCTCTCCGTCCGCTCCAGCCAAAGCCTCAGTATGGTTTTCTTAATAAGGCACCAGGCAGTGTAATAATAATAATACGTTACAAGCGTTAGTTGTGGTAACCTCCGTGATGTCAGAACTTTGAATGGTTCTTTTGTGCTGCCTGAGCTGAATGAATAGTAACTGAAGTGAAGAGTACAGAAAACATGGAATAACTGACTTGTTAGACCTACCTCATACACTCAGGGAAAAAACTGTATCCTCACATGCAGTAATGTTCTCAACATCATAAAACACTTTGTATCTTCTGTCTAACCTAGAGTTACAATTTCCACTCTGTGCGTCCAGCGCATAGATTGATTTAGCCTAGCTTAGCACACACTGGAAACAGAGGAGACATCCATTAATGCAACTAGTGTTTTGTTCCGTTTCAGCAGTGTGCAAAGTCTTCACTGACTTCATGACTTCATTATGAGGACAGGACTGCATTCAGCAGCTGGACCCAGCTGTTGTTTGCCAGGAAATGGTGCAAATCCAAAAGCTAATTCCTTCTATAAACTACAATGCCGTGTTTTCTATATCTACGAATGATGTGTCAAATGCACAATAAATCAGACAGCTTTAGAGATTTGGAAGGATTATTTTTTCACATTTGTCCGAGCTAACGTTTTAACATATGCCTGGTTTTTCATGCGTCCAGTCTTTAAGCCAAGCTAGGTTTAAATGTCTAAGTCTCTCTTGATCTGATTCCAGACAAGTGTTTCTCCTTAGATGTTGGAGAGTTGCGTAAACATATTCAATATTCACTGTGGTGACACTTCAGCTTCAAAACAGGCTGCTGGGAGGCTACACTGCACGATGCCAGCAGCAGATCTGGACATTGCTCTCCGGAAATTTAACTCACTGAACTGACTCATAGTGACATTCTGCGATCTAATTCTGATAGTGGCCATTTTGAATCTACCCAGCCTGTGACACAGCAGAAATGATTTCCAATATACCAATAAAAAAGAGTTGCGTCAATGCATAATGCAGAAACTTCACACTGTTGAGTTATCAAATCAACTAGTAATGCATGCTTTATTTTACTAATTATATTAATATTAACAATGTTAATAAAACCAATAAAAACTTAAAGAATTTTTCAGTCCCGTAACACGGGCTGAAAAAAAATGTTTTCGGGGAATTCCAGAGGTTTAACTTCTTACATTGCTGCAGTGATGTAGAAATGTACTCTCAGACACTGTGACGTCACTGTTGGGTGTGGTTTCCGGTCTGTTGGACCTCTGGTGAGATCCTAGGCTGAGACATTTTCATCCAAGCTTCTGTTTTGCTAAGCCATCAAATTTTAACAGTTTGCCGATGACAAAGACTCATGGGAGCTGTAGTGTAGAGTGTAAACAGAATGAAAATAGCCTGAATGTTAGGTGGGTTGGTTTTTTTGCCAGTTTTTTTTTTTTTTTTCTTCAGCTGAGGTTGTTTTATGTGACCGTTTCTGCTGAAGTGTTTTAACAGTGTCTCATTAACGGTGGTGTTGTTTTCCAGGGCGAGAATGGCAGGGCTGGGGCTCCTGGCTACAGAGGAGATGAAGGCCCCCCTGGACCAGAAGTGAGTCCAACTGGACGCACATATACATATATACATCAACTCACGTATGCATACATAAGGGCCTGAAAACCCTTTTACTGTTACTGACAGGATCCTACTAGAAAACACAATTCCTTTAAATCAATAAGTGTCTGACCTTGTCCCACGTGTTTCACGTGGGCAAAGCTCAGTTGGAAAACCGTTTTCATGAGCTTCCATGCACCAATCAGGATTAAGCAACATTTAAATGAGAATTTGATTACAGTCTGGTCATTATTGTCTGGTCTCTGTAAATCAAACCAGTGTGGGGGTGTGGTTTTATTTTTCTTTCTAGTTTTTTATCGTCTTATTTAGTCATGAATGTTTAAAGGGGCACTATGTTTTTTTGTAGAAGAAATTCAAACTCAGAATTTTAATATTTACAATATTAATGAGGTAATAATACAAACTCAGAATTTTTTTTCCATAACAGAATAAACAAGCTGTTTTCAGAGGAAAATAAAGTTCCAGAACATTGTTTGAAGCTAGAAAAGGTGGCAGGGTCCGCCACATATAAAAAAAATAAAGCAGTATGAAACTGTGTTTATTTAGTTTGTTTAGGCATAAAAAGTCAGCCAATGAAGATATTTCTCTTCTGATTAGAACTTCTTCCCCAAAAGCGACATAGTGCACCTTTAATGTTTGAGAGGACTTTTAAAAACAAGGTTTTTCTGTGTTGGACTCAAAGGAAATAAAAGGGAAAAATATGAAGTATTGGTGCATATTTCATCATAAACATTGATTGTTGTTGAGACATACTACATACTAAGATTTTAAAGCCTCAAGCTTAAGAGCTTCAACTCCAGCTGTACAGCTCGCACTGTTACAACGCTCCAAAAATCCATAAAAATGTGCAGTTTTCTGTATCAACCATAATCAACAAGCAGTCTAATCATCAGTCATTTCCTATTAGAACTGTTACCAACCATTACTTCAGATCTTTAAAAAAACTGGACATTCATAATCACACAGTTGAGGCAAGCAGCTCGTAATAACCTGTAACAGATTGTAGTAACTTCTTGTTATGTAACAGTTAAAAGACGTGTTTTTGTTCATACACACACAGACACACAGACACACACACACACACATAAGCACAATGAGATCCAAATGTTTTTCACCAAACATTATGCCCTGTCACATTTCATATGTTTATAATCTCATCATTCCTTTCATCTCCCAGGGACCCAAAGGACCACGAGGAATCAAGGGAGCTCCGGGAGACAGAGGCCCGATGGGGGAGAGGGTGAGTGGGTGAGGGAGAGAGAGAGGGGAGACAGATGTGTGCCATCCATCATATTTCCTGGTTTGTTGGTGTGTGTGTGTGTGTGTGTGTTCAGTTAGATCTGTAATTGTTTCTTTTTCTGAATTTCAGGGAGTAGATGGTGCCCCAGGAAATGGTACTTCAGGTTGTCATGGTTTCCAGGTATGAGTTAACACCAGTTAATTAATGTACACATCATGGTGGCTCGATGTAAATTTGTATATTCTGAACATTAATGTCTTTTTTTAGGGTTATCCTGGGCCCCGCGGAGACCCTGGTGAGCCTGTAAGTGTTCTTTCAAAGTTCTGTTTGAACTTTCCTTTTTACATTTACACATCAACACTGAATATGAGTATCCATGTTTGAAGTTCACTGCAGACAGTGTAAAATCAATTGTCATGCCCATATGCCCTCTTGACCTCTTACATTTGCTGCGTGACCTTCAGGGCGGCAAGGGAACCCCTGGACCCAAAGGAGATGACGGAGAACCCGGAGATCCAGGCCCCGATGTGAGTCTGCCTCTGACTTGTCTCCTTTTTGGACTAGCTCCTCGTTCTTGATCTCATTTTATCTTTCCTCTAGCCTCTCTTGGCAGAACTCTGACAGGATGTGACTCACATGTGTCGATTTATGGGAACATTTACATATTTCTTTTTTATTGCTCTCTTTTAACACATAATAGTATATAATAATACATCTCTTCTTCTAATTTCTGTCTTTCATTTTGTTTTTCTGTGTTACCCCCCTTGCATACTTTACTTCCCTTATTTTTCTCAGTCCATCGCTCTCACACTCTCCTTCTGTTCTGCAGCTGGAAATGCTTTCTTAAGCAGATCTGAACACTTTTTATGTGTGTGTGTGTGTATGTGCGCGTGTCTTTGGGGAAGAGGGCTCTGAGCTGCTGCAGCTGTGTATATGTCGTTGTCAAGGATACCAGGAAATGAACAGAAACGATGAAGGGACAGCATTACTCTTTTGGCGTGTGCGTGAGTGAGTGTGCATGTGTGCCAATGGTGCATGTGTGTGATCACCTGTGTCCATATAGCGTGCCAGTATTAACACTTTAACCCCTGGTTCAACTTGGTCGTGTTTACATTGAAATTATCGCATTTCCAAGGTCTGTGTTTCACGACATAAACATTTCTGCACATGTTTGTACTTTTCTCTCATCTGAACATCAGTGAAACCTGAACTCAGTCTCACAGTGAGCAGTCTCACTTTGTAAGCTTCAGATTTACAGTGTCAGATCAGTTTACCACTAATCAAGACTTTGTGTTACTGTAGCACAGGGAGGGATTAGATACAGAAGTGTAATTTAGCCAGTAACCCTACTGTTTACCTTCTCCATTTTTTGCTTGTCATGAGTAGTAACAGCAACATGCAGGAAACATCTCGTAAACTCTGTAACTGGTTCTACAGCTGTAATAAAGGACCATAATCCTCAGCTTTATAACATAGTGTCAAATCACTCTGACTCTAAACATGCATGATGTCATGATTCAGCTCAGAGGAAATAGTTTTGGATCCTTCACAAAAACTTCTCAGTGGCTCCATTGACTTTTTTTTAGACACTTTCTCTTACTGAAATAGAAACACTCGATGTGTATGCCTTAACGGTCATACTGAAAACATTTTTATGGAGACAAATAATTTTTAAAAGTCTTAGCGTTATTGAGGTAAATATAAGCAAGCATTAGCGATGTTAGCCAGCTAGCGTTAGCGATATTAATGTTAGCTAGAACTTGCGACGTTAGCTAGCACTTAAGACCTTAGCTAGCGCTTGCGACGTTAGCTATCTAGCGTGATAGATGTTGGCTGCAACAAACCGTCAACTGCTTGAGGGGGCTGATGATTCAAACAAAGTTAGTTGAGAAGATTGACCACCATCATATTGTAGATATGCAGCTACGGCCAGCAACTGGCTAGTTTACGGGTGCATTCATAAATTCAAAATTAACATCATGGCTGTCACAAGGCATCATACAAGAGGCTTAAAATTATCATATTTAGTATCCATATTTTGCGATCATGATTGTGTCAGAAAAATGAATTAAAAGTAGACAGCGCAGACCAACTACCAATGTAATTATTGTACATTATGGCATTTTTGGTATTATTGATTATGCATCGTACAGACAGCAAAATTATCAAGTAGTCTATGACTGTATGTATTAATGAACCAGTCAACACTCAGGAAAATGGAGGGAAAAGAACTTTCCCATCAATATGTAGACTACTATTATACAAAATGTAGCGCCTCTTGTGCAGGGGCTTGTCGACAGGGCTGGCATATAGATCCTGCTAAATCCTGCACACTGGACCTCTAACAGACAGATATGAGAGTGATAGTAATCTGATTATCTAACTCTCAGCAAGAAAGTGAATAAGCGCTTATCCCAAAATATTGATCGCCACAAACAACAATATCATCCATCTTCCCTCTGCTGCCGTCCCATCAGTCAGTCCTTTATTAAAACACATAAAAAGATGCCATATTTAGTCTATTTTGTCTATTATAAAAGAGCCATTCATCAGTTTCTTTTTTCTCTTTTTAATAGGCTGTTTCTCTGAACAGTCACTTGTTTGTTCCCACATGTTTTATATTCGGGTGCTCACTGTTTTGGACAGGACAGCAGAAGAAACATTTTCCACTTTAACTCAAAATCATGAGACATCAGACTGGCTAACAACATTGTCGCCACTGGCTTCACTGTGATTTTTGACCAACTGGATTTCAAATGTAAATTGTTTGAATATTTTCACACTGCACAGGCACGTACTCTTTGTTGTTGCCTGCACTTTCTCTGGCCAGAGGGGACAGGAGGTTACAGACCAGGTTGTGTCAGGGAAGATAAAGTTGGAGACTGACTTTTTGACTTTTTACACCTCTTTAACTTTTGGCTAACACACTTTGGAATGATAATATACACATATCCAACAATGTTTGACACACAGTCACATCTGGCTGTGTCGTCAAGTATGACGCCATAAAATCAAGGTCAGGATGTGTGTGTGTGATTGTGTGGATGATATGGTCCATGTTCTTTACATCAGAGTGTTTGAAGTTGAGAATGCAGTAATTGGATCTGTGTGTGTGTGTGTGTGTGTGTGTGTGTGTGTGTGTGTGTGTGTGTTCTCATTCAAGACTAACTTTGCATGTGTGTGTATGTCTGCATTTGTGTGTGTGTGTTAAAAGCCAGGTGGTTGGCATTACCTTCTCTCTCTCTCCCTCTTGTTCTACTTCTTATCTGTCCACTGTAGGTACATGGTTGTATCGCAGCAGTGTAGTTCAGTTTGTCAAAGTTGGCTTCCAACTTACATCAAAGAGCAAAAACTTTTATTTTGATGATTTATGACTTTACAGTACCAGCCTGCCATCTTGCTGTTGTAAAACCATCTATCTGCATCTTATTTCTGTCTTTTTTTATTTCTGTCTTTTTTTTAAGAATACAAGCAGCTCTTTCTTTAAAAAAAAGAAAAAAATAGACTTGTTTTAATGGTTTGATATTGCACATGAGTAAAAACAATACGTACTTTTAAACAGCCTCTGCTTTTGATTCTGCAACATGTGTTTTGCCGTTTTGAAAGCTGTCTCTGGAGCATAACTCTAGTCTGCCTGGCATCTTCTCCCAATGTGCAAATATGCATTAATTTGTAATTCTCTGCAGCTGTCTGCAGTCTTCCTCAGACCAGAATGCAGATATTTCTTTGCAGTGTGTGTATTAGTAGTTTGTGGGAACATGAAACTTACAGATGGGACAATTTTCCTAAATTGATTTACTGTGTAACCTTGTTATTCTCCACACTTCTACCATCAGGGTCATAATTTCATATCAATCAGCAGCAGGTCAGAGTGCAGCAGCTGCAGGGACTTTGGCTGCTCTCTCCACGCCAGCTCATACTTGAAATGATTTTTGAGACTTTTCTCAGACTGACTGCAGCATTTGAAACTGTTTTATGCTGACTCTATTTCTAAAGTGCAATAAATAAAGATAAAATGAAAGAAGAAATTAAATACAGAAGAAATGGAATAAAGGAAGAAGCAAGGACATAAAGAAGGAAAGAAGGAAATTAGAAAGGAATGGGAAATAATACAGAAGGCAGGAAGAGAGTGATAACATGAACTTTTCATGTTCAGTCAAAACATTTTGATCTACAAAGTCACTTGGTAACTACAACCACTAGATACATTACATCTTCAATTTCACTCTAAAATGTAGTGTATATTTGTATAAGTCCCAAAAAATCCAATTGGATGATAGAAATACTAAAGTACCAATACATAAAATTTGTACACAGCACAGTACCCTATTGTTGTCTCTGTAGTGACTCTTTGCTACTCTTAAAAAGCCACTGAGGTGCTGCTGTTGTGAGATTTATTAGAGACACATGCTTGAATTTCCAAAAAATGTACTATCTCAAAATATATTGCTATTATGATATAAATTGTATATACTTTGATAGAAAAATTTAACTATATCATACAGCCCTAGCTAACACACTGTAATCTTAACACTTTCTATCATTTTCTTTGGGGTATCCTAAGGCTGTATATTAGGACCCTTACTTTTCTCACTGTAAATGCTCCTATTTGGTAGCCTAGCATCGGCAGACCCAATTCGCAAATGGTATTAATCTGAAACCTTTCCAAGGGCAGTTATCAACAGGCGCAGACCAAAATTCCTCTAGACACAACTGCATAGACTTACAACCAATTAGAGCAACAAAACCTGTGCTGTGGTGCTTAGCCACACATGCAAGTTAGGGCGGTGCTTGCTTCGTTTTCAAGCAAAATAAATGGCAGCCTTTTCAGAAACTTTCTCAAATTACAGCAACTAAAACATGTTCCCTAAAATATTTGAGACGGGAAAAAGGCAACACAGTAACAGAATCTTGATTCATTTTTAACCAGCACTGCCTAGTTTTGACAGTTTGATCTGACTGTTATGAGCCTGGCGGACCTTAAAGCTGATTGGCCTGTCACAAACCAGTACACAGAAAAATCTGTCTGAATGGGAGGGTGGGTAGAGGGTTGGTAACATCCTCCATTAATTTCAAGTGAATATCTGTTTTTATGCTGATGACACTCAGATGTATATTACTATCTCATCAGAGTCCAGTTTGTTTTTCCAAGCTGAGCTTTGTTGCGATGTCACCTGTGATACCAATTTAGTTTTCACTTCAGAAATAAATTGCTGCTTCGTACTTACAGTGCAACACTCTTTGTGGATTAGCATTGCCTTATTTGGCAGAAGTCCCCAGTATTTATATTAATTTATGTTCGGATCACAGATTTTGTTCACCCAAAGATAAATAAGCAAGCAATCTGTAAGGAGTAGCAAGTTTTCCTACCATTCTTCACTTCTATGGAATAAACTACCATGCTTAATAACAGAAAACATTATATTCCTTTTCTTCATGTTCACTGTTTTTACACACCTGGAAGACTCAAACAAATCAATTACATTTTATGTTTTTAATTATATTTGTCAATCCAGTATTTAAACTTTCAATTTTAAGCACCAAGCCATATTTAATGGAAAGGACTAACCAACCCAATCAAGTTGCATTACAGATTACTAATGGCTAACATTGTATGTAATGACAGTGGAAAGATTTTAGCTGAAACAGCACATGCACATAACATACGGTCGCATGAAGTTTCGTAAATTCGTAAAACGCACCTACAGGACACAAAGCTGTCACACATCACTGCCAGACAGTGATTGATGTTTACAGCACTACATGTTGAACATGGATACTATATAAAACACTGTAATTGTATGTTTAACTATAACATGTGTTTCCATCCTGTAGTTTGAAAGAATACATCTATAGAAACTCTATACAGGTCTGTACAGGTTTGGGCCTCTCTCTTATTCTCCATTATTTCTCTTTTTTCACAGAACAAGGAACTGGGGCCTCCAGGACATAAAGGAGCCAAAGGTCACAGAGGACCCGAGGGCAGACCGGTAAGAATACCATGGAGCCATGGCATGAGCAGTGGGTTTGTCTGCATGTGTATGCACGTTTAAACACTGAAGGGACTGCTGTCCATACATGCATAGCAGACCCCCACCTCCAAACCTCTAACCTAATCTCGCATTCAAACGTAGTTTTGGGGTCGTTTGACCTTTTTTTCGTAAAATACCTTCAGTGGAAAGTGGCCCTGGTTTTGAGTAATGTTGAATTTAATATTAGTCTATCTTAGTTCAACTGAAAATCCCATTTTAATTGACAAATTTGCCACAGATTTTACCCCTCAGCGCATAAATGTATAATTGGAGCCCTGAGTCGAGCAATAAGCTGTACCAGACTTTGGCTTCACAGGCACTACTTGATATTAGAACCAATTCATCATTGGTTTTGGATTTGTTGACACTAAATCTAGAAATATAGAATATCTATCACCAGACATTTGATAAATTGGGCCAACAAGAACAAAGTGAACATCCAGTGCTGTGCCCACCTGTGGGCAGAAGTTACTACTGATGCCATAGACATCCAGTAACTGAGTTAAAGTTAGCTACAGCACTCAACAAAACACCAAACCGCATGTTAAGACTTAAAAAATGGCATCATTTAGTTTGGTTCGCACTTTGTAGGAAAGATAGAGTAATTTCCTTTCACAAACTGGCAGATGAAAGTTTGTGGTACTGTATCATGTGAAGAGATGAACAAAGATCGGATCTAAATATAACACTGTGCATGAAGACATGTTCTCAAACTCTCCCCTTTTACACTTTCCTTACTTTCTGTCTCTCCTCCTCCTCTTCCTCCCTTTCCTCCTCTCCTCTGGCCTGTGTCTCTGCTGCATACTTCTGTATAAAAAGTTTGCGTCATGTGTTTTCGAGACAGTTCCTCTCGTCTGCAATTAACAGTTCTCTCTCTCTCTCTTTCTCTCTCTCGCGCGCATGTGTGTGCGTTTTCCTGTGTGCACACATGCAAGCTACGCTGGCGTCTTTGTCGCAGAGAAGAATGCTCTTAAACTGATTTTAATGTCTGCTAAAACAAAACAGATGGTTTTCCTGCAGCCGAGCGAAAAAACAAAACGCTGTGGCAACGAACTTTTGGAAGATTCACATGTTGTTGCAGAAAGATAGCAGCGCACACAAATGTGTGGGTGTGGATGTGGGTTGAGTGACTGAGGGATTCTGGTTTGCAGTCAAAGAAGTAGTGGTTTTCCAAAGAATCACCACATTTTTTAGTTTTTTGTTTTTTTTCCCCAGTTAAAATGAAAAGTCATCCAGCTCTAGCTCATCTTGGACTCAGAGCAGATCAGCTTTTGTCTGGCCAGTTTTTATTTAAACAGATAAACACACCTATCAGGGGGATGAATCACTCATCCTCTAATCTTCTCTTCTCACTCATTCTCCCTTTCTCTTCAGGGACCTCCTGGGCCTCCTGGACCACACGGAACTGATGTGAGTATAAAATAAAATTCAATCTGTCCATTTAATCTGGACCCTCGCCCTCTTTTTCACCACAGGACACCACTGCTAAGCACCACAGTTTTAATTCCCCCTTGAGGCTGCACTGGTTCTGACTCAGAAACTGATACTGTATGTTCAGTCCAAAGCCGCACATCCAATTTCCTGAACACAAAAACCTGTAGCCTTTCACCGACCAGACCTCTAAGTAAAAATATTGCCATTTTCATTTTTTCTTTTTCATGTTGGAGCAGCTTGAAACCGTCTGTGGCCTGGTTGTGTGTTGTGTTTGAGAGTTATGTAATGAGATTTAACTGTGCGTTGCCGTACTGTAACATGTCCTCCACTTCTCTCTTCAGGAATGTGAAATTTTAGATATCATCATGAAGCTCTGCTGTAAGTTCCACACTAAACTTACACACTTAAACGCATACTCACAAAAATGAAGCCACATGTGCTCTACATTAAACCCTCTGCCCTTTTCAACTCAGTGCCTGATTAGCCAATCATGTCGTCAAGACCTGAGCTATGTGAGGGTTGATTAACGTTATTTGTGTTTTTTTATTTCATCTTTTTCATCTTCTCCTGAACACCTCACAGCCTGTTGTGGTAAGTTTGTACTAAATCTAAAACACAGTCGTTGTCATAATTTTCTCATGTTCTATGGCTCTCATGAGCCTTTGTGATTTTGTGTGTGTTTCGTGTGTCTCCAGAGTGTAAGTGTGCACCTGTGGACCTGGCATTCATTGTGGACAGCTCGGAGAGTATTGGTTCCACAAACTTCGCTCTTGCCAAAGACTTTATCATCACAGTCATAGACAGACTGGCCAAAGACCAGAAAGTCAAGGTAAAGTCCTCTGAATTCATCCTTGGTTTTGAAGTTGAATACACTAGATTTCATATTCATCTCTGGCTCTGCAGGATAACCCACATTTGACCTCTGTGGTTTGTGTTGTTTATTCAAAATGATACCAAAATGTTGTGAAAAAAATGTTTTCAGAGCTGTTAAGAAATGTTCAAAAATAGAAAGTGTGAATGAAAGATATTGTCTCTGGTTTTGGAACTTGCTTTCATGTTTCTCCAGTGACTCTCCTCTTTCAGTTTGGATATAATTAGTCAGGATGGGTGGGACGCAGAAATGTTGACAGAGGAAAACATATCCTCGTAGACACAACACACAGACCAAAACACACGGTCACTATGCAATGCTTTTCTTTCCAGTTTGCAGCTAATGAGTCCAGGGTGAGTGTCGTCCAGTACAGTGGACCTCAAGCCCAAGAGGTTGTCCAACTGGGAGGCAACATCGTCGGGCTCACCAACTTTAAACAGTGAGTTCTCATGCATGAAACCTGAGACCTGCCTTGCTTTTCCCCTGGCTTGCTCTTTGACTGTGTACTGTCATAGTCATTCAGTAATGACTCAGTATCACCGCTGCTGCAGAGGTTTGTGATTACATCCCTCCCCAAAATCTCAACTTTTCATCAGTCACACTGTATTTGGAAGGAAGTCTGCACTGTTTCAGTAAAGCAATAAGCTCATAATCCTCTCCAAGAACAAACTGTACAATTGCTAATTTAATAACTCAATATTGTTGTTTCCTGTTTGCTGTCTTATTGAGGGTGAGGAGATAAATTACGATATCATCCCAAAAGAAATGGCCCCACATGATCAGCCTAGCTTGCAAAAAAAGACAGCGAGCAAGTAGATACCTTTAGCTCAATCAAACGTGATCGCCAGAGTTGTTTATTTACACATTTGTTTATTTATGTTTATGCTAAACAAAAAGTGGCACTAAAAGGATAGTCTCACATTTGTGAATATTCCCTTTCTCTACTAGAGTGACATGATAAGAAAATCATGTCATCTAACAAAACAGCTAGTCTGACTCTCTCAGATAGTATGTTATTTGTTCAATCTGTACACAAACAGAAATGTTAAAACAAAATTGTGTTTTCCGTTATGTGTATGGACGGATTTAAGAAATGAGCTCTAGAGGTATTTTTACTTTGCTTCAAAAAGAGCCAAGCTAGCTGTTTCCCTGTTTTTGCTACGCTAGGCTAATCACCTCGCAGCTCTAGCCCTGTATGTTGCATGGGAGACACGGGAAATGTATTAAACTACTTATCTTACTCTTGGGAAGGAAGCAAATATACATTTACTGTATAAATGTTGTGCCATGTCTTTGAGAAGCTTTTTGTGAAGCAAAATTCTGAATACGCCTACAAGAAGTGCATCCATGCTAGTGTTTTCAGGTTATTTTGGTAAAGATCAGTTTCCACATTTAAACTCCTGAAAAATACGACAAAATGTCTTCTTCTTCTCAGTCCTTACTGGGCCAGCAAACAACAGAGTGAAGTAAGAGTTTTCAAACTGTATGCATATTTTATATATTTTGACAAAGGCATTTGTGCTTAGATAGGCTAAAACACAAGATAGGCTACAAAAAAATAAGTATCCTCTCATTTCATTCTTGGCAGAGCAGCAAATAATTGTTGTTCAATTGTTTTTTTTAAATAATTTTGTTAATATAATTAATTTTCTATATCTATAACAGATTTTCGTGTCCTCAATTTCTGTGTTTGTGTGTGTGTACAGGGCAGTGAGAGACATGCGCTGGCTGGCTGAGGCCACGTACACAGGCGAGGCTCTTGATTACGCTCTGAAAACCACAATCCAGCGTATGCAGAAAGAGAACCGAGTTGTTCTCGTTCTCACCGATGGACGTTCAGATATTATCAGGGACAAGGTTCCCCTCGACGTCCTCTGCGGCAACAACCTCCAGGTCAGTACAATACAGTACAATACACCTCATTAACCACACTCATAGGCCTTTAACTGAAATACAAAAAGTAGCTGCTTAACTCAAACCTCTTTCCCTAACCCCAACCCTGTCTCCAGGTGGTTGGCCTGGGAGTGAAGGACTACTCAGGCCGTCAGCCCAACCAGGAACAGCTGCAAAACATTGTCTGTGGTAATGACCCCAAACCAGGTATCCCCATTGTCCTGGATAACTATGCTGCGCTGCTGGAAGACTCCTTCTTGCAGAATCTCACAGCCACAATCTGTCAAAGTAAATATACACACCGAATTAGACATTTCCATCAATTGAATATATTATACCATCTCCAAATAAACTGACTTAACCCTTGTTGTTCTCTCATCCAGAGAAGAGGTGCCCAGACTACAAATGTCCCAGTAAGTCTGCTTTCACATTCTGTCTAAATTAGTTTGAAGTTCATTGAAATTACAATAATGCAACTGCTCAGATAAAACACAGACCTAGGATGCACAGTAAATGAGAGTTAAAATAAGACATGAAAATACCAACAATTTAAACAGTAAAATGTGCAAATTAATTGAAAATGTGTTGAAGCTATTTGGCTGTCTTGCACATTGCTTTCTAGTGTGGAAACAGCTATTGATCTTTGTACCTGTGTGTGTGTGTGTGTGTGTGTGTGTGTGTGTGTGTGTGTGTGTGTGTTACAGTCTCTTTCTCCGAAAGCGCCGATATTTTGGTGATGATGGACAGCTCAGCCAGTGTGGGCCAGAAGAACTTCGAGACAAGCAAGACCTTTGTCCGTCGATTGGCCGAGCGTTTCTTCGCTGCAGAGAAATCGAGGGGTGCGACTGTCAGAGTGGGTATGGGTCAGTACAGCCGAACCGCCCGTATCGAGCAGGCGCCAACTACCAATCTGACCGTGCTGTCCCATCAAGTTGAAGAGGCAGTCTTCCAGAATGATGGCACTAATGTGTCTAGGGCCTTGGAAGTTGCCGTTAGGGCTTTACGTGGCCGTGGGGACGCAGCAGGAGGCAAGAAGAAGCTGGTGTTGTTTTCTGACGGCAGGTCTCAGGCTGTCACCCCAGATGTGCTGGAGCAGCGCGCTCGCGAGGTGGCAGACGCCGGGGTGGAGATCTTTGTCATTGCTGTTGGCAACCAAGTGAATGAGGCCAACCTACGCACCCTGGTGAGCAGGGGTAGGCCGACTGATGTCAACTTCGCCCAGCGTCACCTGTTCCATGTGTCAGACTACTCCTCTCTGCTCCGCGGGGTCTTCCACCAAACCGTCTCCCGCAGGGTGTCCCTGCCCTGAATGCAGGGCCCTGAACAACAGGACCAACACGCTTAGATTTTTAGTCCCATTATGAATATTCAGTCTCACGCATTTACAATACACTGTGTTCGAGTTCTGTAAAAAATAAATAAATACAAAAAAAAACTAATGTCACCAAACGACAGATGATTGTGTGGCAGACAAGTGGAAATGTCTTCATGAGATTCAGAGGCTTTTTTACCCTGAGTTAGATCTCCAAGGCACACCATCTCAGGCCGTGTACAATTTCCACCTCCTATGCTGGGACCATTAGACTATAACCCAAGTGATGGTGCTAACCTAAACTATTAACAACCAGGAGGCACTGCTGCCTTGTAGGCACAGTTCAGGGTAAAAAAGTCCCTTGTCAAAAGGAATTGCTTTGGTCCTGGAGAGCTGTCAGTGATTGCCACAACTAAAGTACATTTCTAGCGTTTAAATGCATTGTGCTGATTTCTACTCAGGTATTTTACATCCCTGCATCATTTTCAGCTAGTCTGGACCCGTGCTCTGACTTACATCATCTAACTAGCACGGGTTGATAATGGCTCATCAAGGCTACACTCTCCTGTCTCTCTAGGACCAGAGCTCCTGCCTTTTGAAGGATTTGTGTTAAGGGTTCAATGTGGACTTGTTTTTTAAGCTCTTACCACTCTTTCAAGTAGTGTCGGATTTGTGAAGTCAAAATTTTACATAACCTTTAATGATTTTTTGACCTGGAAGGCTGGCACGTTTGGCCGATCAACTTCATTTTAAGTTTTGAAAAAGTCAGTTGCAAAGGCCAAGGCATAATCCCAACTTGGTGAAAACTCGCATCCGACATCACTTGAAAGCTCTTTTAGATTACCAAACACATACAAGGAAAGCAGGACATGACACCCAGCACTTCACCTGGTACTAATAGGGACACATCTGGACTCAACGTGTGTGATTCTGTCCGTGTGTGTATCTGTATGTGTGTCTGTGTAAGCACCTCTGTGTGTACATAAATTACATGTTCATGTGTGTGGGGTGATTTTTCATGTGTAGCCTTGAGCGATCGTTCCACAAACAGTTGTGCTGGGGTCACTGGTTCAGATGACCGAATGACTGAAACCTGTTCTTTATTTTCTGTGCAGAGAGAGAGACGCCTCTGTCAAACACACACACACACACACACACACACACACACACACACACACACACACACACACACACACACCTTTTTACTTCATCAGTGAAGAGGGAAAACATCTGTCATGGTTGAAGGCTGGAAAAGTGACCTAATGGGACTCATGCTGTGAGCCCCTCACACCTAAACTCAGACAGAAAAAGACACACACACCTTCTACATTCCTTCAACTGTAACTTCCACACCTTCAGTTTTGTAGTCAGCAGTGACCCAAAGTCACTGCACTGTTGTTATCTGTGGTGCTATTAGACTTAGTGTATCAGCCTCTACCCATGTTGTTAAAGAAGATATTTTTACCTGAGGATACAAAACCTCAGTAGTGTTGTAAAAGCTCCTTCAATAAAGGTTGCTACACCAAAGTGTTTCTGCTCACTTTTGTCCAAACACACACCGACTATACAAAGCCACTATACAAATTTGTGTTTTCATATGTTCATGCATAGATATACCTCTAAAGAGCCTCCTTTGACATAGATTCATTCTCTGTGAAATTTAAACTCTGGATGATTGCCCATGACTCTTACCTCGTAACCTCTTACCCCTTAGCCAGTGTGTAATTTGTAGATTTCTAACACGGAGAAAGGCACAAACCCTAAAACTTAACACTTACCTAACCCCAGTGGTGGACTCAGGATGTTTGAGGGGCTGGGGCAAAAAAAATGAATAAAAAGGGCACCGAATGTATGCATTATAGTGAAGAGAGGTCACTTCACCACGTTTTTTCCAATGCAAGGGCAACAAAGTGTACAGGGCACTTCATCGTGTTTTATCTACTATAGGGGCATCCAAGAGGGCACTTAGCAGCGTTTTTTAAACCATGGGGGCAAAAGGGGGGGTGGTCGGACTATATCTGTAAAAACTATATCTGTAGTCATGTCTCACCTAACATATTTTGGTAAGGAGGTGGTTTGCTCTTGTGTGTATTTTGAGCCGCACAGACACTACTGAATGATCATTGAAATATTATAAGAATATGATAAGAATACTACAGGCAGCAGTGTGTCTCTATGGTCCTCTCACACTTTTTGACTACTTGGTACTTACTCTATAGAGTATAGATACAATACAGCATATAATTGAGTCTAATGGAGAATATTATAGATCCAAGATAAAAACAGGCAGAAGGACGGGACTGAGAGAAAAAAGGCGCAATTACAAATTCATCTGTTATTTCAGCACCACTGAAAATGCCATGGATTTATCATTACTGATATTCAGAGCCGTGGTCCAGACAATAGATTCTTACTTGTACAAACCCCGGTCAGATAAAGGACCAATGAGTCAGACTGACTACACAAACATAATCAACTCAACAGTCCCTCTGCTCCTGCACTCTCTCTGATAGAGGGGGATGGAGACTGGTCATTTTGCTCACAAGGGGGATGAGATCCCCTCTCAAATCGCCTTCTGATTTAAGAGCCTTATAGTGATATGGGGCTGGGGATCACAACCCTCTAAAACTCCCCTGACTTCTGATCTAGCACCATAATCAAGTAAAAATTCTAATTTTTCCAGTACTTTGCTTTATGACTGCACTTTGTATTTAGTGGTAATTAGCAAACGTTAGTATGCTTACACACTGAACTAAGATGGCAAACAGCATGAACAGAACTGTATCTCCTGAACATCAGTCTTTTAAAATTGTTATTGTAAGCATGTAAGCATGCTGATGTGAGCATTTAGCTCAAAGCAGAGGGTTAGGGTTATACGATATGATACGATACGATACGATACGATACGATACGATGCGATGCGATGCGATGCGATGCGATGCGATGCGACGCGACATGACACGATGCGACATGACACGATACGATACGATACGACACGACACGATACGATACGATACGATACGATACGATACGATGCGATACGATGCGATACGATACGATACGATACGATCAGTACGATACGATAAGATACGATACGATCAGTACGATACAAAATACTTTATTAATCCACCAAGGGGTAAACTGAGTGTCACCATATATATAAGACAAACAAGTAGGACAATAATAAAGAAGACATACACATCTTGAGGCTGTACAAAATAAGCACAGCACTATAGATAATAAATAGCATAAACCTCATTATTACTGTACCCTAACATATTCGACATTTTCATGGCTGGCATCATTCCACAGTACTCAGTTTGGTCACAGTTCAAGTCGTCAACACCATACTGTCATCAAACTTCACCACTAAACACTATGGGGTCAGGTTTAGGGGTTAGGGGGTTAGAGCTAGACTCCTAAAGCTCGGGGTGTAAGTCCAGAGCAACCAGCAAGAGCAAGCTAAAATTTGAAAGTGTCCACCCCTTCCCTTTAGGCATCCATCCAGAGCCAATGGACAACATGTTTCTGTTGTTACCTGCTCTTCACCACCGGATGTACAGAAAATATACAGTACATGGTCACATACACCAATCAGCCACAACATTAAAATCACTGACAGGTGATGTGAATAGCATTGATCATCTCATCACAATGCGATGTTCTGCTGGGAAACCTTGGGTGCTGTCATTCATGTGAATGCCATTTGACACGCAACACCCATCCAAACACTGTTGTGGACCAAGTACACCTCCTCATCACCACATCACTACCCGATGGCATTGGCCCCCCAGCAGGACAATGTGCCCTGACACACTGCAAACACTGCTCAGGAACAGCTCGAGGAACACAATAAAGGGCCCAAGGTGTTGACCGGGCCTCCAAATTCCCCAGATCCCAATCTGATCGATGGAGGCCCCACCCCCCAACATACAGGACCCAGAGGATCCAATATGAAACGCCCTGGTGCCAGACACCACAGGATACCCTCAGAGGTCTTAAGTCCATGTCTTGACAGGTCAGAGCTGTTTTGGCTGCACAAGGGGAACCCTCACAATATTAGGCAGGTGGTCATAATGTTATGCCTGATCGGTGTATATGTGCTGTAAGTGTTTGGACTGTTTGATACATCTCCTCCTGTATCAAAGTCATTTTTAATGGTTTGAAGCCAAAACTGCATATATCACATCATTGCACAGAGCCCATGTGCATGTATATGTGTGTGATTTGTGTGAATATGGCTGTGTGTTTGTGTGTCGGGGGGGCTGTTCCTCAGAAATTTGTCTTGGCTCCTCTGTAGTTCTTTTGAAATCAAATTTCCTCCTTACTCTTGTTTTTTTTTACTAAGCCAGAGCAATCAGACCTCTCACTACCATCTGACACACCTCAGTGAAACCTTTTTCCACTGAAATTCACTGGTAGTGACATTAGTTTTCACACTTGGACTTGACCACACGCGTTCATGATGTCTGCGCGATCTTGTGCGTGTTCATGATGTACTGATGTAGCAACTCCATGCGCATGCTGGTGAGCAGGAGGCGGCTACATGACATCACCTACGCAGAGCGCTGCCTGCTCCACATCTCAGACTGGGGGGGGGGGCCTGAACAACAGGACCAACACGCTTAGAATTTTTGTCCCATTATGAATATTCAGTCTCACACATTTGCAGTACACTGTGTTTGAGTTCTTTAAAACAAAATACAAATGGAAATGCCCTCATGAGATTTACAGTAGTATTTTCCCCCTGATTTAGGCCTCCAAGGCACAACATCTCAGGCCATGTATAAGGTTCAACTCCTATGCTGGGACCATTAGACTATATAGACCCAAAATAAAAAAGGAAAAAATAAAAAGGTCACCAGCTTTAAGCAGTGTGGCCGCAGGGTGCAGAAAGCCATGCTATATTCATAGTGAAGAGTGGGCACTAATTATTTGTCCACTGGAAGGGCACTCTAGAAGGCACTTCATCACATGTTATCTACCATAGGGGCATCTAAGAGGGCAGATTCTCAGTGGTCTCACCATACCGACACCTGTAGTCAAGCGAAAGCGGTTTCATAAGCTAACCATCATGTAGGACCTTGTGTCATGGGTTTTGGTGTGCATTAAACAAATGTACTCACTGTAAATATATCACAACTTTCTCATGCTGGTGCCCCACTGCATTCAGCCAGTGCCCTTTTAATTTTTTTTGCCCCTGCCCCTCAAACATCCTGAGTCCGCCACTGGTCCCATGGTGGTCCACTGGAAAGGGGAAGGGATTTTCACTCTATGTTCCCCAGAGGATGACTCATACTGGTCCCATGACTTTTCCACAAGCACCGCCATGAAGTTGACAATATAAGATTGCAGTTAAATGTCTGTTCAACTGTTGGACTGGTACAAAGACTGTGACCATGGACAAGATTACACACACACACACACATATATATATATATATATATATATATATATATATATATATATATATATATATATATATATATATATATATGTGTGTGTTATATACACATAAATATTATGAGATATAAGTATATACATATATAAGTATCATGTGTAAGGTGAAATTTAGTAGTATAACATAATGAAGTAGAAGAAGAATCAGAGATATAATAAAGTATGACCATAGTGTGGTAGGTCAAAATATACAACCATAATAATAATAATGAATAGGTATAGTGTAATATATAATAACCAACAGTGTATATGATATGTATGTATTGTGTACAGTATTATACATACATGCACAAATGCACAAAAGTATGACAGTACATCATTTTCTTTTCGACTTTGACTGAACACTAATTCTGTGTCATTACGGTGCAGCAGTTTGACAGTGTGACCTAAAGTGACTTTAACATAAGTCCCAAGTCGAACCTTCTGTGTCAGCATGTACCCGCCTGCGAAGGTGCCCTCCAGCAACACAGAGCCTGACCTCTGGCCTCCCTTTTGAAAAGGGACCAAGAGAAAAATGAATTCCTCCATCAGAGGTCAGAGGTGTATCACTACACACGTTTTTGTTGTGACCTGCTCTTCATTACTGGACCCACTAACCCTAACCCTAGCCCAGAAAATATACAGTTCATAGTCACACAAATGTTAAATTGTCTTCCTGTCTGTGGCTCAAACAGAGACACGTGTTATACAATAAATATTCACAGTCAGACTGCAGCAGAATTTCAGTGGAACTGTCTCTGTTTGAGTTATTTTGCTGCCTTTTTTTCCTGTAGTCCTGATTTTGAGCCACTGTTTTGATCTCCAGTGTGTACCTTCTTGTGTGTGTGTTTGTGTATGTGCACGTCCATGCGCTGTAAGTCTCTGGACTGTTACATCTCAAGTCATTTTTGATAATTTGAAGCCACAACTGCACTAATCACAACATTCCACAGAGCTCTTGCTTGCATGTGTTTGTGTGTTTATTTGTGTGCATATGCATGGGTGTGCCCGCATGCATAGTGATGCACACATATGATTTACAGCATGTGTGCATGTATATGTGTGTGATTTGTGTGTGGTGGGGACTGTTCCTCAGAAATTTGTCTTGGCTCCTCTGTAGTCCTCCTGAAACTCAATTTCCTTTTTCCTCCTTTTTTTTCCTGAAGCCAGAGCGATCTGAACTCTCGCTACCATCTTACGAACCTGAGCACAACCATTTTTCCACCGAAATTCACTGGTAGTGACACAAGTTTTGCACATGGACTTGGTCCATGGACGATCCGCGTGGATGATGTGCGCGCAACCTTGTGTGCGTGTTCATGATGCACCGAGGTAACGACTCCCAGCTGCCTTGTCTGAACAGAGAGCACATCTGGGGAGAAGGAGGGGAAAAGATTGCAAAAAGAAGCAAAGGAAAAGAGGAGTGAATGTAAGCTTATCGTAGGTTTAATGTAATATCCTGTTCATTTGTTCTTAAATATAGCATTTCAGATTCAGGAGCTGCACTGGAAAACATCTGGAGGGACAGTGTCACTCCCATATATATACACAGACACACAGTCCGAGAGATTAGACAAGCTTTAGAGCTGACATTTCGCTGCAGATACCATGAGCATGTATCTGCTCTCTGACTGTGCAGATTTGTGTGTTTGCATATGTATGCACATGCTTGATTTGCTTTCATGTTTCTATTGTGGCCTCCTCTCTGAGTCGTTTCTTGTGTTTTCTGCGGCTCAGCGAGAGAAAAGTCGCAGCGATGTTGGGAGACTTGAGCTGTTTGTGTTTCTGGAACTGATTATGCAGAAATCCCCCCAGACTGAAATGCTCTTTTAGTCCATGTGAAAGAAATAAAAAAAAAAAGAGTGAGAGAGTGTGTGAGACAGAGAGAGAGAGAGAGAGAGAGAGAGAGACTGGTTTACTCTGATTCGGGAGGGAGGTAATTCCTATTCTATGAGTCACACTTTTAAGAGGGAACAGAACCCCCCCACCTCCACATCTCTCCATCACATGTACACACACACACACACACACACACACACACACACACACACACACACACACACACACACACACAAAGAGAGAGAGAGCTCCACTCCTCTCTTCCTCTCTTTTTAAGGGAAAAACTCTTCCCTGGCCAAGGCAGAGAGAAGAGCTTCAGTGAGTAATAACTCTGGTCAGCAGCTGCCCTCCTCCTCCTCCTCCTCTTCTTATTCTTCTTTCTCATCTGCACTTGGTCGCCATGGCAAAATGCTGACATCTGTTTCACCTCCAGCCACCTCTAAACTAATCACAGCCCACTTCAGATGAAGTCAATTAAAAAAGCACAAGGCACTCAAACTTAAGAATTGTGTAAAAATACGTTTTTATATGTGAATATATATATCAGATCAGATCAGAACCACGTTCCCTACGTCAGTGGGGAAACATCTACCTTGATGTCATGTCACATATACTCCATACTCAACCTGACCCCTCATCTCCCTCTCCCAGCTGATAGCATATCATGTAAGGGATGCAAAAGCCTGTTCCTGACATCGCCTCCTGTGTTCCAGCCTGGATAACACATTAGTGGCAGTGTTGCTGCTTAATGCATTGGCAGCTCTGCAGGCCACACCAGAGGAATCAAGCTAATTCGACGCTGTGACATGTGCTGCATGTTGCTGCACATGTCACAGCGTCTCAGCAACAATGAAATGACAACGAAATATGCTTTACATTGACTTTGTGTCTGTGCAGATGTGTGCGCACATTGTAAATCCTCTAAAATGGAGACCTCCCACCCTGTTCACAAACACACACAAATAGGCAAACGGGGCAGCTGAATCACCTATGGTTATAAACCTGGTGAGCAGACTCATGGACGGTCTGTCACTGTTTACACCGAATGTAAACTTCTCTCACTCGGCCTACTAATTGCAACCAGACCACCACACACAAACGAGAGCCGTTTGTGTGTGTGTTTAGGAGTATGGGGGGCTCAAGTCTGCTCTTTATCCTGCTCTATTTCGTTCTGACTCACCACGTGGATGAGATCAACTGTAAAAGCCGCCTAAATGATCTATCTGAGGGACATGAAAGCTCAGTGTGTCCCCAGGGTTGCGCCATGTGTTCCGCTGAGGGCCACAGCTATAAAATTGTCATATCTCCTGATACTAAACGCGCATTATAGTCTGTTTGTGGGGTTTAAGGCATATTTGATGGGTGGGGGGTGTTCAACACTCCAGCTGCGCTTTGTCATCTTCTTTTACTGGTGCACGGCAGTAATACTGGTACAATAGGCCACGCGTGAACGCGCGCATGCACGTGTCAGTTCCTGCAGAGCCATGGCGCCTCCAAGTGGACAGCAGGAACCACTGCTGGGGTGCGCCGTGCGCGTACAGGAGGAGGGATCAGAGCTTGTCGCTGGGGCTGGACCGGGACAGGAGAGCGAACGGACGGCTCTTCTGCGGGAAGTAAACGCGCATCCAGGGCTTTACTTGCCATTTTTCTCTTTCCATATCCCCCTTTTCTTTCTCGGCTTCCCCTTCTGCTGAGATGAGGACATAATCAACAGAGGATCAGCTGCGCACCAAGTTTTCAAGTTGTTGGAAAGAGTTCGGGTAAGCAGCACTTTTACGCACAGCAATGTACCAGTGTTTCTTTCCCCTCTCTATCTCCCTCTTTCCTCTTGTGTGTCTCTGCTTCTCTCTCTCTCTCTCTTTGCCTTCCCGCATCTCTTAAAACTCCTTCTTATCAGCAGAAATGAGCGCCTTCTCTTGGCAAATCCAATCTCCTGCGCGAACACACTTTTAATCAGCAACACCCACAAACTATTGCTCAAGAAAATCAGCCGCGCTGTTATCTCTATAGATTTTTTTTTCCTCGTGATATTCACCTTTGCATTGATGGGAAACTGTAAGGACTCCCACTCATTCCCCTGGCGCGGACAGAGGCAGAGCAGTGGGAACATCTGCAGGAGCGACTCCTCCGCAGCTCACAGCTGTGTGTGCGCTAGAGGGAGCCACAGCAGAGCGCGTGGCTCACAGCCTGTTGGTTGGTGTGCACTTCAGATGTGTTTGAGAAGGCTTGGAAATGAAGACTCAGTGCAGCTGGATAAAGAAGCTGGAGGGAAGGTGTGAGATGACTTCACATTGAATTACATGTCATTTGTTTTGCGCACAATCTGGAGAAAAGTTGAGAACATTAAGGTAAAATTGTTCTCCTGGCAGGATGACATTTAATTATAATGAAAATAATTTCCATTTGTAATTATATTAATAATATTATAATAATTGTTTTTCTCGAGAGCCGGACCGATGCTGGATTTTAGATGCTGATGCCGATATTAGGGTGCAAAATAATCCTGCTAAGGATATATCATCTGATATTCTAACACATACACAACATATACATAACACATTTTTTGCTATGATCCCTCATATGTTGGTATCAAATATTTGTGAGAAAGAAACATACTTAATGGAGGCAGGATATTTTACAGTTTGACGACTGCACTGAAACAGTAAACTTCACTGGGAATTTAATAATCATAACCTACCCCAAGCATCTTTTCTGTTTTATATTCCATCAATGAAAATAATGAATATCGGCACATACTGGACAACATTCTCGCAGATACAGATATATCTGTGACAGGCCAAATTGGCCAACCAATATATTGACTGGGCTCTAGTTCTCTCCTGTTTTTCACTGGTGAGGGTACAGATTTTTACATTGTGATCATACAGTATGAAGGAGTGGACAGGTGGCAGGTCCAGTGGTGGACACTTGTTGGATTGAGCTCTTTGGAGTTTATGTAGACTGATGGATAGACACAGACACAGAGAGGGCAGCTTTGGGCTTTGTTGACATGTTGCTACCAGCGTCAGACAGAGTTAACTGGGTGTGAGGGCAGTCGTCTTACAGGTGTCCCCCCTTTGCTCACAGGCAACAGAGCTGGAATATTAACTGAGCACTCAGGGGCCCTGAAGGCCTCATATCATGTGTGTGTCACACTGTGATTGGTTTGCTTGTAATTCTTTAAGAATTTGCAAACATTAGATGATAAGGGCATTTAGGCAGCTCCTGTGTCTTGTCCAAATTTACATGCTGCATATTCCTATATAAATTTGTTTCAAACCAAATTACAAACGAGGGTCTGTATGCCCGAGTCCAGCACACCCTAACGGTTTAATCCAGCCATGACAGTCAGTCAACCCAGGGTCACTGTGAGGTAAGGAGAAGCCTCTGGAGGGCAGCAAATTGTGGCCTTTTAAAATCTTGTGGTTTCAAAGCAACATGTGATCCCTGCTCTATTCAATCAGCAGCCTGCTCTCTGCTGCCAGAGTCAGTTCGTTCCCTGTCAACACCACAGTTATGTTGTTATAGAATTCTTTACTTGACTTAAAAGGGTGATGTGCTCTGTGTAGGTAATTAGTTCCATTTTTTAGACTTGGACCGAACAAGTTTTAGTTGATCAAACTGAGTCTCTTGAAAACTCCGACTGAACTCACATTGATTATTGCTGTAATTTGGCTGTTTCTAGGTTATTACATGAGTGATGTATAACCAGGCAAATGTCAGCTTATGTTGAGATCAGTCACTTGTTCTACCTTCTCTTGTTTCCATTACCACCATTAAACACAAGAAAGACGAGCCATGTTCAACTACTGTCATGGCTTTCAAACCTATTACATAACTCTGTGGCAGCCATTTTGTTCCCCGAGCATTGATACCAGGTGCAGAATCTAGATGGAGTTATTACTTCTTTGGCCATCAACTAACACTACTTGGCAACAGTCACACAGCATGTGGAATAATAAGACAATTCTATATTATTAGACCACATTAAAGTAAAAGGCTATTACAATGCTGTTCATTTTAAAATAAGCGCATAGTTTCTTGATTTAGGCCTTAAATTGTCTTTCCAGGTTCAGTGTTTTTCCTGTATTTCATGTCTTATATGTGAATTCCGTTTTCACTTTACTGATTTTGAGAGATAAAGTGAGAAATAAACAAGGAGATTGTTAGCTCAGTTGTGTGTGACTCGTGCTTGTATGTGTCAGACAGGAGAAGAGGAAGATGCTGGGGTTAGAGGTCTTCGTGATCTGTCTTCTTTTTGGAGCCCTGACTCACGGCCAGACGACAGAGTGCTCGAGTAAGTGTCGTGAGACTGAAACCCAACATGCTAATATGTCATAAAGTTGTAGTGATATAACGTGGAACATTTCACACTGCTGATTTATATGCATTGAAACTGTCCTTGGAGGTTCTAATGAATCTTTTTCGCGTGTCCCCTCCAGAGAAGAATGAATGTCCCATAGACGTGTACTTTACCATCGATACATCCGAGACCATCGCCCTGCAGGAGCCTCCGCCTGGATCCCTGGTGGAGAGCATCAAGGTTCCTTGTTTATCTACAATTTTATTACTAAAAACTTCAACACACTTTCTAAATGACGGTCGACCAAGTCAGATGTATTAGCCATGTCGTATGACGTGTTGTGTCTTGTTCTTGTAGAAATTCACAACGCAGTTTGTCAACGAATTAAGAGATGAAGAAATCAGAGGTGCTGTGCGGATCAACTGGAACATCGGTGGACTGCACTTCTCCCAGGAACAGAGGGTGTTCAGTGCCATCGCACCCAGGGCTGATTTCATTGCTGTGAGTCCCACAAATACACATATACATACATGTCACATATTAACATCAAGTTAAAGAAAAAAATACTTTGCTCAGCTTGCATTTTGGTACCTGTTCAATATAAGTTTATTATAACATATTAATGAATCACAAGTATTTGATAATTTAATCTATGGAGAGTAGAAAGTTGCTGCTCAAATGACTACTGATATCATGGGTGTGTTTTAGCTTACCACACTTGTTAAAGCTCCAGTGTGTAGGATTTAGGAGGATCTATTGGCAGAAATGAAATGTAGTAATCATAATTACATTTTTATTGACGTATAATCACCTGAAACTAAAAATGGTTGGGTTTCCGTTACCTTAGAATACATTTTATATAAACCGGAGGAGTGGCTCCTCTTCCACAGAGTCCGCCATGTTGCACCACCATGTTTCTATCAAACACTGGCTCCAGAGAGGGACTTTCATGTTTTTCATGTTTTAAGCAGCCACCATAAGGGAGGGTGCGGCGAAGGGGAATTTTGTGAGTTGCAATTTGCATCCTCACCACTAGATGCCACTAAGTCCAACACACTGGACCTTTAAACAACAACCAGACTAGGTAAATCTGATTTGGGGCCATAGGGCAAAAATCACGCGTGAGCACCCCCTGCGCCCTAGAAATGCAAAACTATTTAAGAAAATAAACAAGCCTTTCACAACGCTGTGTACTACAGAGCAAAAATGGCTGGTTCATGCAAGATGGGTGTATAGTCTTGTCTATGCAGTTGCAAAGCTACTGATTTGATTCTGACCAGGACCTTTGTTGCATGTTTCCATCCACTTTGTGTGTCTTTTTGCCTTGTCAAATAAAGCCAAAATGCCTAAAAAGCATAATCTGAATAAAAGATGAACATATATTCAGGAGAAATAAACTACAAGTTGTTGTAGTATTTATGCACTTAGCCCAGAGCTAAATGTGTTGCTTCAGTGTTAATAGCAACTTGTTTATCATTTACTCTAATGAGCAAGAACGTTTATTAAATTAATTATATTTAAGGTGCAGTTTGTAAGAATTTTCAAAGAATTTAAAATTTCAAAACAATTAAAAAAATTAACCATAATTATCATCAGAATGTGAAGACAGAACCGTTGTGACCTTATGTCTAAGCTGTCTGTATGGTGTGTTGCAGAGATATCTACTGAATTAGCATGCTAACCAGCTAGCCCTGAGCCTGAAAACCTCAGTAGCTCCTGTGCAAGCAGTGTAAATGCCATCTACCCCCCTGGATGTCCGGCTAGCTGTACTGCTAACATAATACAATTAGCAGCAGTTAGCAGTTACTCTGGTGATATGGCAGTTTGAATTCAACAACCAATTTTTACATATTGCTTAACATAACGTTTAAGTAGTTAAGTAGTTTTTTGTTTATTTAACGAATAGTCTGCTAGTTCAGGAGATACACAGAGTCAGATGAGAAGATCAGTAACACTCACATACAAGGCTACAGTCAGCAGCCAGCTAGCTTAGCTTAGCGCAAAGACTGGAAACAGAGGGAAGCAGCTAGCCTAAACAAAATCCGTCTGCACATCTAAAGCTAGTTGGTTAACACGTTATCTTGTTTGTTTAATCTGTACAAAAACTAAAGTATATAAAATGAAACAAATCAAAGTGTCTTACACTACTTCCTGACTGGTGGCAGTAACTTCCTGGAGTCTCCACTTGACAAATGATCCCAGCCAAGACGCACGTAACCTCTGTAAAGCAGGAAGTTTTCTTTTTTACACTTCTGGTTATGTATGGTGTAAATATTAGTGAGCTTTAAAGGTTATGATCAATACATCAAATTACCACTAACTTATTACAACAAAGTGAACTTGATCCTTTCAGGGGCCCTTGAATTTCCCTTTCCCGATTGATGATCCAGCTTTAACCAGTCATGTTCTGTTTACTCTGTTTCCAGCGTGTCAATGGAATCCGTTACCTGGGTAAGGGCACCTACATCGACTGCGCCCTCACCAACATGACCCACGAAATGCTGCGCTCAGCCTCACACCCCAAGGCCCTCCGATTTGCTGTGGTCATCACTGACGGCCACGTGACTGGAAACCCGTGCGGGGGTATCAAAGTGGCAGCAGAGAAGGCTCGCGACGAGGGCATCCGGATGTTTGTCGTGGCCGCATCGAAAAACGTTGAAGAGACAGGGCTGAGGGAGATCGCCAACTCTCCAGCAACAGTCTATAGGCGGGACTTCATGGCTGTGGACCTGAGCCAGGGCAGAGCCATCATACACGATGAGACCATTAAACGCATCATCAAGACGATGGTAACACACAGACACACCCACAGAGACACATGAAACATGATCACTGCCTGTCCTGCTCACACCTTGTCTCTTTTGTCTTCACAGAAACATTTGGCGTATACAGAGGTAAGAATGACCACAGGACCAATCATCAGAGACATCATAAAGATTTATGTTTCAGACTGTCATCACTGACTGTTCTTCATTTCCTGTGTAACGCAGTGTTACAGTGTGTCCTGTCTGGAGACACCAGGGCCTCCCGGTCCTAAAGGCCACAGAGGACAAAAAGTGAGCTTCAAACACACACACAAACACACATACACATACACACACACACACACGCACACACACAATTGTCATACTGGTCACTGTCATCTTCGCTGATATTTCCCCCTTTAACTTGCTGACCGCAGGGAGCTAAAGGAGACAACGGCGATCCAGGTCTCAAAGGAGAAAGAGGTCGCCCAGGAGACCCTGGTATTGAGGGTCCCATCGGTCAGCCCGGTATCAAAGTAAGACACTGAACATCCACCTACCAATCGTTCACTATTCTCTACAGTAGGACGGATGTGAAACATTGCTCTAAATCATTTGTCTTTTCCCTTTCTCCTCTCTCCAGGGAGAACCAGGTCTTAAAGGCGAGAAGGTGAGGCATCATGTTCCTTTTGTGTGGATCAAGTTTATCAATGCAGGAATTAAAACTGTCTGAAAGGGTGAAATATTCAAGAAATTACTGGGTATGTAGAGGAATGATAATATTGATTGTGCATAAAATGACTGCTGATCTTCTGTCTGCCCACAGGGAGAAATTGGAGCTCAGGGGAAAAAGGTAAGACTTGTTTCTAATTATGATTTAATACCGAATCTGTTAATTATCATTCATTTAATAAAGTCATTGCTCTTTCTCATCCGATTGTCTCCTCTCTTTGTCGTTAGGGAGTGGCTGGCATCCCAGGACGCAATGGAACAGATGGACAGAAGGTTGGTGCTGCATACGGCTGAATTTTGAGAATTAGGGGACAAAATGCCACATAGAATCAAACCTGTTTCTATTCTGAAAATTTCAAATCGTGGCTGTGGCTGATTTTCAAGTGATCTCAGATTTTGGCCTCTTTTGTAATGCAATTTTTCTTTCTTCGTCTTCTTCTCCCTAGGGTAAAATTGGACGGATCGGTGCTCCTGGCTGCAAAGGAGACCCAGGCGACAGAGTATGACATTCAGTATAATTTAAAGGTCCCATATTTTCCTCATTTTTTAGGTTCATACTTTTATTTGGGGTGCCTACTGGAAAATGTTTACATGCTTTAATGTGCCATAAAACATATTTTTTTCTCATACTGTCCATTGCTGCAACACTTCTAGTCACCCTCTGTCTGAACCCTCCGTTTTAGCTCCTGTCTCTTTAAGTCCACCACCCCCCGAAAAGCCCAGTCTGCTCTGATTGGTCAGCTCTTACATGCCTGAGCAGGCATCGCCCACTGTGTTTCTGCATCAGCTCTGCCTGTGTTTTTGTAACCATAGCTGTGCTGGGGTCATGGATTACCACCTTAGGGAAGTCTTTACAGTTCATTGAAGGCACAGTTTCTCAATTGGTGCTGCGTTATTTTCTTCATGGATTGAAATTTAAACCTGCTTTATGATCAAAAAAGAAACAGGGATCTTACTTTCTAATATATGGGACCTTTAAAATTATTAGTACATCTTTATTGTGTTGTGTTATTGCCTATTTACAGTGTGTGTAATGCTTTGTAGGGTCCTGATGGTCACACCGGAGATGTCGGCGAACGTGGTCCTCCTGGAACTGATGGAGAGAAGGTACAGTCTCGCTTTCACTTACAACAAAATCCATCAGCAATCCAATTCTGCCTAATTGTATGTGTGCATGTGCGCTTGTGTCGTGTCTCTAGGGTGATGCAGGCCGCCCTGGAAGAGCTGGTCCCTCTGGCCCATCTGGAGAATCTGGACCCAAGGTAAACTGCAACACATGGACAGGGGTAGCTGCACTTTCCAAGGGCAGATATTAGGTCTAAGGTCATGTTAAATGGTTTGAGGATCATTGGAGGGGAAATGCTAACCTCTGGTGCTTCTTCCACAGGGAGAGAGAGGAAGTCCTGGATCACCTGGCGTCCCCGGACAGAAAGGAAACCCAGTAAGACTCATCACCACAGACAGAACATTCAACACACAATCATTTCATGCGTCATGTAGCTCACCTGTGTGTTGTGTTTCTTAGGGAACCGCTGGATCTCCAGGAGGCAGAGGAGAGCTGGTAAGATTCATTTATAATCTAATGTTTCCATTCTCGCACGCATTTGCCTCGTGTTGGTTTTCTAATTGTTCTTGTGTTCTAGGGGAGAAGAGGAGACTATGGGCCAAAAGGTGGCCAAGGGCCGGATGGACCTAAGGGAGACAAGGTATGAGTTAATCAACACATTGTTAAATATTGATTTTTGCCTCAGCTCAAATTATTTGTTTTATTGAGATGTATTACTCCACCACTAAGGGGGTCATATCGCTGGTTTTATGTTTCAGGGTGAAATGGGGCCAGAGGGCTTGAGAGGACTTGCAGGAGAATCAGGAAACAAAGGAACAAAAGTGAGAAGAGACGTATTATTAGTCATATCCTTCGTGTTATCGTATGAACACTATACACCATTGAACTCTTTAATCTGTCTCCTTTGTTGCACTTTTAGTAACTTTCTCTCCTCTGAACAGGGAGACAACGGCCTGCCAGGCCCCAGGGGACCTCCAGGGGTACCAGGAGAGTCTGGGAAAAATGTAGGTTAAATGTCACATTTGGACATCATGTAAAAAGTGTCTCAGAGATACCTCATGTAGCTTACATTAAAACTGCTTGTACTAAAGGGAACCAGAGGTGACCCCGGTGATGCTGGACCAAGAGGAGAATCTGGAGCTCTTGGACCAAAGGTATGTATCACTGTGTGTGTGTGTGGGTGGGTGGGTGTTAGCATTGGACTGTGGACTGGACTGTTTTCAGGTATCAAGCTGCAGTTCTTTGTCTTGACTGTTTCTTTCATCACCATTCAGGGAGACCCCGGAAGACCTGGCTTTAGCTATCCTGGGCCGAGAGGACCATCGGTAACGTACACTCCATCTCTTTACATTTGCGAGTAGATGTGACACACTAGACCGACAAAGCTTTCTCTGCTGTTGTACAGGGTGAGAGAGGAGAGAAGGGCAACCGTGGACCTCGTGGCAGCAGAGGAGACTGTGGTCAAAAGGGCGGTCCTGGAGATAAAGGAACTCCGGGAGATGCAGTGAGTAACTCGTCATAGTTGGATGCATGCTGTCTCTGGAGCAAAAGATGTCTGTACACTGCAGTAACACAATGCCTATTTTTCTGCTTGTAACAGGGCGAGCCAGGACCTCAGGGTGAATCTGGCCTAAGAGGGCCAAGAGGAGAGCTTGGGCGTGATGTAAGTACAAAAGAACTGCACTGTAAATAAGGAAAACCCACAAACAGGTGTTTTCTTGGTCACTGACATAGTGCAAACATTGGCACTATCTGGTAGCTGGCCCAAAGGTAGGATGTGATATTGTGTGTTCTCTTCCCCTACAGGGAGATTCTGGACCTGAGGGAGACCCCGGCCTGACTGTAAGAACATCTAATCACTCTTTGTCGCTGGAATATAAGCAGAAACACACAGAGGATGTGATGGATTTAATGATATAATTTTTCTTCCGTCAGGAATGTGATGTCATGAACTACATCAGGGAAACGTGTGGCTGCTGTGGTGAGTTTGGTTATCGCTGTGTTGCCATTCAGGATCTGACCCAGCTCTTACGAGCTGTCAGGTTCTCACCGTTTGTGTTTTCGTCTGCAGACTGTGAGAAACGCTGTGGACCCCTGGACATTGTGTTTGTGATCGACAGCTCAGAGTCGGTTGGTATGACTAACTTCACCCTGGAGAAGAATTTTGTCATCAACACCATCAACAGACTAGGATCCCTTGCCAAAGACCCCCAGGCAGATACAGGTAGACATGCATTTGTTCTTGCACATGTTCCCTTGCTTGGACCATATTCACGTGGGGGCCATTTTCTTCTGATGTTGCCCTCAGGGGGAGGGCTCAGATGTCATAGTACAGTGTTCAGGTTGTCCTATAAATGTTGAAAATATGACAAATTGTTATCATTTCAATGCTTACTAATTAATCAGCAACTGAAAAGACAATGGATAGTGAAAATCTGGAGGGACATAAGGCCACATTTCAAGGTAAAACAACATATTTGATGACCTATTAGCTAACATTAGCATTCAACCACTTCTGAGCTTACATAATGTTTTGATAGTGTTATGCGATAAGATAGGAAAGCAGTAAATTAATTCTAAAATATCAGCACATACCTTGGATACATTCATTTAAGCCTGGAAGTGAAACACACTCGATGTAGTCCAACAGTAATGCTAGCTAGGACGTGGTTAAACACTAACGGACGATAATAGTTTATCAAAGATGTTGTTTAATCCTGAAATATGCCCCGACGTCCCTCCAGATTTTCGCTATCCATCATCTTTTCAGCTGCTGTGATAAAATAAGTATTTGTCAGATTTTCTGCGTTTTATACAACTTCTAATATGGAACACAGCAGCAGTAACATTATCCCAGCATTTTAGCTTCCCACCCTGAGCGAATTGTTGAGGAAAATGGCCGCCATGTGAATATGGTCTACAATTTTTTTTTTTTTGTATTCATGCTCTGATCAATTTTAGGACTTTGGGCACTTGTGCTTCCATAACATGGGTTTTGTGTTTAATTTAGTTCAAGTTTTTGTTCAGGAATGTATGCAAATTAGCAAATATTTGGATAGGAAATTTTGATAATGCCTCACATTTATATTTATACATAAAATTTGCGAGAACTTGCTATATCTATTAGTTGAAACTTTTACCTTGGTCACAATTTTTTGTATAAATGACATTACATATCTTTAAAGGCAGTATTTTCATACTCTGAGCGAGAAATCTCCACTTCAGTAGCACAGATATTATATTATCTATATCCTGGAGGTTTTTACAGAGGCTCATAGGCTGTTGTGTATAACATTTTATTCCTAACAACATAGCAAAAATTTTAAACAGTATTTTCTGATTCATGGAGTGCTAAAAAAATCCCTCTGTAAAAACCTTTGACTCTAGTATGACAACAAAATGAACCAAGAATTTTCAACCTTGCCTTTTTTAATGTTCAGATTTCTGTTCTGGATATTTATGTAAATTACCACATACCTCTGACAAACAGTCCCCTCATAGATACCAGCCACCTCAATAAACCTGATTTTTCATCAAGGTCCATGCATTATTCTCTGAGAAATTAACATAGATGTCGAAAAATGCCCTATCTCACGATGTTAAAGATAGTGAGAAAGATTTCCTGAATCCATCCCTTTTTCCGGATCTGCACCAAAAGTTATGTCAACAAAACTTGACAAGACGGTTGCCAACTTGGTGTAAACACAGTTGTTTATGTTCCCAGGCACCAGAGTGGGAGTTGTCCAGTACAGTCATAGTGGAACGTTCCAGGCCATCCAACTTGACGACCCCAAGATTGACTCGCTGTCTGCTTTCAAGGTCTCACTTGACACATCTGCACATCTGCATATAGCTTTGGAGTGTATTTTTAGGGTGCAACACAGACTGTCAGTTCTTTTGTCTCTTTTGTCCAGATGTTTCTTAATGAATCCAGGCTGGTGTTTTGATCTGGTGTCAGATCAAACGTGTTGCATGCACGAGGCAGACAGGAGCCAGCACAGTTACATATGTGTACATGTCTCTGTGACTATATTGACTTTTACAAATTGTTGTCAAAAAAATCCCATAAAAAGACAACACCAACGATGAAACGATCCTGTTAAGATGTCATTGTATTCAAAGTCTGTTACAGGTTATTCCTCTTTGCCATAGAGATCAATTGTTCAAAAAAACACCTCCATTATTCTCCATTATTCAGGATGCAGTGAAGCGATTGGAGTGGATCGCTGGTGGAACATGGACTCCATCCGCTCTGAAGTATGCCTACGACAACCTGATTAGGGACAGCCGCAGAGCCAAAGCCAACGTCACTGTAGTTGTCATCACCGATGGACGCTTCGACCCCAGAGATGACGACTCGCTGCTCACCTACCTCTGCAAGTGCGTGACCCTGGCTGTATTATTTGATTCACAATTAGCATTTGTGGAGAAGGAAAAAGTTGTATCTCATTGCTTGTGTTTGTACATTTGAGCAGTGATCCCAGTGTTGACGTGAGCGCCATCGGTATCGGAGACATGTTCGACCAGATCGAGGAGAATGAGAGTCTGAAGAGCATCGCCTGCCAGAGGGACGGCAGGGTGCTGGGAATGAGGCGCTTTGCAGACCTGGTGGCTGAGGAGTTCATCGACAAGATTGAGACCGTGCTCTGCCCAGGTACACTCATCATAGTAACACGCAATATAGGTTAATCTGGTGGCATTTGAGAAACTGTTTTTTTGTCCTTTCTCCCTGACATTCTGTCTTTTTTTTTGCTTTAGATCCAGTCGTCATATGCCCAGAATTACCTTGTAAATCAGGTAAGATTTTTGAATTGAATGTGTCTCTTAGTGTCCTCTTCTAATATTATGCTGTTTGAGCTTTTAGGCCTGAGTAACCAGCATTATTAAAGGGACAATTTGTAAGATGTGGCCAGATTTTAAGTTTAAAACATTCAAAAAATGAACATGATGAACATTAACACCAGAATGATAAAAACAACAGTTTTGACATTATGTCAAAGACATGTATTTGCTGTGTTGCAAAGATATCGACTGAATTTAACATGCTAATCAGCTAGCCCCCGCCTGTCCTGTCTCTTAATACCACTTTGAACCTCAAGATAGTCTAACAGTAGTTTCAGCTGGGAGATGTATGCGAGCGGGGAGATTGCCCACATTTTAAGTTCTCTTAACGTCAAGTATAATAAATTAACAAAATGTGAAGAGAAGAAAAAAATACAACTATACACCGTCTGAATTCAGGTTTCCATTGAACCAAACTGAGGCTTGCTTAATTGCCTCTGTAACTCATCGTAAAACACTCTTCATTCAAACTCAACATAAACAAAATATAACGGACCACAACAGTCTTGGTTTTTCTACTCTCTCTTGGTCCTCTGCCGGTTCATGCCTCTCCTGTCTCCGCCTGCTGCACATATTTCCTCCCGGGAGTCATGGTCCTGGTCAGAGCAGCTGTAAATCACCTCTGTACTGTATCCTCTGTCGTCAAACTGACCTCAGTCGGTCTTGGAGGCTGTGCCTGTTGCTCACAAACAGGCAAACTCCACTCAGCTAATAGGGCCACTATCTCCACTGCCACCTAAGCTAATTGTAGCTGACAACATCCAAGGATGTAGCAAAGAGCAGCGACTGTCCGTTTCTCTGGTGATATGCTGCCACCTATACTTTTGGAGCTACCTTGAATTCTGGCCATATTTTACAAATTACACCTTTAAGGCGTCATGTGCTCCAAAGGAACTGCTTGTCGGATTGACAAACAGTGTCAGATTTGAGGGAGATGTGTTCAATTTTGTATCGTTCCAAAACAGACAATTCAATTTAGTCCAGTAGTCTTTACAAAATTTCGTCCCTCAGTTTTCATGCGTAAAACTCCACGAATGCCTCAGAGGAGAGACTGTCAGAAAGTGTGCACCATTAGCCCCACTGTATGACTCAACAAACCCCACACTTCTCTATGACAGCAGGTTCCTTTGCCCTGCCTTTAAGTGTCTCCATTCAGATCAGGTATAAACACTTTCACCTCAAGACACGTTCGGACAACATTCTGTACCAACTAGTTCACTTGAAGCATACTGACGCCTTTGAGCTTTATCAAGGATTAGATGCGTTTCGGCTTGAACTGAGGGCAATACGTCTTTTTTAAACAGTTGTATCATTTCACCTCCATTGCCATGATGCAGTTAATTAATGGTTCTGTAAACACTACACTTGCAATTTAGTGAAACTCGGTGTACCGTCGTCATCTTTGTTGGCTGTTATGATGCGCCGTGTCTGTGGGACCCCGCCCACAATGTTATTCCGCCCACTTGTTTCAGGAGGGGGCGTCACTGTGGGGCAAACCGCTTCCCCCTGGAAGCCACTGGCTGAGGAAGGCAGCCCCTCATTGGTCCCCACCTCTTTGGAGGGTGTGGCCAGCCTGCTGAACGGCCTGAGCGAGCAGCAGTACGGGGTTGGCGTTGCAACCATGGCGTACACCGCCCAGAGAGCCAAAATCGCCCAGGGAGCGGACAGGCAGCAGTGGACCCAGCTGTTCATCGACTCCTTCAGATATGTCTATGGAGACATTATGGGAGACCCCGAGAAAGCCTTAGGACTCTGCTAATGCTAATATGCTACCCATGCTACCTCGCCATTATGGACGCCAACAACTAATAAGCTTACTGCTGGACATAAAATAGGTTTTATTAAAACTGTGGGCATTTTTTAAAACTCTACAGTGCAATATACACCTGGGCTGATGCAAAAGAACCGCATGATATGAAGCTGGTCCTGTGCTAATATTTCAGAGCAGCCTTATGAACAGTTACTATGTTGGGCCAAAATTCAAAGGTGGTTTCATGTTGCTCCCTCTCGACAAAGATTTTTTCTGATTAAATTGTACATGGAGCTGTTTCATAAGTATGTCTGTTATAAATATGATACATATCATTTCTTCCACCTTAGTGGAGGATCGTTTTCCATTCACATGGAAAACGGATGTCATCCATTTGTTGGAGGCTGACTGGTCTGTAGAGCCATTCATGTTGCTCCTGTATGGTGTACAGTGGCTCTTTGATGAGTCCTCATTTCCACTGTGAATCACGAGCTCACTGAATCACTCTGATGACATTTATTTAGCTGTTTTGCACATTTCCATGGTTACGGCCGTTATTGTGCCCTGTGAATTACTCATGTCGGTGAAAAGGCCATGACATGTGGAAAATATCTGGTTTTATACATGCCACAGTATACTGTATATGAGTCAGAAGTTTGGTGTATGTGGATGTTTGGTTTATTGACTTGGCACTGACAATGAAGGAACTATTCCCATATTGGTGCATGTTTTTTTTTTTTGCATGTGGCTTGGCTTGTGAAGTAGGATGACTAGAGGAAAATGACTACAGAGCCGCAGATGTTATGGTATCATGTAAGCTCTGTGACTGCAACTTTCTGATGTGAAGTATGTTTTTTTTAAATGAAATGTATTCGTGTTTTTTTGAAGTCATCTCAAAAGAATAAAATTGTAGAGCACACTAAAAAAGTGATTTCTTGATAAGGCACTACTGATCTCAGAAGGTTTGAATGACATCACACAGCTGGATTGCAACTAGCATGTATGGAAGCAAACCTTTTCAAAGTATGTCTTCTGCTGGCTTTGACCTCTAAGCATCTGTGTTCCAGCTGTAGCTCACTGACCACCAGGTTTGATTTAAAACATTATATCTGTGTGTCTGTTCCAGAGCCTGCTGTGGCTAGCTGTGTTCAGCGGCCAGTGGATGTGGTGTTCATGTTGGATGGTTCTGAGAGGATGGGACTGGAGAACCACCGCAGAGCCAAAGAGTTCATCGAGAACATAGCTCGCCGCCTCACTCTGGCCGGCAGCCAGTCAGACGAAAGGAATGCCCGCTTTGCTCTGGTGCAGTACGGCAGCCCTACAGAACAGAGGGTGGAGTTCCCACTTACACACAATCTCACAGTGATCTCGGATTCACTGGCGGCGGTGAACTACATGGACTCCTCCTCTGCTCTGGGCAGCGCCATCATCCACGCTGTCAACAATGTGGTGATTTCAGGGGTACATAAAAACACAAACACTAGTATTGGATTTGTAGGCAGGTATCCAGCTAAGGAATAGTTTGACATTTTTGGAATTTGCGTTCTTGAGCAAGATGAGAAGACAGATACCACTCTCATCTCATGAAATATGTGGCAAGAGCCAGCAGGCGATTAGCTTAACTTTGCATGAAGACTGGAGACAAGAGGAAAAAGTGGCGTTAAAAGCTAACGTTAGCATATAACACCCCTCAAAACCAAAACTTGTTATTTTTACACTCTGTTTTTAATACATATTAATAAAACACGTGAATATAACGTATTGAGTAGTTAGCTAGAGGATGTTTTAGCTTTTGTCCGATTCAGGCTCGCCGTTTCCTCCTGTTTGCAGTCTTTATGCTAAGCTAAGTTGATTGCCTGCTGGCTGTAGCTTCATATCTTCTGTACAGACATAAGAGGTGTCAATCTTAAAATCTAACTCTCAGCAAGAAAGCGGATGAACATGTGTCCCAGAATGTCAAACTATTCCTTTACGCACAAAACTGAAGCCATTAGCTTGGTTTAGCATAAATATTGTAAGCAGCGGAAAACAGCTAGCCTGGTTCTTAAAAATCGGCCTCTATAATAACACCTCTAATTAATATATTGTACCACGTTGTTTCATCTGTACACAAACAAAAATAACAGTGACAATTTGGTGTTTTATTCACTGTTTTGTCCTGCTTGTTGTCTTTATGCTATGCTAAGCTATTTCCCGCATGGTTCAACACAGAGATCAATCCTCTTATCTAAAAATAAGTGTATGCCCTTAATATTGCATTTTGTGTTTCTGGCAGGGAGCACGCTTGGCCCGTCGCAACGCTGAGCTGGCCTTTGTGTTCATCACTGACGGCATCACATCCAGCGAGCAGCTGGATGAGGGCGTGAGCGCCATGAGGCGAGCAGAAGGTGTTCCCACGGTGATCGCCATAGGAACAGACACGGATGAAGAGGTGCTGCGGAAGGTGGCGCTAGGGGACATGTCGGCCATCTTTAGAGGAGCTGACTACGCCATGCTGAATAAGGCCGCATTCTTTGAGCGCTTTGTCCGCTGGATATGCTAGTGAGGAACTCTCTACACCATAGAATTAGAATCCACAGAATGCAGGAAGGGCCAGCTCCTTCACTGTACACGTAAACACACACAGACGCATCAACAAGCCTCTGTGATCATTATCATTACTGGATGTAAGGCACTGAGACGGCTACTTATCCAGTTGCTGTAGGTGAAGATTTATTTACAAAAGCAAAAAGCAATCCATGTAGGACCAACTGACACACACAGAAACACATAGGAATGCAATATGATTCGTAACTTGGTTGTTCTATTCATTCTAAATCTATGGTCGGCACTTCCAACCAAAGACACTCAGTAGTATCCCAGAGGAGAGGTGTATGATTATTGAATGTGTATGGAAAAAATTGTAGGCTTTATTTTGTTTTTATTTTGTACTGGTTCTCAGTTTGCAGAAAAAACTTCTCTCTCTCTCTCTCTCTCTCTCTCTTTCTCTTTCTCTCTCTCTTTCTCTCTCGCTCTCTCTCGCTCAGTCTCTCGCTCTCTTCACAAAGTCAGTATTTACATTAAAGGTGCTAAAGTAGAAATAAAGAACAAAGCCATCTGAGTGGTGCTGAAGACTTTTCTTACATCATGTTATGCTGTAATTACCGTAGTTTGTTCAGGGGATAAAAACATGTAGACATATCTTCTCCAAGGAGGGAAAAAACATCACACATAGATGCCCCACACACAGCCACACTAGTCTCACACACACGAGCACATGCAAATGCAAATGCAAATGCCACAGTTTTATACATTGACAGACAAACATAAAAGAGACAAATCTGTAAACATGAAGTCCAAATAAAACCTGATGTGGTGACCCCAACACTGTCTTTTGTTTTTGCAAGATATATAAATGTGTTATTATGTTTTTGAGTGTGTCATTAAATCACTGTGACTCTCAACCTCTATTTTAGTAAAGAAAACACATTGATTATCCACCTGCTGGAGATTTCAAGTTTCCAAATCACACTGTATGCTGAATATTGGACCAGGATTGGCTTCCAAGTTCTTTGTGATGTCACAAATCATGCTTGTAAGCCCGCCTCTTAAAACGGATTTTCAGTGAGCGCAGAAAATTTTACACTTTCAGCAATTAATGTCAAAAACAGCCTTCTAGTGTCAAACTCTGCACATACATCATTCTACACAGTGAAGCTCAAACATTCAACTGTAGGAAGAAAAAGAAAAACATTTTAATGTTTAATGGACAGGGGCTTTAATATTTAAACATTCCCCATGACAAAAGAAATTTGCCCCCAAATGATTTTAATCCTGTAAAAAGAAAAGTGTTTTTTGTGCATCTGGCTCCCTCTGCTGTACAGAGAAATACAAAGCAGCAAATTCAACAGTGTATTCAGACTAATCTGTGACAGTATATGATGTTTTTGTTTTGTACTTTTTGCTCCACTAAATTTATTTGACATTTTTAGTTACTTGTTAATAAGCAGAATCAGATTATGAATACAAAATAAAATAAATTATGTTAAAAATCAACTGAGAAATACATTATCATATATTAAAGATCAAGATACCTAGCAGTAAAAAAAAAAAGAAAAGAAAAAGATTTTGAATTTATCCAACCTTTACCAACTGCAGAAGGATGTACTTCTGTTTAATTTTTGTAAATTATTCTATTATTGTTTTTTGGCAACCCTGTTGTGTAATCTTATCCTGGGTTTATCCATCCCTGATCATCAAAAACTGCCCTGTCTATGTGGGGAGAAAAATCTATGTGCAAAGTTGCTGCAAAATAAGCTTTACACTAAATGTTTCTGATTAAAAGTGAGTATATTTAAAATGTATTTCTTATCTTCTATATCATCTATTTATTGTTTTGTTTTTTTAAAAATGTATTCATTCAATAATATGTGTATAATGTTATAATAATATAACATTCATGCCAGTAGAACTCATTTGAACTGAACTAAGTGTAGGCTATTGTAGTGTAATGTGCAGGCTGTTGTTTAGGCCTACACCAATAATTAACTACCTACCTCATATTAATAAGTAAAATTATTAGGCCTAATTATTAATTACCCAAATTAATAGTAATCTGCGTGAGGCTGTTGCTCAGTTATCAACATTTACACTTTGGTATTGGTTCTCTTACAAATCAAAGCATGTGAATACACGTCAGAAAACAACTGCGTTGAGGAGGTTTGTCCATTCGAGGACACCGTAAGAGTAACGTGACAACAACATCCGCCAGACTGCGAGAAATTAGAATCAGTGCCCAACGGTAAGTTATCTAAAATGATATGATATAAATATTATCTGCATAGTCTACGATCAATATACATGTGACATATTGAGGAATGAATAAAGTGTATTGTAACGGAGTAGGTGACTCGTCTCTTGAGGGTATTGCTATAAAAAATACAGCCTATTAAAACTTGTATTTATGAACCCGTTTGTAACCTTGGTTTAGTCGTATTTTAGGGTGGCGTGTGGCGTTTGGTTAATACATTTGTTTTTGTTTGTTGGTATAATTTAAGGTCGAAAAGTATTCAGTTGAACATGAGGGCTGGTTAACTCGGTCCAAAGGTCTCTAAATGATAAAACCAGAGGCTGTGACACCGGGGACAACAAAAAACCCGAAATACTCCACTACAAGTACTGCGTTACAAATGTAAGGCTGTTGAATAAGTTAAGTATGTAAGTAAATCAGAGAACATGTACTGAAAGTGTTAAAAGTACAAGTAGGCTATTACTATACTGTAGTAGTTGGTTAAGGTGGAGCTGGTTTTGAACTCTTCATTTTTCTCGATTAATTTATTGTTTGTTTTGTTTGTAAAAATTCAGGAAATAGTGCGAAATTATGTCACAATTGCCCAGAATCCCAAGTGAGACCTTTACAATAATTGTTTTCTCCAGCCAGACGTCCAAACCTAATAAATAAATAAATAATAAAAACTATTAATCCTTCCTAAGTGTTAATAATCTGGACCCATGACATGTTTGCAAATGAAAAATGACTTAATAACCGAAAGAGTGTGATTAACTATCTAATAATTTCAGCAGCACTTGTATCTACTATACGGTAGTTGAACAAAAGCTCATATTTTATAAGCACTTCATATACTTTTTTAATGCAAAGATTTAATTTTCAAAATAACTAGTAGCTAAAGCTGTCATATATAAATATTGTGAAGTAAAAAGTACAATGTTTCCCTTTTAATCACAGTGGGGTAGAAGTACAATGTAACAGAAAATGAAATATAAGTACTCTAAAATTGTAGGTACAAAGTTAAGTACAGTACTCGAGTAACTGTGAGTGACTTCATAACATTCCAACACTTGGCATTGCAAAACTACATGAACTGGAAAAAGTACTAGTACTGGTATGTGTGCTGATGTGCTGGTATAATTTTTATATAACAAATATCATGTTTGCATGTTTGCTGTAGACAATAGGGTCACTATGTGACATTAAAGCAGTCATGCACAAGAATTTAATTGGACAATAAGTATCTGGTGTGTGCGTGTGTGTCTGTGTATACGTGTGCATGCTCCAGTGCTTGCTTATGGAGGGGGAGGCCATCTCCGTCCTGTGTACCCCTGCTCTGGTGGTGGATGTGGACAAAGTGAAGAGGAATGCCCAGAGGATGATCGAGCGCTGTCAGAAGCTAGGGGTCCAGCTTCGGCCACACATGAAGACCCACAAAACTGTGTATGAACACACACATACGCACACACATAAATATACAATACATTAATACAGTATGTAAGGAGTACTGATATGGTCTGTGTGTGTGCATTTGTGTTCATGTTTATAGTGAGTGTGCTGACATAATGACAGGCGGATCACGGAGATGCATCGTGGTTTCCACTCTGGCTGAAGCTTGTTTCTATGCTGACCACGGATTTGATGACATCCTCTATGCGTACTCTATTCCCTTTGATAAGGTTGTCTCAACTCACACACCAAGAAGATTCATTTTATATGTGCATGTTTTTTGGGTGTGTAGTGCTGTCATACTGGAAAAGTGGCAAATTGTCTTTAGACCACAGTGGAAACACACACAACAATGGGTTGAGAGAAGCTTTTATGTTCCCTAAAAAAGTATTTCCGGGGACTAAAAGTTCCATGTACTTTGGGTGAAGGCATGGCTTATGACAAATCATGTCTGCTGTGAAAAAAAACATACGAACAAAAGTACTAAAGGTGCTGCTCACAGCTGCATATCATTCAAATAACTTGCAGGTGGTTGTGACATTAAAAAATGTAATATTTAATGACAAATATATGTTATGAAATAACATTGCATGATTTCAAAAGGTTAGATATTGATTATACTACTGAATGACAATTAGCATATAGAACATCCTGTACTGCAGACATTACTACAGAAGTAGTAGCAGGAAAATCAAAGTCAAAATGTCTGCCATGAAAAATAAAAGACCTAATGTACCACAACCAAGATAATCTAAAAATCGACTAGTAAATGTTTGGTATTTTACTTAAAATTTGACTTTTTCTAAGTGACTGTATCAAGTCATCATCAGTGATAGCAGTTCATTTGTTTTCCACCCATGAAGCACTATTTTATTATTATGAATATCAACTTGCAGGTCAATACAATTAATATTTTTTTTACAAAATTTCCTGTTACTTTTTCATTTGTTAGGCTGTTATCTCCCAACAATACTCCAAATACCAATTGCACTAACAACTGTGTGTGTGTGTGTGTGTGTGTGTTCATAGGTGGAGCGCTGTGCAGCCCTGTCAGAGAGGCTTGATCTCTTCCAAGTTTTATTGGATCATCCTCAGGCTCTGGAGCAACTCAAAAAGAGACCGCTGAGGGACGGTCGGCTGTGGCACGTTTGGCTCAAACTTGACTGTGGCAACGGGAGAGGTAAATAGGACAAAGATCATCAGCTACTGAGTGGTGGAAGCGCCTGCTGATCCTCTGTTTGTTCTTTGCTGTAGCTGGTGTCCTGCACTCAGAACCTGAGGCGCTCAGACTGGCTCAAGCCATCACTGAGACAGAGGGTGTGGAGCTAACAGGGGTGTACGCTCACTGTGGAAACACCTATAACTGCAGAGGAGTGGAACAAATACAGGCTGTCGCCCAGGAAACCACCAGCTTTACTCTGCAGTTCACGGAGAAGTATGACAAAAGTGAAAATAAAGTAATGTTACATGTTACCTGCCACATAGATGGTTAAAACACGTTTTCTCCAATACATTTTAAAATACGTTTGACTGGTGTGTAACAGTGTGGGTTTAAGGAAGTCCATTTTTTTCCCTCCCGACCATAACAAGTTTCTCCCCTTCACAAAAATCGTGTTTTTTTTAGAGAGTTTTTTAGAGTTAGAGCTGTAAAAGAGGGGAGAGTAAAGTTAATAAGAAAGGACTTGTGTAGAATTTAATTAACACTACTTAAATCTATCTTAATTGCACTGTCCTTTTATATATTTAGCTTTGATACATTACAGCTGTTCTAATTAAAGGTGCAATATAATAAATAAGCAATCAGATTTATTTCTGATGAAATGTCTTGATAAAATCATTCTATAAACTTCTCTTCTTTGCTTTCGGGCAGACTGAAGGCTGTTGGCATCACCTGTAAGTCCAGCATCGGCTCCACCCCGTCCTGTAGTCACCCAGTCAAAGACATGGCCCAGCTGAGCGAGGTGCATCCTGGAAACTATGGCTTCTATGGTGCGTGTATGGATGGATAGATGTAGTTGTTTCAATTGAAATGAGCTTCAAAAAGAATCATAAATTCAGCAGTGATGATGTTGCTGATGGATTTTAGACGTGCAGCAGTCTGTGATTGGCTCGTGCAGTCTGGAGGATGTGGCTGTGAGGGTTTTGACTAGAGTCATTGGACACTGTCCTCACAGGAACCAGCTCCTGATTGACTGTGGATGGACTGGACTCAGGTACCTTCATCAATGTTGTTTACACCATTTATTGATTTTCCTGGTTACCATTTCTAAGTTGTCATAATCCTTACTTATTAATTCAGCACTATCTACATGACTTTTTTGTATCACCATGGCTTTCAGTTGCTCCCAAATTTGCTTCAAACCCTTTTTTGCTTTCAGTCTAGATGGAGCTGGCAAACTTCCCACAGGATATGCTGTGATTGAAGGCCACCCAGACCTCAAGTAATGCCATCTACTATTGTCTCTAGTCTGAATACTAAAGTTAAGTGTGACTGAAGTTCTGATGAAAGATATTTCCCTCCAGGTTGTTGTCTATGACTCAGGAGCACGGCAGAGTGGAGCCCATTTCAGGACCGCTGGACTACAGCAAATACCCCCTGGGCTCTCTGCTCACACTGATCCCCTATCATGTTAGTGCTGTTCTATAAGGACAGAAGCTTAACAGTGTCAGTTTTATTGTGGCACTCTGCTTTTGTGTGACCCTCTCTTTGTTGTTTTTTTATAGTCCTGTGCAACTGCAATGATGCATCCCGTGTACCATGTGCACTCTGAAGGTCATCTGCTGGGGAAGTGGACACCGACACGTGGGTGGTGAACAGTGTGCTAATACAACACCCTGACAGGATAACTCAATAAACACTAGAGGATGGACTTCCTGGAGCAACTCATGTCATTAGTTGATTTAATAAGTAGAGGATGACTGTGGTTGAATATTCACCTTCAGCTAAGTGTAAGAGTACTCCAAAAATGAATGATCAAATAACATGAAGTACTTTACTGTAGACCTGTTCCCCAAATGTTTTTGTGATATGATTTGGGAAAAGAAATTAAGAAAGAAATACATACCTTTATACTTTTAACTGATTAAATTCAAGTTTTAGGACTACAGTATGTTGTCTCATCATTTAAATGATATAATCTTACAATATTTTCAAATGAGTCTGTGTGTGAATGCAAACGAATCAATTTGCTAAGACAAACCAAGACAGCAGCAAAATAAATGCTGCCAAAGGCTGTCAGTATGTGGGTGCTGACTGGAGGTTGAAAACAATCACATAATATGATGCCAAAGTAAAACAGTTAACTATGTGTGCCAGTTTGATGATTAAACACAAATGATGATGATGCAGAAGTCTGTGTGGTGCTATGAAGAGCATGGGTAACGACTCATGTCCATACAATATAATATGAAAAAGACTCCATTTAAACTTCTTGCAATGTATTTCACCTACAGACATTGTTTTAACATACGTCTTTCAGAAGTGTTCACATATTTAAGTGTGTGCACTGGTAGTATACATTTGCAGATACATTTCTTGCACATTTAAAAAAAGATAAGTGTATAAGTGTAAGTATAATGCAACTGTTAGTATTATAATTTAATGTTATTTGCTATTATTTTACTTAAATAACTGATAATCATGAAACTGTTTTTATTGAGAAATAGAACAATATGCAAACAATTCAGGTAAAGAAAATGGCAGCACAGATCATATAAGTAAAACATGTATATAGAACTTATAGATATTGAAAGATAAATACATGGGGGAAAAACAGAAGTACAAACAATATAAACAAAATTACACAGAGGGTTCAGGGAAAAGGCTTTCATAGATATTCAGAAGTTCTGTTTACTAAACTGGGATTTAAGTTGCAATATCAGTTCTGAAGGATAATCATCAAACTTACATTGAAGTCTGCAATGTGGTTGCGAACGACAGAGCGAGGTGCATCATGGGAAATGTGGTTTTAACTGAGCTAGCGTTCTGATTCGCTATCACATGACCTTTCACTTGTCACGTGGTTTAAAAACTTCAGGAGGATGGCGCGGAAAGTTGTCACACCGCACAGTGTAGTTTTCAGTTCATGAAAGTTTTGTTTACATTTTTCTCCGGCGATACCGACATTATCAGGTGAGTCTCCGCAGTTCAGATACAGCTGCCTGCTGTTCCTGTTGTATTTCTGGACTTTCAGTGTGCAGCCGCGGTCTCTTATAGCTGAATGTCCTCAGGGCTTCTCCTCTTTACGCCACACTGTCGGCTAACATGTCTTAGTTAAATGACTTCACAGGGACTGGCAGAGAAAAACTACATTAAACGTCCGGGTAAAGCACGTAACCCAACATTTAAGAGCTGTATGTGTTTGTAAAACCCTGCTGAGTATTTAGCTTTTAGCTAGCTACTGCCACTCTGTGACGTTATGATATCGTTATGATATTTCCCTTTAGCCATGAGTGTGTTGGAGGTGAAGTTCATCGGTGATGGAGATGCTCTGGAGCACATCGTGGACAAACAGGAGGGTAAGGACAACAGACACTTTACTTCTCCTGCTTAGATATTTCTGTTAATGAGCATGTAGCTAACTAACTACCTGCCTGTGTGTAACTACAAGGTGTGCAGAGCAGCACTGGGTCTGTTCAGAAGATGGTGACGTTCAAGAGCCCAGCAGGACGACGGGCCAGGGAGGAGGCAGAACATGATGGGGATGAAAATGGACTCCTCGATGAGCAGACCTATATCCAAGCTCTGGGAACAGATTACACAGAAGGTGAGTGAGACAATGGTCATTTTTGAATACCTGTTTTGGGTGGTAAACTTTGCATGTAGACTCCCTGCCAGCTTTTGGTCCAGTTCTCTTTTGTATTTGAAAGTTTTTTCTAAAAAAACCTTGATTTGTCTTGTTGGAAAATAATGCAAAACAATACCAAGTGACCTCTTTGAACACACTCACACGGTTACCAGTTTATTAGGTACACGCGGGCTAAATTAATACAGTCTAACACAACAGAACTGCAATAGATCCAGTTTGTGAAGGTTATACTGCTTGTTCTTGTTGTTTTAGAAAACTGTTAATTTAACTTTATTATTGTTTTGGAGGTAGCTGCTGGTGTTGATTTGTATTGCTTTAAACTGAGAGGTGCGCCTCACTGGTTATATAGTTCACACCATTTACATCACTGAGAGTATTTTGTGTGTATATTAACATATCATATTGTCACGATTAAGCAGTGCTGTACAAAGTACCCAGAAGACACACTTGAGTAAAAGTAAGATATCCTGTTAACCCATACAAATAGTACTTGATGAAGTCTTTAAGTATCTGATATACAGTAAAGTAAATTATACTTGTATTTACATGTATGTAAATCAGTGGGTTTTTTAAAAATCTGATTTCTGATAAAAATGTGTTACTCTGCTCTGATGCAGCGTGCAATCTACAATCTAGTAAGTTATCAAATAAATGTAGTGAAGTAAAAATACAATATCTGCCTCCAAAATGTAGTGGAGTGGAAGTATGAAGTAGTAGGAAATGGAAATACTCAAGGAAGGTACAACCACCTCAAAATTTTACTTAAGTGCAGTACTCAAGTAAATGTACGTATTTACATTCCATCACTGTGATTGATCAATGCTGGAATAAAAATACCAGCTCCAGTTCCTCCAGGTACACCTTGCTGTAGCACATGACCATTGTTCTTAGTACTGCTAAATATATAAAAATGATCATATGATGTGGTTACACCTCAGTTAGAGCTTTTGTCTTGGTTCTACAGAAGATGAGGAGGGTATGTCCAGAGTGGCTGGATCCTCCATTTTCACCTTTCAGAAAGTCAAACGTGGACACAGCATGGCTCAGACTGGTGAGAGCCTCCATTTATCTGTGACACACACACATGGCTGTCGTGACATTGGCTGCATTTGTCAGATGATCAATTAACATTTACTTATCAGGATATAAGACACTTTGTTTTTGTGTTTTTATAAATAGCAAGTGAGTTGGCTCATACTCCTGGAAAAAGCGTGACCTTCAGCACGACCCCCAATGCTGAACCCTCCACTCCCACCCGAACAGGCCGCAGTGAGTCCAACACACCTTCCTCATATTTTTGTCTCCATTTACATCAAACTAAGTCACCTTTTTCTCTCTGTCTCTCTCCGACTAGACAACAGGAGTGAAAGTAGGACACCACAGAGGGTAAGAATAGAAGGAATTTGTTTGACTTCCGATGTTTTTTTGTGAACCTGTAGTTGTCTTCTCGGTATAACCTCTACTTTTTGTACGACAGAGGAAGAAGGTTCAGTTTGTCTCCACAACACCTCACAGGCTCAGGAAGAGAATGACGAGTGAGTTGAACATGTTACAGTGAAAGTAGACTGTCTTGCAGTAGTCCAGGTATATAAAGTTAGACTTCAGGTCTGATCTAAAGCTGTGTGATACTTTCAGCTCCGAGCATCCGGTCAGACAGCGATAGTGAGCTGTCGCCCTCTGACTCTGGGGAGGACGAGGATGAGGATGGAGAGGAGGAGGAGCAGAATGTCAAGAAAGAAGACAAGGAGAACTCAAAGACTCCAAGAACACCCAGTAAAGGCTTATCTGCCGCTCTCTACAAGACTCCTGCCAAGAAGAGCAAGAACACCTCTGAAGCACTCAGTCAGCCCAGTGTGATCGAGGAGTATTTTGAAGCTCATGGCAGCTCAAAGGTCTTGACGTCAGACCGCACCCTGGAGCGTTTGAACATCCCTAAACTTGACAGGGTCAGTATCTAACAACCAGTGTTCTGAATGTATTCAACGAGCTGTGTTCCTGTGCATTGAAGATCCTGATTTTGTGTTTGCAGGAGACGTTGGTCCAGCTTTTAGAAGGAAAGCCGTCATGTTACTCAAAAGAGATCCAGCAGCTCCACAACAAACACAGAAAGCACTTTAGCAAATGGATGTTACAGTTACAGTGAGTGTGTTTTTTTTCTTTATCTTTTTCCCATGCTTTCTTTGTAATGTTTTAAAAGTTAGTAGAAGACATGTGTCAGAAGTGTCTCTGTGTTTGTGTAGGTTGGGATTCGGTGTGATGGTCTACGGTTTGGGCAGCAAAAAAGCTCTGCTGGAGGACTTCCGTGTGTCTCACTTGGGGCAAGAAATCCACCTCGTGGTCAATGGATTCTTCCCTTCCATCACTCTTAAATCAGTCAGTATACACAAAAAACAAACAAACATGCAACTGTTCATTCAATTCAAATTTCATAAGAAAAAAAACATCAATCCTACTGGGTCAGTGTTGTGTGTGTGCATAACTCCACTGTTGCTCAATACTGTTGCACTGGGTGGTATGGTGAACACAGGCACTGTCAATTGTTTTGAGTCAATCCCAAACACAATGTCCTGTTGAAGAAAACACTCATTACAGTGTATTAATCCACAGCTCAAAATAGTTCCCAACAAATGCAATATATTTAGCAGTTTGAGTAACATTTTCCATAAACTGGTATTCAACAATTTAAGGTGATTACTTGGCCTCATTTAAAAAAATAAAAACATATTTATGACCCAGTTTAAAGGTTTAAGTCTTATAGGAAGCAGTGGGCTTGGAGCTGAGAGCCACAGACAGGGTGTGGAAGTTAAAATGGTTTTAAGAGACAGACTAACACATTGTTGGTTTTGGTCTTTTCATGAGATTCATTGACTTGTGGTTTAAAAAAACTAACGCTTTTTCAATATTGATGGAGGAAGATTTTCCTTTTTTTAAACTTGTATCTCTACCATACTGCGCTTTCATTACAGATCTTAAACGCTCTGACATGTGAGGTTCTGGAGCATCAGGGAAGCTTCCGCACACCCTCAGACCAGATCCAGCACATCACTCAGACCCTTAAAGACAGTGAGTATGTTTGTCAGTTCATTTTGTTTTAAGCTTTTGTTTGATTTCCTGTGTTTTAAAATGAAAGCCTGTCCTTGAAGGTCCAGACCTCCATGTGTACCTGCTGATACATAACATCGATGGACTAATGCTGCGAGGAGAGAAGACCCAGAGTGCACTGGGGCAGCTGGCCTCCCTGCCCAACCTGCACTTGGTGGCTTCTATAGACCACATAAACGGTCCACTGGGTGGGTGTTTGTAAGTGTGTGTACTGCCTTATTAACTATATTGAAATGTTTCCTTGTAGCTAAATCTTTCCCATGTATTTCCCAGTGTGGGACCAGTTTCAGCAGAGCCAGTTTAACTGGCTGTGGTGGGAGTGTGTGACGTTCCAGCACTACGCGGAGGAGACGTCGTATGAAAACTCTCTCCTGGTGCAGCAGACTGGCGCTCTCGCTCTGTCCTCCCTTACACACGTGTTACGCAGCTTGACACCCAATGCAAGGTACCGCATACAGGGGAGCTGTGGGTTCTTAGAAAGTCTCAAATCCAACAATCAGAATTTTAATAATGTCTTAAATAAGTTAGACAGGTCTTAAAAAACGATTGAATTATAAAGTTAATGCTGCTTTTATAAAGTTGCATTAACTTCAGTGTCTCTTTTTAAATGTGTTTTTGGGAAAAAGTAATATTGGTCACACTGTAGCAAAACTAGAAAGCCAACATTGAACCATTAGTCACTAATGCAAACTGTGCAGCCCAGTCAGAATTAATTACAGCATACCCAGCCAGTGGGTGCAATGTGGTGTGTGGGCTAACGTGACGTCTCCTCTAATCAAATAAATAGCTACACCTAAAAGTAATAAGGTTAAATGTATTGTCATTGTTAAGTGCAAGTTCAAACAGATCTGGCTTGAGCACATTTAGTGTTTGGTGGAATCCTGTTGCAAATAACAAATTTGAAGCCTGCTGCATCTTGTGCAAAAAGTTATGAACTTTTGGCATAGAGTATCGTGTGAAATCAGACAAACAAAAGCTGTCATAAAAAGCCACCAGCAAACGCCTGCCATCACCCAATATTGTTCTGTATTCACATCAGGAGCAATTTGGAGTGGCAGATTTCACTAAGAGAGACTTCACCTCAAATTTAATAAGGTCCCATTGGTGCTGATGCTGAACGAAAGTCTAATTTTTCTTTATATACTTTGTCGTCTTTTTTTTGCCCATATGAAGATGAAATGGGTCCTAAATTGAATTCATGATCGTCTTAAAAAGGTCTTAGAAATTTAATTTGCTGAAACCTGCAGAAACCTTGCACATACATTTCCATATTATTTGTTAGAGCTGTTGAGTGGCTGATGAATTGTGTCCTTCCTATTCGCAGAGGAATTTTCAAACTGCTGGTGAAATTTCAGCTGGAAAACAAAGATAACCCTTCATACACAGGTACACACACACGCACACACACTCAAAACATCTAAATCCAGTAAGGATTATCTCCTGAATGTACAACTTGTTTTAATTAATGATTGTAATGTTTTCTCATCACTGTGCGAAGGATTGTCGTTCCAAGATTTCTACCAGCGTTGTCGAGAGGCGTTCCTGGTGAACTCTGACCTCACACTGAGGACTCAGCTGACTGAGTTCAGAGACCACAAACTGATCCGGACACGCAAGGTGAAGTCTTGTTTCACTTTTAAAAACTCTCCCCGCCATAATTCTCTACAGCCTCTGTCTCTCTTACTTACATTTATTTCTATGATACTCCAGGGTGCAGATGGAGTGGAGTACTTGCTGGTTGCCGTGGAAGCAAGCACGCTGATGGATTTCCTGGAGAATGAGGAGGGTGACTGAGAAGTGAAGGCTTTGGACTTACATCACTTACACTTCACTAACTGACTTTACCAGAAAATAGATAGGCCCAGTTACATCTGAATGACGTAAGATGTGAACCCAGCTTACAGGCTCTGCAGTTTAACTTAATGGTTTAAATCTAATTATTGGTGAAATGTTGACTTGTCATAAATGCCCCATTGTAGCACTGTGCACATTCACATCTTGAGTTTTGATGTATACATGTTTTCAACCAACATCTGTAAATTAAAATCGACACTTGCAGTTAATGTATTGCAATTTCATCTCTTTACTTACAGAAATAGATTTAAATTTAGCAAAACATACATTCTTTTGTTCTTACAAGGCAGGGTAGGCATGCTGCTATAAAAAAAGAAAGAAAGCCAAGGATATTATTCAGTACTGCTGCACATGTGAAACCTCTGACAAAAACAAGACAGGTCAGCGAGATTACATCACACATTATAATGCATATTGCAAAAAGAAGGTGACGGGTAGAAAAGGGATGTGCTGGGAAACTGTTTCTGATTCCCAAAGAATGAGGTTTGGGATAAATATGTACAAAGTATGAAGGGAGGTGAGGTTTGGCCTGGAGTGCATGCTGGGAAATGTTTCAGTGTTGGATGTCAGCTGTCTTCTGTGTCTGCAATGAATCGTTAAACATCTCTGAGTCCATTGTGTAAATCTGGAGTCTGTTCTGAGTAGCTGTGTGCACGACGCGAAGCTCCTCTTCATCCAAATCTCTCAACAGAAGCAGAACCGCATCAAGAGTGTGTGTCTGGAAAATACAATTCAGCTGATCAGTTTCTAGGAGAGATTAACAGAAATACTGCAAGTTTTAAAGTTTATTGCAACATTTAGAATTTTAGAGATGAGACCGCACCTTTTTCAATGATGGTTTGTTTTCTCTGGTCGATGGAGAGGAAAGAGACGGGAACTTGTCTCTGGAGAGAGGCTTCATCCCCAACTCCTCCCTGATTTTGCTGGAACAACAAAAGAGTAATGTCTTGTTTTTAATGTTTCCATCAGTTTTACGGATTATTTTCAGCCAGTGCATGTTTTGCTTTGTGTAAATGTTGGGTTCAATCCACAAGGCTCACTTGGTTTCCTCCATGTTGTAGTTCAGCGGGTCATTCTCCGTCTCTGCATCTGGAAGTCCGTTGGTGGAGAGCTGGTTTTGGTGGCTACCTGGGGGGGTGGTGACCACTTCGCCCTCCATGAGAGCTAAAGCAATCTCATCCTCTGTTACAGCTGAAAACACACATGTGCCTCATTACAATAATTTCCAATCTCATCACAGAAATATTATCTTTGCAGAGTTTTACTCCCCCCAACACAATCATTTGAATGCTTTTGTTCTGTTTGTGGGTGGAAAAAACTTCATTCCCAAAAACACTGCCCACTCACCTTGGTTGTCCAGCTTCTGCAGGCGAGGGAGGCATCGCAGTACAGTGAGGCGATACTGGCTGGAGTCACTTCCACAACAGGGGTTCTCAGCCAACCAGAGCACTCTGAGACGTGTCAACGGACGCAGATGAGAGAGCTCAGAGAGTGAGGGAACCAAGTTTTTCCTTAGGTAGAGCTCACACAGAGACAGACAGCCAGCCAGAGGAGAGAGAGACATGATGCTGTTGACACTGCAGAGAGAGAAAAGGAAGGATTCATCGATCAGCTCAAATGAATCAGTGCAAGTGTAACATTATCATGTCAGTGTTAACAGTCAAATGGCTCCGTGTGTGAATGTGTCAAAGATAGATAGCAAAGAATTAAGTAGACCAACCTCAGTGTGAGCACCTCAATGTTGGCCATTTGAGAGAAGATGGATATCTGAAAAGACAGAGCATAAGAGAACACTGATATCAGTGCATACACATGTAAAACAATTAAAAGAAGAGTAACAGAGTACATTTGTGCATGAATAGTAAATTCAGTGTCGGGCCAAATATGACTACTTACATCAGTCAGGTTGCATCCCCTGCAGAAATGAAATGGAACATAACGTTACCACAATAGAAGATACACAAAATAAGTAGTGCCAGTCATTATCCAGCGACGACCATCAGCATTTAAACACAAAACCAACAGCCGTACTTGGGACTGTTGTGGTCATTTTAAACACTTACCAGCAGTTCAATTTCTTCACGCTTTCCAAGTCGGAGGCCTTAGCCTTAGCGAGAACCTGTTTCCGTGTTAGCTTCATAGCATATCATCTAACTCAGCTGTCAAGAAAGACTATTTTCAATGCACTATATGCTCACAAACAACAAAGACCGCATTATGACAGGCGGAACGGACAAACATTTCAACTCAGCAGTGGGGATGTTGTCGTCCGCTACATAAACGCGCATGCGCGTATCCACGAAGCGTCCTTAGTTACAGTCATTTCCTGTATAATGATTTTGTACGTGAAGATTTTTTTGTTTGTTTAAAAATATTAAACAGCAACGCTACTACTTCGCAAACGCACTTAATGTTTTATACTATTATTACTTATTATTAATGATAGTTGTATTTGTATGTAGTTGTACCCGTACTCAAAGTCCCACAATGCAGTGCAACGCGACTGGGTAAATCGCGCCTGCGCGGTAAGCAATCCCTCTTTGGACCTACGTCTCCACTGAAATCATGGTGAGACCTGAATGTCCCCTTCCTAATCCGTGTCAATCTGACATTTTCTGTGCTATAAATGATATAATCACATGTTTGGGGGCTTAGAGGTGTCCTTTGCTGTCACACATGAGTGTTATTTGTATTGGTTTTGCGATTGTGATAGCAGCAAAAACGATGTTTTCATGTCCTATTGAGACAGTAATGGCTGCCACCATTGCTATACCCAGTCCCAGTACCGGGCGGGCTAGCTAACATTAGCTTGCTGTCGGTCGTTACATTCTAAGTTCCGTGTAAGTGTATAGGACCCACCGTTATTAGAGTAATGTAAAGTGGCACGCTTTTCTAAAACCCGTCCGGGTAGTTGAAATTGGTAAAGTTAGCTAGGTGGCTATCTTGTTAAGAAGAAGCTAGTGCAGGCTAGCTGGTTATACTTGTGATGACAGCTCATTCGCCCTGATTCTACGGGTTTTGCAACTGATTAGAATAAAACGTGAGTTATTTACTTATAGTGAGGTGACACGGTGTGTTCCCTAGTATATTTGGGTGTCAGCATCTTATCACCAGAACCTCTTTGGCTCTGTGTGGGTTATCCTGAGTGTCTGGACATCCTCATAGAACTGTACTGAAGAGACACGGGTTAGCCCCGGTAGCAACAGTACTGGTTTGAAGTGAAGTGGCAGACATGCCAGTAGTATTACATCTGTATATCAACAGTCGTTACTGCTGGTTAACCTGCATCAACGCAGCAGAGTGTATCATTGTGTCTCACTGTGTGTTCATATTGTCCACAGGCCAAGCGCACCAAGAAGGTGGGGATCGTTGGTAAATATGGCACGCGTTATGGCGCGTCGCTGAGGAAGATGGTAAAGAAAATTGAAATCTCCCAGCATGCCAAATATACCTGCTCTTTCTGTGGCAAGGTGAGTACTACTCTGGGAATGACCAGAAGTCTATGCTCTAACTAATTCATCATTTTGTGCAGATAGTGGTGTACCTATTCAGTGTTTATACATATTGTATTAGTAACTATGTATATTTTAATGTTTTGAATACACCCCTGAGGTGTATACACCACCTTGACTAATGCAGTTTTCAATTGTTGTTAATGTGCTACTTATATTTACAGACCAAGATGAAGAGGAGGGCTGTTGGTATCTGGCACTGTGGGTCCTGCAAGAAGACAGTGGCCGGAGGTGCTTGGACATACAAGTAAGTTTCTGTTTCTGAACTTGTTGCAGGGATATTATTTATCATAAAAGTCAGCTTGGATTGAGGGCTGTCTCCTGCCGTCACTAAATCTGATGACTCCACTACCAACAAGTGGATTTCTGCCACCAGCATAGTGTAGTTTTACCAGCTGCTAGGGCCCTGTCGCGATTTGTGTTCTTACAGTAAATGGTCAGAACTCAGAAGGTATTGTACCTACAAAAGCAGCCAGTGTTTTCACTTAAGCTGGATGTCATTTGTTTCAATATTGTGTAGTACAGCACCGTTCATTACACCAACATGTCAATCTCGCATAGCAAGACTGCAGTACGTAAACTGATTTACTATACATCTACCAATTACTCAAGAATTGATTCGACCCACCCAGATTTCCTCATTCAGTGTACATTTACAACATACCTACTCCCCAGGCACCAGAGAAGAACCTCTGAACTATATAGGCTAGGTTGTGTAAATATGAAATTTGATCTCTGACATGGTCTACAAAGTACTTTATTTGCTATTTGGGGGGCTAATGATTTTCCTATAGCAGCTGCCACAATTGTCAATTTAGAAACTAGAATTTAAAACAGACGGCCGAGGCGGACATAAGAAGGGTTTATGTCTGCCATGAACTGTAAATTATCCAGTTTTTAATTGATATAAAATGGCATTGCCAGACCACAGTATGAAAAATGATTAGATGGTTTTCCCAATCTACCACAAATTAATATACTTCATTAAACTGTCAGTGTGACCACAAAGCACCTCTGTACTGCTTTCAAATGAAGTCAGCTACTGACCTGCATGAATGGTAATAAATCTGTTTACGTGACTAAGTACAGTAACACTTAAGTTTTCCTTAACAGTTGATTCAGTTTGAGGAAAGATGGTTTCTGTTGCAAATCTTTCTGGGGTTGTTTAAATGTGTTTGCTTGAAATCTCAGGCTGTTGCAGTATTTATTAAAGAACACAAGTCATAACTAATTTTTTTGTTTTGTCTTATTTACAGCACAACTTCCGCTGTCACAGTCAAGTCTGCAATCAGGAGACTGAAGGAATTGAAGGACCAGTAAACCAAGTGCGATGATCACTGGTGGATTTGGGACTTTTTTTTCTATAATTTAACCGATCTGGATATGGCCTCAACATCCAAAAATAAAGCGGTCTGGAGCGGAAGTTCTTTGTTTGTGTCTTTGTTCATCTGGTTTATAATGTATCAGTAAAATCTAAACTTGTGGCCTACAACAAGAAGATGCTTCACCAAACCTGCATTAACGAGTTGCACCATCAAAAGCAGTACTATCCTGATAAATCAGTGCATGTCATGATGTCTCAACATAAAAGGTTCTCCTGGCCTATATTTTATTTTTTTTAGCAGAAAAAAAACCTGCACTGATTTCTTATAGCAAAATGGGTGAATAACCTTCATATCAATGGATGATCTCACTCTGATAATGGAGTTTGTTCGCAATTAAGTGAAAGCCTTTGAGTTTGAAATCCTATGCCTAAATTAAAGAACACTGACTTGAGCAGTGTTCTCATTTGAGCTGAGCAGATCAAAAAGTTGTGTATACTAATGACAGTTATAAATTGGCATACCTAAATGTCACTCAGCTATTAATGCCTGTATATTACACACAATGGCCAGTCAGAATGACTGCTGTGAAAATGGTCTGTTACAGGTACTATAGGTGGTTGGTGTTTAATAACGTACTGTCTTTTTTAAAACAGTGGGTTTTCAATCCTGTCATTTTGATGGACCGGAGACCAGGACCTAATATGTAGTTAATCAAGTTACAGTTGAGTTTGTCACTGGTGCTTATGGTGTCAATAGTATTGCATCAAAGAAGTATAGCGGGTCTTCAGCAAAGGTGTAAGTAACACTTTTACAAATTGCAAACAATTTAAAATTACAGTAAAATAGAAGAACTTGGAAACCATGGGGGGTATTATACAAATCAAGTACATTACATGTTAGATTTGTTTATTTTCAATAGAATTGAGGGGGGGTTTTCTGCTTCATAGTTGTGGAAATTAAAAGTTGTACCAAAATTTTTAATTATTGAAAAAGCCCTGAAAACTTAGAATCTTAACTATTTTTACATTTAATAGCCATAAAGCTGACAGAAACACGTTAAATTGACGACTTTTTAATAAGATATATTGTATTAAATACAGTCTTCTGTATGTATCGAGATAAAGGGACCTTGTAGAGAAACAGGTTACCTCCTGAGAAGAGCAGCGCAGATAATCGACTGCCGCAAAACGTCCAGCAGGGGGCGCAGTGTCGTGCTTCTCCCTCCTCACCAGGGTCAAGAAACAAGTATGGCGGCGGCCAGTGTTTTCAGACCGGGCTTGTTCAACCATAAAGTTGCAATAGTGACGGGTGGAGGGACGGGTATCGGTAAAGCTATCTCTGCGGAGCTGCTGGAGCTGGGTGAGTTGACTGCTGTTTTTGATCGAGATACGTGTATTTGTCACAGTGCGGACAGTCTGAAGTGAACCGCAGCTGATTGACAACAAGAGCCCAGTGAACTTCGACACAGATAGAAGTGCTGTCGGACCAGCTACTATAGTACAGTGGTGGCGCAATGTGTGGTAACTGCTATCAAAAACAATTAAACAAAAAAATAGAATAAACAAAACTGCGTGGCGTTATAGCAGATGAATCGTAATGATGTCATAGAATCTGATGGGTAACATAATTTGGTGTAACACCTGAGCCCAGTGGTCTGTTTCAGCTAGATTTCGGTAACTTAGACTTATTTCGCCCACTGAATGTGTCATGGCTGAATAAATAACGAAGAAAAACTGTTTCATTTATTGACCTGACGTGACTTTAAAAACTGCCAATGCTATCAAATGTTTCCTCACTGATATTCAGTGGAAGCCTTCAGTTGTTCCTTCATTCAGAGAGCCCTGTCATCCATGTGAAGATCACACAGGAGCAAACATTGAGTGACATAATTCCCAATAATCACATCAAAAGACTAAATAATGACTAGCCACCAGCCATCTCTCTTTTGCTTGCTGTTACGTCATGGCTAACTATTGTGTGCACAGGTTGCAGTGTGGTGATCTCCAGCAGAAAGGCAGAGAGGTTGGAGGCAGCAGCTCAGGAGATGAGACAAAAAATCCCTCCCTCCAGCCCTGCGCGTGTCACTCCTCTACCATGTAACATCCGAAATGAGGATGAGGTAGGCCTGTACACACCTTCATCCTCTGAAACTGCTTCATGTTGTCAGTGCACGTTTGCAAGATGTCATTGTGGCCTGTTGTTTTGATCCCCCTTTGTGGCAGGTGAAGGCTCTTGTATCATCGGTGCTGAAGCAGCATGGCAGGATAGACTTCCTGGTGAACAATGGAGGAGGTCAGTTCAGCAGCCCGGCGGAGCACATGACATCTAAAGGCTGGAAAGCTGTGATAGACACCAACCTGACTGGAACCTTTCACTGCTGCAAGGAGGGTGAGAAGCAGACCACTAACACTGGTTCACTTTGTGTTTTTGAAAGCTCTCAGTTTGATTGTTTGCTGGTCTATCCACACAGTCTACAGCGCGTGGATGAAACAGCACGGAGGTGTGATCGTCAACATCATCGCTGACATGTGGAAAGGCTTCCCAGGCATGGCGTAAGCGGCACCGCCTTGAATTTACACTCGCACACACTCTCTTCCAGTTTGTCCAAACACTGTATGTCCTCTCCCTGACAGCCACACAGGAGCAGCGAGGTCAGCAGTCGACAACCTGACAAAGAGTCTGGCCATCGAGTGGGCTTCCTCAGGAGTCCGAGTCAACTCTGTTGCACCTGTAAGTACAGGTTATAAATTCATGCAGAATCAATGTTTTGGGTCTTAAATTATGTAGTCAAGTGTGTGCATTTGTTTTGTTGCAGGGAACAATATTTTCCAAAACTGCGATGGAGAACTACAAGGAGTTCGGGCCACAGCTCTTCAAGATGTCTGTTCCGTTCAGCCCTGCAAAGAGGCTGGGAGTACCAGAAGAGGTGTGTAACCATGTCATGACACACACAAGTCCTTGAGGAAAGGAAAAGAAAAGGCACTCATGAAACTCAGCAGCTTTGTCAGATTTAAAAAGTCTTTTAAGGAGTAACTCAACCGATTTTACACATTTAAGTGTGTTTACAGGTCTTGGGGAGTGCTACTACATATGTGAACAAAGTAGTGTAAAGCCTTTTGTGGCTCCTGAGGAAGTTGCATGTAATCTCCCCAAGACCTGTAAACACACGTCAATGTGTAAAATTGGTGGAGTTACCCTTTATCCATGCAGCATTCTTTGAAGTAATACATATGCAAAATAATGTGAAACTCTCAGTTGTTTATCGTATTTTCAAGTGCTTAACAAAGTCCCTCATCATATATCTGAAGCTATGGAGTTAAAATACACACACAATGATACAGTTTGTTATCAATGTCACAGTATCTGCTTTTTTTAGGCAAATCCCCAATAAAATGGTCTAATTGAAATCTATCATATTTAATTGCATGATAATAAGAAGTCAAACTGAAGTGTTATTCTGAGTATTTAAGGAAAACATCCTCTTATACTAATTTTGATTTTAGACAGCATGGTTATGTATCATGTTTCACAGAGCTGATGAAAACCACACTGTATCAAGTGTGAGATGATATTAAGAGGTGGTTTTGTTGGGTTGTAGTATGACGGGATGACTAGTGGGCATCAAGAGGGGGCCAGTCAAGCCGTTTAAATACTTCTAGAGCGATCGATACACGGTATTTTCTGTTCTGTTTGTAGTGTGTAGGACTGTAGACTGTAGGGATTTTTATCTGTTTTTTTTCTCTCATGTTTCTTTGTTCAGATCTCATCAGCAGTGTGTTTCCTGCTCTCCCCTGCTGCCTCCTACATTTCTGGAGACACTCTGAGAGTTGATGCAGGACAGAGTCTGTACCACTCCATGTGGGATATACCCGGTACATACATCTTGCTAATGCATCCAAATAGTGCTTGGCAATATATCCATATTACATCGTGATATGGCAGAAGTGTTGCCCTTAGTTATGTAATTTTCTGAACTTACCAGACTGTTCTACTTGTCATTTTTGTCTTTACCCGTTTTATCATCATATCCACATTACTGATGATTATTATCAAAAATTTCACTGTTAACATTTTGTGAAAATACCAATAGTCACCCCCACAGTATTGTTACAATATCAATATCAAGATATTTTGAAAAAATATATTCTTCTTCTTTGATTTTGTCGCCCAATCCCATCATTTATGGAGATACTTTAAAATATTTAAACATATATTCTGTATTGTGAATAAAGGTCTTTACAGGTTATGCTATATACCATACAGTATACCTTGTAATATATTTCATTCATGTGGGGATTTGTGTGTTTGTTTCAGATCACAGTGCATGGCCTGAAGCTCCAGAGGGGGAGAACCTGGATGCTCTGAAGGAACTGCTCAAACCACAAAGCAAACTCTGATTCCCTTTTGTGGAACAGTCTGAGCCCAATGCATAAACACACACACATGCTGTGCCAACAAGAATCATGGACGTTGAACTGCACGGGCACCACAAGGGATCATCACACCGTGTTGGCCTTGTTGTAAGATGATGTGATTAATTATGTAAACAATGTACATAACTGTATGTAATTAATAGCAACATGAATGTCTGATAAGTGTCATAGATAAAGAATAGCAACATAAAGCTTTTCCAATGCATTTTGTAATTTTGATTAAAAAAAAGGTGAAGTGCCTTTAAACACAGCTGCTACAAAGACCTTTACAAGTTGAGGCTAAAGTCAGAAACGACACCAAATAACAAACAGAACAACAATTATAAATCATTCCAGGAATATGGCAGTAATTTTGTTTTTATCACCGTTAGTGTCTCTGAGACTGTTTCAAAGTCAGCAGCTACAATGTCAAAAGCAAGATAACCTTTAGTTTTTTCAACTTGGACCTTGGAAAAGTCTACTACAGTGATAAGATGGGACAAGAACTGTTTTGTGTCCTACTGTGGCCTGGAGCAGATAAATTATATCTGCTCTGTTTTTGAAATAATAAATAAATAACACACAACCATGGGTAAAAGTTTTTATTCGTGCACACAGTGACAGAGCTCCGATAGATATGAACATATAGCAAAATGTGCTGTGTTTGAGTTGTCTCTCTCCCTCAGAAATTCCCCATCCTTTTAATAATGAGTGAGAAACATTTCACACACGAACTTTGACCATCATATGATTTGGACACAATCCCAACCTTAATAACTGGTGTTACATGGGTGTTGCTTACACACTTGTAGGCTTTGCTATCTATGCAGCACAAGATGAAGAAACTACCCATTCACATGCTTCTCAGAGCAGTCAGTTAAGAGTCATAGTTACCATTAACATCTTAATTAAACATGTTGCAAAACACATCTTCGTATAATATATCATGGAATGTGTTTTCTTTCTTTTTCTTTATATTAAACATTGAAAGGAAAACATACAAATTCCTTTAAAAATTTAAATCTTAATATAACAAACCGAAAATAAAATACTTATATATTAAAGGTATATCTGTAGTAAGTAGTCAACCAGAAGGTTGACAGTTGAATAAATATCTACATGAAGGTAACAATTAGTGATCCTCATGATCCTCAACAGTTACATGTATGGACTAATAGGAATTGTACTTGTATTGCTGAAATGACTTCTGTTTCACAGGTTTTCCAATGAACAAACGGATAGAACAAAATAAATATTTTTGTTTTGCTATTATTTTTGGTACTCAAGTGAAATGTCAAAACGCACGCTTTGGTATTTTGTCCCGAATGCGTTTCCGTAACTTGCCGTAAAACAACGTCAACTGTCGCAAACTTAAGTCCAGCAGCAGAGGTCACAACAAACCACTCAGGTACAGTGATTGTTTGTAATAACATCATACATTTCTGACGATAATTGTTGCTCTTTCACACTGGGTGACAACAGAATCTTTACAAATATAAATGTGTAGCAAATGCGTCTTAAAACAAACGCTTTATTTATCTAGCGAGAGAACGTAAGCTCGTTAGCTAACGTAATGCTAGCCCAGGAAACGCTGTGTACGTTTTTGTCTTCTTTTACTCAACAATTGGATTCATTTTATATGAAGGGCTCATTTATTTTAGGTAGACAAGCTAGTTAAGTAATCAATGACAATGACTGGATTAAGATAGCCAGTCAGTGATAACTCAAGGCAAGTGTCAAATGTTCAAAACGTTTCACACCGGTGAGCATTAGCAGGCTAATGTCATGAAGGCAGACACAAGTTTGTTTCTTTGGGTATTTTAGTAGGAAAAGTACACATTTAACACACTGTCATAATAACATCAGTATTACTGATCAGTCAGTTTGGACCTGTGGGTTAATCGAAAATAAAACATTACAAATTGTTATGTGGCATTCATTAAAGTATAAAACGTAAACTTTATTCCCGAAATTGTCGCTTACCCTTTTTTGTATACAAGGTACAAAGATTAAGGACTGTTTTAAATCAATTAGTATAATGTGGGCCCATGTATCCTGGCCAGCACATTGACTCCCATAAGGTCAGGTGCTAAACATCTCCACCTCACTGTATAAGACATCTTTTTTTTATGTTTGTGCTGATACAATGAGCAATAAAATGTATTAGGAAGTAAAATGAAGTTGTGTATCTTTGCATTGGGGTTGGAGCTTTATTATGTAGTGCTTACTTAATAAAATGGTAATCTTATATAATCATCATATTAATGTGTCAGTCTTTTGCACAGATAGCATTTCCGTCAGGGTTTGTACTAAGTCTTAATAGTTAATAATAGAAAAGGCTTCATTTGAACCATTGTGTTTTCAAGGTTAGGAATATGTTTGAATCCGAATATATCCCTTGAATGAAAAATGCTTGATTTTCAACATAATCTGGTGTTTAGTCTACACAGCCACTCATGTAAACCAAAAATAGTGTAAAGGGGCTCTGTGGAACAAAGAAATCCACAGTCCAGCAGCATTAAACAACTTAAACATATAATTCACAGGCTTGTATAGGCAACTGAGAGGGATGGGGGAAGGTCTCGTTTTTCACATTATGTTACAGTCCGCTCACATGTGGCCAATAAAAAATGTATAATATATGTAAATTGCTCAAAACGGTTACATAGAGCCCCTTAATATTTAAATTGAAGCGTTCCTGTCTGCATATTGTTTGTCTCCTGGTATTGAAATCAGAAAGCATAAAATAATCATGTTCATAACACACACATCATAGTTAATATAAATATAATGCCAATATACATTCATTGTTGTGGGTATAAAGAAATTCTGTAAACTTTATTTTCACAATTGCAACAATTTAGATGTGATGATAAAGGCTTTGAGAGTGTCGAAATGTTAGAGCTACCTTGAAAGTGCTTGAAAAGTTCTTTTTTAAAACTCATTAAGCTGTGCATTACATTTAGATGACAGAAACAAGCTGCAGCTTTGGTAAAAATGGAATTGAAGTAGCACTGCAGATACTCAGCACTTTGATCACCAAAGCTGAGTTTTTTTGCCTTCACAGTAAAATGATTTTGACCCAATTTTCAAGCTGTCTTTATTATCTGGACTCAACAAAGAGCAAAACCAAAGAGCGAGCAGTTGTAACTAGGGTTCAGTCTGTGTTGTGGTTCAGGTCTGGAAATGCAGCTTATGAAACAATAGAACTTTCCTTCACTGTTAATTGGAGGAAATATGTTTGGGCCAGGATCCAAGAGCCTTTGTGGATTACAGACAAGAATTATTCTGTGTCTCGTATTTCCATTTTGCCTGAAACATTGCTGCATATTTCTGAGTCTAATCACAGATGTATCTCATATTTTATAAAATGAAATGATGATAAGAGAGACACAAATTGAGGCTTCTACCAGTAAACTAACTGGTAATTACCATTTAAAATGACTGTCAACTTGCATATATCTGTATCTGCTCTCAGCATGGGAGGTGACCACGGCCACAGCAAGATGTCCATGCCAGACTGGCGGCAGTGGAAGACAGACGGAACACCAATGGAGTTCACACAGCAGAGGCTGGCAGCCAGGGGCCTCAAGGACCCCTGGGCACGGTCAGTAATTATATCCACACATGATGTATAAATTATATATTTGTTATTCTTCTTCCTGACCTCCTGCTGCTGTTCTTCTGTCTGCAGGAATGAGGCGTGGAGATACTCAGGTGGCTTCGCTCGTGCTGTCACTTTCTCCGAGGTGCTGCTGAGAGGCTTCAAGTGGGGCTTTGCTGCTTTTACTGTTGCTCTGGCTGTAGAGTACGTCATGTTCCCACCCAAGAAGGGTGGCCATCACTAATGTTAATCACTCTCCCTCAATGCCAGTCGATAACGGAGTCTAATACTATTCTGTATTTTCTGTTCAATAAATGTTTTTTTGATCACACCACAGCTTTTCTTATTCTTCTTACACGTTTAAACCATAACCACATTTACTCTGCACAAATGTTTGAATTATAATGATTCGCTTTTAAGCTCCCTTAAAAAGATATTTCAAAAATCAGTAGTAGTCTGTAGTGATATTTATCATCTAGACTGTTTTGGTGTGAGTTGCCAAGTTTTGGAGATATTGACTGTTTTCTTCTCTCCAATATAATGAAACTAGCTGGCTACTTTTTAATAACTCAAAAGCAACGTCTCTCTCCAGAATTCATGACACGGTCAGTTTCATGTAGGACCTATTTTCTTTCTACCAAACTACATCCGCCAACCACATCACTTTGCAGAAGCCAGCATCTATTCATGGGCAAGAGGCTAGCTAACAAAGCTAACTAACATTACAGCTCAGCTGTGGAGGATGCCACTGGTGTTTACATCCTGCCCTGTCAAGAGCATGAGTTCAGTAGAAAGAAAATAGTTCCTACATGAAACTGCTCACAAAAAGGTCTGTCGATTATCTTGAAGATGGTGGGTCATGATTTCTGGAAAGAGTTTTTCAAATGTATTTCTTTGGAGTGTCATCTCTAGTTACATTATATATTAAAAACAAACAGACATCTCTATGGCCAATATCTCCAAAACTCAGCAAGAGTAGCACTACAAGAGGAAAAAAGTGTTTTTGATTTTGGGGTGAACTGTCCCTTTTAACATACATTATTACTGCTGAGATGAAGGTGAACATGTGGCACCAGATTAGTCCTGCTTCCTCTTCCTGCCCAGTTTCCAGAGGCAAAGCTTCAAGCATTTTACTGTCAGCATCACAAAAACCAGGACTACAGTAGTCAGCAGCGCTATTACATCCAGGCAGAAGTACTGGATCCAGTTGAGGTCGTGGACAGCAGATCTGAGATGTTTTGCTCCTTTGTGCCGCATCACAAACTCTGTCCAGTACACAGAAAGCTCAAGTGGGTCAACTTCTCGGTCATTATGGAGAGCTGACAGCTTCTGAATGTTCTCTTTGTACCTGGACATAAATTGAAAAATACAACATGGGAGTTAGATTCCAAAACTTGTTTGATATTTTGATCATCATGAGCAACAAGATTTAAGGAGCTTCTTTTTAACAGAACCAACACTGAGCGACCTCTGACCCCCTCACCTGGTGTCACTGATGACATCGTTCAGTGCCTGAAGAAGGCTCTCTGTAGTGACGGTAACAATGTCCAACACCACTCCCACGCCTTTGCTCGCCATCTTCTGTGCGTTGTCCGGCTGGTCCCCCGAGATTGGTACCATCACCATGGGAACAGCGTGACACAGTCCCTCAAAGAGACCGTGTGAGCCAGCATGGGTGATGAAAGCCCGAGCTCCAGGATGTGCTAACACACACAACACAACACAATACAACACAACACAAAGATGTCAGACGTTATTGTATGTGACACGTGGTCGGAGTGTGCTTCACTTCACGTGTTAGGATGTTTACAGACCTAGCAGGTCGTTCTGAGGCACCCATTCCATTATCTTTACATTTTCTGGGACACTGCCTGGAACCTGTCCGGTGTACCTCCATATTACCTGCAAAAACGACTGTCAGCTATTGCTTTTTGACTATCGCATCAATGTATGATTTGAAATGGTGAAATATGTCATTCCTGAACCTTCTGTGGAATCTGTCTGAAGGCTTCTAGAAAGGCAGAGGTCGTTTCTTCAGGCATTTCTGACAGCATGGTGCCCAGAGTGAACACTATGAACCCATGCTCTCCTGACACCCAGGACTCCAAATCCTGCAAACGCACACACACAAACATACATGGTTGGCCTGGCATTCATTTCTGTTTTTGTTCTATTGATCTCCCTCAATTGAGAGCAGTGAGACAAAGTGAGTAGAAGGAAGTAAAAGAAACTAATTGTTTTCCATCAAAATCAGAATCACATGGGCCTTACCTTAGGAAGAGGATTTCTCACGTTGCAGTTGATTCCACCAACAAGCACCATATTGGGCATGAGAGGGCGTGGGAACTCCAATATGGCGTCAGTCCTGGTTAAACACAATATCACAATATCAATCTGAATATTAGACAAAGAGTCTGACTTTTTTTTTCTCTCAATGTGATTAGTGGTATGAAACAATAACAACAATAAAACTTACCTTTTCACTTTACTTTTCACTATCGGTGTAATAGTGTGTGTGTGTGTGTGTGTGTGTGTGTGTATGTGTGTGAATTTTAGAACAGGACAGTCTAGGTTGATGTGTATTCTTCCCCCAAATATCACTCTACAGTATAACCTTTGTACATGTTACCTCATCAGCCAAATGGCAGACTCTGACAGCACTTCAGCTATGCCCACCTCCTCTCCCAGGAACTGATAGGCTATGTTGTCAAAGTGCCAGTACAGCAGTCGGCACATCAGTGGCTCCAGTAAAGCCACCTGTAGGTCAGAGGCATCACAGAACAATATATTTTAATGGCGCTCAAACTGAAGACAAAGTTTAACAAGGACAACATGACCTACGTGGTTAAGTGTGGAGCCAGACACCGAGGGCTTCTGTTGTGTCAGTGCATAATCTGTGGTTAATGTATTGAAGGGGCACTATGTAGTTTTGGAGAGGAAATTCAAACTCAGAATTGTATTTTTTACAATATAAATGAGGTAACAATACAAACTCAAAAGTATTTATTTTTACCATAACTGAATAAACAAGCTGTCAGAGGAAAATAAGGTCCCCAGAACACTGTTTGAAGCTAGAAAAATGGCAGGGTCCGCCAAATGTAAACAAAGTAAAACAGTATGAAACTGCGTTGTCCTTTAAGGTCAGTTTGTTTATTCAGTCATGAAAACAAAGAGAGTTTGTTTATTTATTTCTTTAGGCATAAAAAATCAGTCAATGAAGACCGTTCTCTTCTGGTGGAAGTTCTTCCCCAAAACTACATAGTGCACTTTTAAAGTGGAGTAAAGTTAGATTTTTCAGAATAAAAGAAACACAGCCACCCCTCATACATATGTGGCTATGAGTACTCACCAAAGTGTTGACAGTCCTCTCCTTGAAGTTCATTTTATCCGTGTATCCTGTGAAGAAGCGAGGCACATACGAGGGCGGCGAGGGGCAGCCTGCAGACTTCATATCCAGAGAACAAGGAATTCCCCTCAGCAGATTAATAGTGGGGAGACCTGAAAATGGTTTAATGATGACCGGTGAGTAAATGTGCAGAAGTGTAAGAACAGAGACAAGCCATGTGTGGCGGGGCTCACCTAATTTCCGAGATATTAATGAGCCTGTGGGCACCATGGGGTCTGTTAGGACGGCGTCAAAGCCCTGCAGAGTGAAAAGGTACAACAGGAGAGTAGGAGAAAGGGGTGAATCTTAAGAGGAGATACTAAAACAGCACTTCTGGGATCAAAATTCACATATACAGTACATGCAGTACATATACAATTCCCTACACTACACTTCATTTTTTGAACAAATATTGTACTTTTTACTCCACTTCATTTACTGATGCTTAAAATTAAAATTATTAATACAAAATATTTACATTGTCTGAAACCAAAATCTGGCATGTTATCGCAGATAAAGTAGTTACGCTCCATCTAAACCAGCTACGACATTATAATGCTTACACATTGTTGCATCAGTATTACCAATCTCATGCCTGAGATAATAATATGATCAGTCAGAGGGTACTTTCTTTCTCATAAGTAAAGAATAATTGCTTCCGTAGATATAGGGGGTTGTACACAGTAACATGAAGAGGTCACAGAATAATGCAGTCCAATATAGCAACAGCCCCAAAGAGTAGTTTAAGAGTAGTAAACACAGTCTGATACTGATGTGCCTCATAAATTCAGTATAAAGTTCAAGGCTATTGTATTGGATTTTATTGGCTTTTGCACATGATCCTGATCTTGTGTTCAAATCTGTATTTGTAGGACTCACCTGCTGTGCCAGATGTGAGATGAGACTGTCATTGAACAGTAGGCTTTCGGCACCAGTGTGGATTAAGCCTGTTACCTTCTGGATTTGCGAGAATCGCTTCTTTATCTTCTCTGTGAAAGACAGTGTTGATTTTTTGATCACATCCATGTGTGAGGCCATGACAGAATCAATATAAGCCTTGTCGTACGGAACAGGATAGGTCACAGTCTCGTAGTGTTTCCCTGGACCCATCCGTATGCTGACCTCCGGTATCACAACCGTGACCCGGTGTCCACGTCGACCCATTTCTTGTGCAAGGGCCTTCACACCCACCCAGTGACTCCCATCCATGGGTACCACCAGCAAGTTACCCAAGAAACTGGAAGACACAGTGCCACTTGCAGGAACGGTGTTGGAGCCTTCACCCTCTTCTGTCTTCACATTCTTCTCTGGCCCGGAGTTTTCTGCCACGGACCTTGTCTTATCCACAGCACCATTCACCTGAATAAACATGTTTAGCAGCAGGAACACAAACACTGCTGCTTTCCACATTGCTCTCTTTCCTCTGTGTCAACAGCTCACTGAATCCAACACAGAGAGAAGGTAGGGCACAATGAGGAAGAAATGGACTACGACCATATGGAGGACTGACACTGACAAAATCAAAAGTAACTAAATAATTAAAAATACTCACCAAATAAATTAACATAAATACACCAAAAAAACTAGAATGTCACTCAGCAGAGTGTATACCTCCCCCAAGGCCCAATAGTGCCCTTTAATTCAATCAACCCTCATTCAGTATCAAACTCGATACCAGCCAACTAAATATGTATGATTTGTATTAATCAGGATGCATGCATTTCCCCCAAAAATTAATGAAAATTCCTCATCTCACCATGTTAAAGGATTCATCTCTTTATCTGGATCTGCACCAAACATTAATGGGGTCTATTCTGGGCCAAGACCCATCCTTGATCCAGGTTTCGTGGAAATCCATTCAGTGGTTCTCGTGTAATCTTGTTGACAAACCAACCAACAAAAAAACAGACACAAGTGAAAACCTAATATTAGAGTTATTATTAGAAATAAATCTAGGCATTTATTAATTTACAAATAATACAATTACAATAATTAATACAAATACAATTAGTACAATTAATTAATTGGATTTTTACTTCTAAATGCTAATGAGAGGGCTGACATTAAATGTGTGTTATAAGCTCAACTTCTGCCCATCGGTTAGTCGAGTGCCAATGTTGCAATATGCATCAATATATTTATTTATTTTTGGTGCATTCATTGGTATATTAATGTATTTGTTGAGTCATTTGTTTATTTGTTTATATACTGTATGTATATATATATTACGAAGCCCTAAAGGGCCATGCATTCATACATTTTATTTCCATGATAACGAGTTAATTTCATTTGTTTTCTCGAGATCTCGAGTTTTTATCTCGAAATAACAACTGCCGTTTTCCCGAGATAACGGGATAATTTTCTTGAGATCTCGAGATAACAAAACTTTGTTTTCCCGAGATAACGATAAAATTAATTTGAGATCTCGAGATAATGACTGTGATATGATAGGCCTGAGATTATGGAGACGCCCGGGACCTCGTAGCTGGTCAGCTATGCTGTTAATGACGACATCAGGCTCACTTAGATTGCGCCGCCAATATAGCTGAAGCCTTGCTAACCGTCTTTTTAGATTATGCACACTAATGTGTAATGTGTATATTATCTGAAATAGCAAGGCATAATGCTATTTCAGCCTGTGTCAGGCCTTGATTGAAAAGATATGTGACGTGGTGATCGATATGCTCCTGCTCCTCTGACATTGCTACACTGAATGATGTTTCCTGCAATGATTTAATATACTACACTATCGTTTTGTTTTCTCAAGATCTCAAATTAATTATATCCTTATCTCGGGAAAACAACATTTTGTTATCCTGAGATCTCGAGAAAATTATCCCGTTATCTCGGCAAAACGGCAGTTGTTATTTCGAGATAATAACTCGAGATCTTGAGAAAACAAATGAAATTAACTTGGTATCACGGGAAAACGGAGGAAATAAAATGTATGAATGAATGGCCCTTAATATATATATATGTATATATATATATATATATATATATATATATATATATATATATATATATATATATATATATATATATGTATATATATATATTCTTTTTTCTTTTTTTTTTTGCAGTTTTGGTCCTCCATAAGAACGCGCCCTCCCACCTCCCAACCCCCTTCAGCATACTCTGTTTGACTTGGAATTCCTCTGTGAATTAGCAGAGCTGGTGCGTTCAAAGTCCTCACTTAAATACAAGTGACAATAGCGGTCCTAGATTGCAGGCTAGAGGTTAGACATTACTGATATGGGACTTTTAGTGATACTGTTACTGTGTAATTTAATTTACTGCTATCCATACATAAAAGAAAGCACAATCACAGTTGCTACTGCATTTGGGGGAGAGTTCATCTAGGGAACCGGCTGTGTTTTGTCGAAGAGAAGAGATTTCTGGCTAAACTTGTTTTCTGGACACCCACAGATACAGCTGAGCCGGGTAACAAGCTGTAAGACATAGGTCTGACTAAGTTGTTGGTTATTGTTGTTGGAGTTTTCCCCTCTTGAAACATCAGTGTTTTGCAGCCAATTGCATTACTGACAGTAAACAGGAATGCCCTTTTCAGTTCAAATGTATATCTCCATGTGTAATGAATATGGTGTAAAGTAATAGTAGTTCCATTGGTCTGATCTTATTTAACACAACTAATTTTTAATTTGGACATTAATCCATACATTTAGGGATGGTCTCAAACTCCGTGTTTACTTGCACGAAATATTAGATACCATATTACCACGAGAAAGTATATCAAGTTCTTTAGAGTTCAAACCTCCTCAATTGGGTCCTGCATTCCCCTTTTCACAGCAGGTATATTGATTAGTAATAGTAGGGAAAATCATAGGTGTTATTACATTAACAATGGCTCTGTTTTATTGAAGTGACTCAGTGAGCCACAGCAGTATATCAGCATACACAATACCAGGATCCTGAAACTAAAGCAACTCAATGGAATGAATTCATTTTATTATTTACACCTGTGTTTTTTCAACTGTGATTAGACAAAATGTGCGTGTTTCACAAAATTACCACAACTGACATATAGAAACCTGGTGCCTGGTAGTATCCATGTTTGTCTATGACAGTTTATTACAGTTTTAACATATGGTGGTATGTGATTTACATGAGGATGAAGATGTCATTAGAATTTCCTTGTTTGAGAGTAGCCACAACAATTACACAAAAAGTGGAGGGGAAATGATCTACTTGTTAAGATTTATGTTTTTGTAATTATGACTTAACCTTTATGTAACCAAGTAAGTATGTAAGCAAGTCTCTTCTTTAGTTAAAGGGGCACTGCGTTGTTTTGAAGAAGAAATACAAACTCAGAATTGTAATATTTACAATATCAATGAAGTAACAATACAAACTCAGAAATATTTAGTTTTTCTATGACTGAATAAACAAGCTGTTGTCAGAGGAAAATAGGTCCCCAGAACACTGTTTGAAGCTAGAAAGGTGGCAGAGTCCGCCACATATAAAAAAAGTAAAACAGTTGTGTTGTCTTTTAAGGTCAGTTTGTTTATTCAGTTTATGGAGTCCTGAAAACAAAGAAATTGTGTTCGTTTGGTTTGTTTGTTTAGGCATAAAATCAGTGAAGATCTTTCTCTTCAGATTAAAACTTCTTCCTGAAAACATTTATTTTAACACATCAATATTAATTTACAACTTTCACATAAAGGAGACAGACGAGTCAAAACATTCTTCATCAAACATGTTTTGAGGCTTGTGTTTTGGATGTGATGTCTTCTAGCATTCAAACGTTTTGTCCACTTGGTGGCGTTATCACCGACTAGTTTTAAAATAAAAACAGTAGAAGAAGAATCCACGAGCTTCCCTCCCTTCCGCCCATGTCCCCCCCCGCGCGCGCATCTTCAAGCAAGTTATCCTCGAGCTCAACAAGGCAGCCCGAGGTCCGCGAGCTCACTGCGGCACCAGCGAGTTTACTAAAGTAAGCGCCTCTGTGTCTGCGGGGTTTAGCCAGATGTCAGTAAAAACAGTTAGCGGACATGTCATGTCACGGTAACGGTGAACGATATGAGACGAAGTAAGTTTTAAAGTCTTCGCCTAACGTTCGCTTACATGAGGGAAACTATCTCCGCGTTAATGTTGACCAGCAGCCTTCTGTCTGTTGTCTAGTTTAGTCCTGCTAGCTTAGCCGGGCGCTAAAACTCGCTAAACTACAACAATAGTTAACGGTTAACTACATTTTCGAGTCGGGTGTGCTGAAGTTATTGTTAGATAACCAATGTCAGGGTTTCAAAACAACACGGACCGATGGCCCCCAGGTTCATCGTCGTGTATCAGTTGTTTTGCGACTGATTTTAAGCTAGTTTGGAAATATTCACCATTAAATTGTTGGCTAACTAGCTAAACCATCAAGTATTGTGAGGGATCTGCGTCATTACCTGTTCTTCTGGAGAGGCCCTGTGTAGAAAACCTAGCTTAGTTGAAGAAATGTTATGATATCAGTTGATATTGTTCTCAGATCATGCTGAATCCTTTATAACTTAAACTGCGGTTTAATGAAAATTTACTGACACACAGCAAACCTGTGGGGAAAGTGGTGTTTCAGCATAGTACTGCTTGGTTTCTGTCTCATGGCAAAATACAGCTGTGTGCACTGCTACCACGATACATGCAGAGTTTACAGAGAGTGGTGTGAAAGGAAGGAGCCTATCCCAGACATAATGGTATCGCCATAGGTTGACTGATATGAAAATGTCTTTTATTTAGAGAATACAATGCAGAAAGAATGCTTGGAATCATTTATAATATTATATTTCCATGTATGTTTACATTTCAGTTAGTTTAGACAAAGTTTATTGTTGAATTGTTTATTATCCTGCCCTGTCACAAATATTTGTCACAAGAGTTTAATAGCCACATTTGAGTGATCATTGCAAAAACTGTGTGTATATCGGCCGATGTATCAACATCTACATTTTTTACTCCCTAAAATCAGGAGTGGCATTAGCCCCAAAAATGAGTCTTGGTCGATCTCTAATTAAGATCCATCGCAGAAACGGGAACAAGATAATTTTTCTAATACTGTGCTGTATTTAGTATTTTTCACTGTTTTTATAACCTGTCATTAAATTGTATTTTCTTGTCTTTAAACTTCCAGGCCTGCGACTGATGGCTGGTACGAGTCAGATGGCTTGGAGTCTTTCATTCTTACATCATCTTTAAGAGTAAAGTATTATAGGCAAGTCAGTATTAGATCTTTCTAAAATGTTTTCAGATTGTGATTTCACTTTAATAGTGAAATAAAATTAAGCCAGACGTCTTAGTGATTGCACCCACATAATGTATATTACAGGTATTCATTGTTTCTCTCTATCACAGGTCATTTGAGTATTGTCTCAAGTGGGAAATACCCATGTCTCCCAGGCGCTCCTCCAGAGAACCAAAGGCCCCCAAGAAGAGCTCCCAGAAAAGCGCCAGCCCTGTCACAGAGGTTCAGCCGCAGAGGTTGAAGGGTAAAAGGCCAAAGAGAGGGCTGAAGAAGGCCAAAGTTGATGACAGCGTAGCTAATCCAGATGAAGGGAGTGGCCGTGATATCCTCGACATCATCAACAGTACAAATGCTGCTAAACATGTTGCCAAGGAGGCGGAAGACAGGTTTGTAAATGTGACTGATGAAGGAGTGGATGAGTCGGATGAAGACAGGTACTCTGTTGCCAGCAGTGTAGCTTCTGGTCCTTCCCTCCTACACAACACCACTGCCAAGAAATGGAGGCCCTCGAAGGGAGAGTGCTCAGCCTGCCGGAAGCTCTATCAGAAGGCTAAGAGGATGAAAGCACCAATTAAAAATAAACTCTTAGACAATGGTGAGTGCACCAACAATGTAACGTCTGTGTGGGGAAATTGGGTCGTTGCTAATTCAGTACAGAGGAAAACCTCAATGTTTTTTTCCAAGGCCTGTGTCAGTATCGATTTCGCACTGGTGTTTTGAGGCTGAATAACTTCCACATTCACATGGTCTGTGCTCATCAATGGGTAGAGATGACTGCTAGCTGCGATCCAGCGGGTTAGTCTGCTGTCACTGCTCAGATGCATCCTAACAAGTCCAACCTCTCTTTCTGGCTTGTTCTTCAGATCCCAAGTCCCTGACATGTGACCAGTGGGTCCTGATCAAGACCTGGAGACCGAGGAGGCTGCCAAATGCAAGAGGGTAAGCCTGCATCTGTGTGTGTGGTTACCAGCTTTAAAGGGACAGTTTACCCCAAAATCAAAAACACATATGTTCCCTCTTATCTGTCCTGTAGTGCTATTTATCCATATCGATTGTTCAGGTGTGAGTAGTCTGCCTTTTCTCAAACAAGACAACGCTTGGTTTGTGGTGATCAAAGCGCCATAAAACATGCATATGAAAATCTCAACAGCAGTGTCTTTTTCTAGAAATCATGACCCAGTTACTCAAGATAATCCACAGATAGGAACTATTTTCTTTCTGTAGCACTATGCGCAAGGAAGCGTGCATCTACTCACTGATGACAGGCTTGCTACCTCAGCTAGCTAACATTAACATTCAGCCTGGTCACAAACACAAGCCTCTCGACCATGAGCAGGGTTCCCGCGGGGTCTTAAAAAGTCTTAAAAGCATTGAATTTATGAATTTGGAAATAATACCTTTAAAAGACTTGAAAAAGTCTTGAATTTTGATATCTGGGTCTTAAATTTTGTGCTGTATGCATGGATTAAAGTTCTCCGTCGCTACGACGGATTTCCGTCATTCAAACTTAACAGAGGCGACTTATGAGATCAATGTAGATCGGAGGAGAACTGTTGGCTGATTTTTATTGACAGATTGTCACACTCTACAGCCAATTATATCGTTAACAGTGTGTGCTCGCCTGACCAATGACAGTGTAGTGACCCACACAGGGCGGGATCTCAACACGGAGCGGCGCTAAAGTTTAGCTGCTTAGCTAGCAAGGACTCGTCGCACTGCTACGTTATCAACTGAGTTTAGTCAGCACGTGAGAACTCGTCTGACACGGAGAGTCTCCTGTTGTGTGCTACATGTGTGAAATAACAACTATAGTCTGGACTTTGTCTGCAGTGTATCTGTGTAAACGGCTTCATTCAGCTTCTCTCCCTCCCCTCTGGCACCGTGAGTTACAATGGTTACAGGAACGCCCTGAAACTTTATAATGATGATCAAAAAGAAGTTTTTGGTTAGTTTGGCTGAACAATATCATGAATGTTGCCTGATTGTAGCTCAATGCTGAAATCTTGTATTATAACATATAGAACAAAGCCTCAGAGCTTCTTTGATTATTAACAGTATGTTAGTGATGACAGAAAGGTGATAACTCGCCATCAGACTGACAAGGCTGCAAAAGTTGCTGCTTGTATGATGTATTTTTCTATTAAACGATAAGAGGCTCACTTTACACAATATTATTAATAATAATAATTAATGATGATGATGATGAGAAGAAGTAGAAAAATAGCTTACTGAAAAGTTCTATAGATGGTTGATTATTTGAAAGAGTAAAACTTGGCGACAGCTAATGGGGGGCAAGGTGACACCACCTCATCCCTTACATACCCACAGATTTCTGTATTTCTTTATTTATTTTATTTAACCAGTAAATCACATTAAGACATGTCTTTTGAGTACTGTGGACGTCTTTTGTTTGTTGAATAAATGAACACTCTGAAATTCAAGGATTTCATTCTTCTTTGCCGGTAGGGCCATGAAATAGGCAGAGAAATAGGTATTAATTTTTGATATGAATGGTCTTAAAAAGGTCTTAAATTTAACTTGAAGAAACCTGTAGGAACCCTGATGAGTAGATGCAGCTTCCCTCTGCGCAGTGATAGATTTGGTGGGTGCAGTTCAGTAGTAGGAAAATAGTTCCTACATGAAACTGCTCACAAAAAAGTCTGTGGATTATCTTGAATAAATGGGTCATGATTTTCTGGAAGGAGACATTGCAGTTGAGTTTTTCAAATGTAGTTTTTTGCCGCTAGTGCCATCTAGTTCCATTGTATTCGAGGGAGGAGAGACCTCTCTACAACCGTTATCTCCAAAACTCAGAAACTCACACCTAAACAATCTAGATGGATAAATAGTAGTATAGGTAAGAGAAAAAAATAATTATTTTGGATTTTGGGGTGAACTGTACTTTAAAGTATAAAACCAGGAGGATGGCAAATTCACATGCTGTCAGCAGATTTTAACAACACCTATCTTTTTTATCAGGAAGCTTATGGCCCATCTAAAACTGGTTGAGAAAAGACTCAAAGTCAAGAATGGTGCACAGCGAACTAACCAACATGCTGGGGAGGGCAAACCATCAGTCTGCTCGAGGGCGCACGCGTTCCTTCAGAGGTAATGTTCATCTTTACGCATAACACACATTCCCTGCAGTATCAAAGCAGATACTGTAAATAGACTGTTTACAACAAACACATCTTAAACATGCTGCGTTTTTGTTTTAGGAACCTTCGACAGTGTGTCAGAGTTCCAGTGAAAAAAGAGAGGAAGAAGAACAGGAGGAAGAGGACAAGAGATGATTCTGAGGGTCCTCGCGTCGCCAAGCAGCAGCGCCTCCACGGCAGCAATCACCGCCAGTACATCAGTAGTGACGACACCGATGACAACAGTCTTCACCTAGCCAGGGGTAGCAGTAGCAGTGCTGGTTTCGAGGGATTTAGTGATCAAGACATGGAGGACATGGAGATTGAGCATCTGATTCCCTCCAAAGTCCCCCTGGAAAAAACCACCAAGCCCAGAGAGGTCCCAACCAATAAGAAAGCACCAAAGAGGGGTGGGTTCAGAGATTTGCTTGCCCAGTTGCGCGGCAACAGCAGCATGGTCGTCAGAGAAACACGTTAGCGAGTTGACTCCCGACTTTTGTTTTTTAAGCCGCCAGGCTTTTACTTGTGATGTTCTCATTGATGTTTGGTGTTCTGAATACCAGTCTGTAAATACTTGTTGCCATTCATGTCGAGTTGTATATAACTTTTTACGGAAGTGAATGACGTGTAACTCTATTTGAGTTTGTTGGCAAAGTTCTGCTGCAGTTTGCTGCATGCTGTACTTGCATGCTATTTATTTTTTCTTAAATTTCAAAATGCCGTTTATTTAAAGTTTCATACAACAGCATAACTGAATAAATGTGTGTTTCTTTTACATTGATGCTGTTTTTAGCCATATTAGGGATGCACAATAATATCGGCACGTAGTGGTGTCACAATTTTGATTCTGAATAGAAAAGTAGTCAAAATGAGCTTTCAATTTTGATCATCAATTTCAAACGCAGTACCAATGATCCCCGATCCTGTGTGCAGCCGAAGGTAAAAAAGAACCCTCACTTCAGTCAATCAGTCTTTATTTGTATAGTGCCAATTCACAACGAAAGTCATCTCATGTCACTTTCCAAACTGAGCAGGTCTAGATGTAGGTCTCATGCTCTTCAATTAAAAGATTAAAAAATTACACAGCTGGAGATGAAGATGGTCAACTGGCTGGTACTTGAGGTAACTGTGACAGCATCGATGATATTGGGTTATTATTTCCTTCATTGATTTCTTTGGGAAGAGGTTCACTTCAGATTTGAGACTGAACCTTTTAACCAGCTGATTTTTGTCTTTTTTTCTTGAATTGTTTGAGTTTTAGTTGTAGTTATGGTATTTTGCGCAGTGAGTGTGCACGTTTTGAAAATTCAATTCAAAAAACTTTCGTTCCGGGGGGGGCAATTAAGGGCACATGGAGTAGTTGTACACAGACACAAGTCAGCACAGTACATAAGTCAGCATGTTAGTTACACAGACACAAACAAGTCAGCATGTTAGTTACACAGACATAAACAAGTCAATAAAATAGACTAAATAAACTAAAAACATATTTACAGTATTTACATGAGGTGCAAAGTAGCATTGAGGCAGGTTGGGTTGTGCATTAAGAGGCAGCAACAAGTTGGTGCAAAAGTGAAAAATGCCATAGAGAGGGAGGGGAAGTGGGAAATGCAGTGCATCAACAGGTTACTTATTGTCTGTTTCAGCAGGGGTGGATGGGAGTTTAGGAGCTGAACAGCCTTGGGAACAAAGGTTGCTCTCCTCTGTTCTGCAGCCCGGGCAGCAGAGCCGATGTCCCGAGGGGACCCACTCAGCTGCTGGGAACAGAGCGTGGGAGGGTTCCTGAAGGATCTTGCGCGCTGTCCCACAATGCACTGAAAAAAATGATTTTGTACTCACATGCAAAAAGTGAAGACAAGTTTAAGTGGCAGCAACGGTCTAATAGCAAATGATTGTATCATTTCCTCTTAGTATAACTATTAAGGTGTGTTGGAAAAACTACAACAACCATAAAGATTAGCATAGTATATACATTTTGTCATGGGTTTCGTGACACTGTATCTCTGCCCCTTCTTTATAAATAGAAAACACTGTTTACCAAGGATATAAAAGGATAAGTTTAATCAAAAATGAAAATTCAGTCAGTATCTCCTCACTCCAGCGCTGATGGAATGTATGGTGAAGTCCACGAAACATTTGTGGAGCTTTATAACAAAAAGGCATTGCAGCATTCTCCTAAACAACTGAAGTAAATGGAGACTTGTTATTTAAAAAAACAAAAAGCCAGAAGCCCTGAGATCCCAAGTTTGATTTGAAAAGACGTTATTTTCATCTTCAAGGCACGGTCAAGCTTGTGCACCTACTTCAGACGGTGTGCATGCTAACGCTTTAAGCTCAGCACCTATAGTGAATATTTCTGCTTAACATCTCCTCAAATCAATTCTGGGATCTCAGGGCTACCGGAGACATGAATTACGCCAGATGCTGTATGGGGTCATTTTATTTTATTTATTTAGTTGTTTGGTCCCCATCTACTTCAGTTGTTTAGGAGAACACGGCTGTTTTGCTGTGAATCTTCAGAAATGTTTTGTGGACTACACTTTGCCCTTTCAATGAATGAATAATTCCAGGTGGTGACTTGTTGAGAGGCGTTCTGTTAACATGGTAAAGAGATTAGATAGTTTAGTTTCTGAAGTATTCTCAAAGGGTATGTGCTGTGTAAGATCCTTTCTCAAAAAGCCCACATGGTGGCGCCACTTAATAGAGGAATCAGCACCCCTGTTACAGTATATCAGCCCTGTGCCATTCAGTGTACCTTCAAACAGAACACAGTTTGACTTGTCCTATCAGGGAGAAGTGCAGGCGTAATAAATAACATTAAAGATCATGAAGTGTCCCAGTGAAGGAGTAGGCTACGTGCAATAAGTAGAGCCAGGGTACCAGTGCACCTAAATGGAATTAATCCTTTAACGAATGTGATGAGTTACACCTGTGTTTTGTGCTCAGTGTCAGCTTTGGGGGAAAAAAAGCTATCAGCAGCAGAATCGATATTATTACTGTCAGTTCTGTTCCAATAAGCATGTTTACCATTTTATCTGGATACTTTTTGTGAGGTTAAACCAGGAATAGGTTGTTTTCTTTTTCCACATTTGAAGAGCTTTACACAGCAGTGTATTTTTGAGATGTCTGTGCTGATACCAGTGAATGTGGAGGAAGGGTGAGCAAAATGAGAAAGAGATAAGGAACTGAGGGTGTAGTCTTGGAGGTTTGACTGTGGTTTTTTGGGGGCTGCTACTGTTTACTTATGGGATTAATGTATCGGGAGAGGATGGGGACTTCCAGCCAGTGCCAAGCCAGGAAAAGTGTCTGCTGACAGGTATCACACACGTGGATGTGGTCTGTGGAGTTTAATTACAAGTTAACACACTGATTTCATTGAAATGTCATTCAAGTTAAATTGACAAATTAATAATTGAATTAAAAAATTTGAATCACAGAATTTAATATTTAACGTTGACGATACTGGTTCTGATTAATGACGAGTTGAATTAAAAGACTAACCTGTGTGCCACTCCTGTCAACACAGCATCTGGCCAATCGGAGCCCCAGCTGTCGCTCTGTGCTGCTGACACATCCTTAACCAAAACAGCCATGAAATGGAAACTGTGAGTGTTAAAGCAGGAAGCAAATGAATTGTGAGAGGGTACTTGATTTAAAGATACATTATGTAACATTTTGGCATTACATGTTTAAAAACAACTAGACTAGAGTTGTGTGCTAGCACTATCCCAAATGTTCCCGACATGTCCAAACTCAGAGATCCATTATTTTGTTCAAGGTAACGGTGTGTTTAATATGGCCACATGTAGCTTTAACTTCCAGGAGAGAGTCAGAGATGAGGAGGGATGTTAAACCTTTCATATATTACCTAACCAGTGAACATTTCTGCCTGAGTCACGTCAGATGGATTTTCATCAGCAATGGTGATTGTTTAACAATGAGAACAACTCCCACGATCCCTCACTGATCCCTCTCCCTCATGAATTTGCTACTTCATTTCAAAATTCAATTATTAATTCAGAATGAAGAAACACAATTCTGAATTTGCAACTTGAATTCCCTCTTTATATGCATCCTTTAAATTCAGTTTTGATTCATTAAAGGGGCACTATGTAGTTTTGGAGAAGAAATTCAAACTCAGAATTTTAATATTTACAATATCAATGAGGTGATAATACAAACTCAGAGATATTTATTTTTTCTATAACTTGAATAAGCAAGCTGTTCTCAGAGGAAAATAAGGTCCCCAGAACACTGTTTGAAAGTTAGAAAGGTGGCAGGGTCCGCCACATATAAAACTAGTATGAAATTGTGTTGTCCTTTAAGGTCAGTTTGTTTATTCAGTTTATTCAGTCATGAAAACAAAGAGAGTTTGTTTATTTAGTTTGTTTAGACATTAAAAAAAAAAATCAGTCAATGAAGATCTTTCTCTTCTGATTAAAACATCTTCCCCAAAACTACACTGTGCACCTTTAATTGAAATTGGTTGATTTGTTAATTAATTCTATCAAACTGTGTTAAAATCACATTCCACAATCGGGGAGTCCAGAGGGATGTGCTCCTGCTCGTACTGGTGTCGAAACATTGCTGTTATTCTGCTCTCAGAAAGGCGCCACACCAACATCACAAACACACACTCATGGTTCATTGGCAGTGAGAGATAAGAGGGAGTGTTACAGCTTTACCTTAGCTGATAATCATCTCCCATTCACTCGCAGAATACCACGTTCACATTCTGCGTCCCCCCTCTCTTATACATGTTCATACACATGCATCACATAAGACGGTGACGCAGATACAACAAGTCTGTTCACACTCCGTTGAAACTCCGAGTTGAAACTCCTGCTACTTGTCCTGATTCAACAGAGCGTGGAGTCCGCAGACAGATACGGTCACACATTACACATTGTCTGATTCTCATAGGTCGGCGGTCTTTCCTATTGCCAATAGATCCTGATTATCACAAACCAGAGGTCTCAGGGGCAAAACACTTCAAGCAGTGCATGCACACACACAGCACAGCATCCTGTGATAGAACCACTATCAGCACCTGACACCTCGAAAACAGGAAAAACGTATCAGCAGGAACACAGATGTGTTGGAGTGTTTGGAGGAGGAGCGTGGACACAGCTATATAAGCGCTGTCGGCAGAAACCTCAACTTCACTCCGCTGAGGAAGCAGAGGGACTGCCTCCGTCATGTCATACTATGAGGTAAGCATGTTCAAAATGTGTTTTGGATGTTTATGTCTTTCCTTCCTCACTCTGTGCCCCTCAATCACCATCCTCTAACATCTGTCTACAGCATATCGTCCTGGACTATGACTTTAATGACACGGGCTCTGGCTCTGGTTCTGGTGACCTGGGGGCAGATTTCGAGGAGCCCTGTGATGTGGAGCACATCATGACGGCTGACCTCCAGCAGGTCTTCTTGCCTGTGGTCTACGCGCTCATCTTCATCCTGGGCATCACCGGGAACGGCCTGGTCGTCATAGTGCTGGGCTGCCAACGCAGGTGAGAGATGAGTGGAGGGTTTTTGGTTGGTAAGCTTCCAGTGAATCTCTTTGCGTCCTTGATAAGAAGCAAAATGACTTGATTTGCTCTCCTGTGTTTGTGTGCAGGTCAAAGTGCAGCCTCACAGACCGGTATCGCCTCCACCTCTCAGCTGCTGATCTCCTCTTTGTTCTGGCGCTGCCCTTCTGGGCCGTGGACGCAGCCATGGCTGACTGGCGCTTTGGAGCAGCCACCTGCGTCGGCGTGCACGTTATCTACACCGTCAACCTGTACGGCAGCGTGCTCATCCTGGCCTTCATCAGCCTGGACCGCTACCTGGCAGTGGTCCGAGCCACGGACACCAACACTGGTGGACTGAGGCAGCTGCTGGCTCATAGACTGGTTTATGTGGGTGAGTGTCAGAAGGCTTTCTGTAGATCGACAGCTTTTTCTCTCTTCTTCTTCCTCCCACAGGCCCTTACTGTTCTTTATCTTCTCTCCCTGCAGGTGCCTGGCTCCCTGCTGGCCTCCTGGCGGTGCCCGACTTGATATTCGCCCGGACTCAGGAGGGAGGAGAAGGGGCCACTCTGTGTGGGAGATTCTACCCAGCAGACAATGCTCCTCTCTGGGTTGCAATCTTCCACCTGCAGCTGGTTCTGGTGGGTCTGGTGATCCCAGGCCTGGTCCTCCTGGTTTGCTACTGCGTCATCGTCACCAGGCTGACCCGAGGCCCTCTGGGGGGCCAGAGGCAGAAGCGGCGAGCCGTCAGGACCACCATCGCGTTGGTTCTCTGCTTCTTCGTGTGCTGGCTGCCATACGGAGCAGGCATCTCCGTGGACGCTCTGCTGCGTCTAGAGGTCCTGCCACGCGGCTGCGGCCTGGAGGCCGTCCTGGGCGTGTGGCTGGCGGTGGCCGAGCCCATGGCATTTGCACACTGCTGTCTGAACCCTCTGCTGTACGCCTTCCTGGGGGCCGGGTTCAAGAGCTCAGCCCGCAGAGCACTCACACTGAGCCGAGCCTCCAGTTTGAAGATTTTACCACGGAGACGTCCGGGGGCCTCCACGACCACAGAGTCCGAGTCCTCCAGTTTACATTCCAGCTAGTGTTGGCTTGAGCTGTATATATGTGTATATACTGTAAATACGTGTGTGTGTGTGTGTGTGTGTGTGTGTTTGAGGATGTTTACACAAAGTATCTGAGAGAGTAAGGAGCAGTCTGCTGGCCCACGACTTGTCTTCTCACTTTCTGGTTTCTTTGTAAATACTGTTATTAGGTTTGTTTTCAGTTCTGCTGTGTTTGTTGTCTACTGTTGCAGATGTTTGTAATAAAATATACCAAATAACCACATCGGTGAAAATGTTTTCTTTTCTCGTTTCTTGCTTCCTGGGTGAAACCACAGCTAATGCCACCATCACCACGTCTCCTCCTCAGTGGGAGACGCAGACATCATTTAGGCCCAAATTACACAAATAATTCTACAAGTCTGCTAATGAGGTGTTAAATGAAGATGAAGGCATTTCAGCTTTATCACAGTAAGCACATTTAAAAGGGACAGGAAAGGTGGAAAAGGAAAAACAATGAGCCAGAATCAAATCTATTTTTTATTCAACAGCTGCCAACTATTGTCCAAGGCTGCTTTTTGCAAATACTACCAGGTTGTTTGGTGTGAGATGGTGGTTTACAGATAAAAATTGTTTGACAAAAGTGTGAAAATCAGTTGGTATTGTGGGGCCTGTTCTCCTAATCTTTACCATCAGCCTGTCTCCCTCTGCACTGATTCAGAGTCACTCAGCCCCCCGCCATCTGAATCCACTGGTCCGCAGCATTTCATGGTTCTGTTGAGAAATGAAACTGTGCTTTTTGAAACGTGATGTGTGATGGCCAGGTGTATCTGAGTCACACGCTCCAGTGTGCGTGAGTGGATGTGTGTGTGTCAGTGTTTTGGGGGCAGCAGGTGAGATTTATGTTGATGATATAAACAGTTTGCTTCTTCTACGTAGAGAGATGGGAGCACGGGGGGGTCAGGAGGTCTATTTTTCCAGTGCTTTAATGCACTCACACACACACACAAAGTGCTTCCCACATACCCTACTTCCACTTGGAAGTGGAAGAAACAGAAGCTGGAAGTTTGTTGTGTGTCCTGTTTCCTGGAGGATGAAGAGGAGAGTTGTGAGAGAGGCTTAAAGGAAGAACACAGTAAGACGGATTGGCTGTGCATGAGTAACTGTCTGCATCAGTGTGACTGAATCCTGCCGTGTGTATATGTGGCTTTATAGATACAGACGTGTGTGTGTGAAATCAATATATTCAGTCAATGTTGGAAAAAACATTCTTATTACCTTTTTTATATTTGGCCCTCTCTCTCCCTGTCTCTCTCCGTCCTTCTCACACACACACAAACACACACATACACACACACACGTACACACCGTCACACACTTCTCTTCTATTCATAGTGTATTCAAAACAGGAAAGACTTCCTGCAGCTCATTTTAGGAAAAACAAGCAGCTAAAACAATCAAACAGCCAGAGCAGCTCTGCACTCAGCAACACAGAGAGCTGCGACAAAATAAATCAGTTTAACAACATGAGGAGCCTGTAGTGTGATGGTGATGTGTAAACAGACAGTAGATCTGTTAAGTGTTCAAAGTCACGATTGTTGTGAGCTCTTGTAAATGACACAAATACATTCATGACCCAATTATAGATTTTCCCATATTTTTATTCAAGTTTTGAGTCAGTTTCATGTTTTATCAAACCTTACACCAAACTTGAGCCTCCGAATAGAAGCACCAAAAACCAGTGTTGTAAAAAAAGTACCCAAAAGTCGTACTTGAGTAAAAGTAAAGATATCATGTTAAAATAGTTTGGTTCAAGTGTAAAGTCACCAGTACTGATAGTATTTGAGTAAAAGTCTTGACAAATGTACTCAAGTATCAAAAGTACAAGTAAAAGCAAATTTTACATTTATTTCCATTCATTTATATATTGTATTGGATGGGTCCACTGATTATCAGATGTGATAATCGCAGTAATCAGGCTCAATGTTTATTTTATCTGATTGCTGATAAAATAAACTAATTCAAAAATGTGCTACTTTGGCTCTGATGCAGTATGCAATCTGCAAAGTAACAAGTAACTGAAGTTATCATTTACAGTCAATATAGTGAAGTAAAAAATACTATAAAATACTAAAAGTATAATAAAAGACCTCAAAGTAGTACATTACTGGTGCCATTGCGCTTGCATGTAAAAAATAAGCGGGCATGTGCGTCCTCATGCGTGCGTGGATATGTTTTCTGCCCATGCTCAATACCATGCCTCTGTGTAAATATCTTACCCAAGTGTATGTTGTGTGTGTGTGTGTGTATATGTATATGTATATATATATATACATATACATATACATATGTTTACTCTAGGATACATCTACTGTTGAGGTAAAGAGTGTTGGTTAGATTCTGTTTTGTTCTTTTTTCACTTATGTTTCTTAGTTACTTCTCACCTTCATGCTAAACACTTCAACAGCCATCTGGTAGGAATCAAAGACCACCAAATGGTAGATCACTCACACCTCTATGTGTCTCCAGCATTGTCATAGTATGCTAACCTATGGTCTGTGTTGTGAGCCAGCGAGCCTCATTGTTTTACACTTTGTTGTTAGCCTGAATTATCTCCCCCAAATCCCTATTTACATGCTAAAACACTTTGACAGCTACCTGGCCCCTAAGCATGGGTAGTTTTACCACTTCTGCAGACACTCTGTCTTCATGTGAATGAATGTTCCCTATGCAAAAACTGACTATATACTTTTGAGTGATTTTTTAGGGAGGCTTTTAGTGTTTCTTTGTTTTGTCCAACATAAGACACATATACTGCGGCATTATAATTGTGTGTGCATGTTAGCATTGACATTAGCATATAGCTCAAAGCAGTACAGTGCCTAAAAACAGCTTCATAGAGCTGCTAGCTGTTAGCTGATTTGTATGTGGAGTCCATCCATATCAGTTCTGCATTTAAACACAGGTTATAATTATTACAGTTATTGGCACAGTGACATGTTCTTTGTTGTTTTGCTTTGTACTCCAGATTTTTAATAGCATTTGAAATTAAACATATGTGGTTAAAGCTAATGCTAAGCTAACACTTTTGGCTGAGCAGCTACACTGAAGATTTCTGCTTTAAAAAGGGTGTAAATAACATCTTTTTGGATCAATTTAGGATCTCTGTATGGAGACACTTTGTTTTTTGTTTTTTTTAACGTTTTTAAACAAGTCCCCATCTACTTTAGCTGTTTAGGAGAATGCTGTTTTGCTGTGAAGCTCCAGAAATGTTTTGTGGACTACACAACTTCACCTGAACTTCACTCTCTATCAGCATGAGGGTGAGTAGATAATGACTGAATTTTCATTTTCAGGTGAACTTTTCCTTTAATTTCAGGCCTTTAATGCTCACATTAATGGGTCCTCATCTTCTCTATGTGGGTTCTATATTTTCCAATTAATACTGTCTGAAATCTATGATCTGCAGACATCAGCAGACGCTCTGTGTCCTTGTGGGCTTTTTGCCTTCAGTCTGGTTCACCCATGAACTTGAGCACCAGCACTTAAACCTCAGTCACTGTTTCGTGTCAAGTCCAGTGTGCTGGAGTAACCCAGAAAAACAATGAGAATGTGTCACCATATGAATACAAATACACAAGGAAATGACCCTATTTAAACCATAGTTTCCCCTCTTCTCTTTCATATCCTGCAGCTTGTAAGAGCAAACAGTTGCAACAAATCTGACACCACCAGTGTTCATCTTTAACTTCTGTAATATCACAACCAGTGGTGAAATGTTGCTGCTTAAATGTATTGTTGAGGCACTTCTACGCCACTTCTGCCTCAGAAGTAAATATATTTACAGATGCAAATATATAACTAAACCCCTCCTCACCAACATAGATGGCACTGATGCTCTGGAGGTGCATATGTGTGAGTGTTATGCATTTCAGTGTGTGTATGTGTGCGTGTGTGCGTGTTTGCCTACAGATGGTCAGGTTCCCTCATATTCAGACAGGCTGAGTTTCCTGCTGCTGAACAATCGTGGGAAAAGCAGAGGTCAAGACAAAAGGAGAAATAAAGACGGAGAGAAAGACTGGGCTGCATCCAAATGGCCCGCGATAACTTCCTGCTTTGTTCCTGGTGGATTAATACAATGTGACAGGTGAAACCAATAGCCTGCCGGGAGTGTTTGTATTGACCTCAGCAGGTGGAGACGTGAGAATGATGTGGGAACAGAAATAGAAACTAATGGAATAATAGAGTAGGAATCAGTGTTGATCACAGATGGCCCTGTGACTGCAGACTTGTTGTGTAAGACTGCATGTCCCCTCAATGTTCTCTCCTTCCTCCAAACAAAAAGACAGACATGTTAAAAATCCTCCTGCCCACCCATCCATCCCATATAAACCCTAATGATTTTTGATACATTGTTAATAACACACTATAATGTAGTTTTGAGCAGAAATAAGAGTGTTTTCAAGTGTTTATTTACGTGTTTGTCAACAATAAAGCATCTACAACTGATGTAAATACAGATAATGATAATGATATACAGTGTAAAGTAGCTGTAACCATATTTAAAGGTGCAGTATGTAAGAATTTTAGTTGAAAACATCTCAAAATGAACTAAAGTTATCAACAGGATGTGAAGAAACAAGAGTTTTGATGTAACAATGTCTGTGTATTGTTGCAGAGATATCTACTGAAGTTAGCATGCTAGCCAGCTAGCCCTGGACTGTCACAGGCCAACATTCCCCTGCTGCGCTCCCAGTCTGGACTGAGCTAACTAGCTAAAGGCAGCTACAGTTAGCAGCAGTTAACGGTTACTGTAGCGATATGCTGCCCCCTATTGGTCTGAAGTATGAGTTCGACAGGTGGCCACTTCTTAAATATTGCACCTTTAATGATATATGAACAAACACACATAAATAAATGGTGGTTATCAACTGTTTATAGACATGTGCTAACATGAACATTGTGGGCATGTTTAAAGTTGTTTATAAATGTTTTCAAAACGTTGAGTTTGAAAGCACACAAAAAATAGCAGTTTCACACAAAAAATCTTGATCAAAGGTCCACTTAATAGATTTCTCACAAAGCTTTCGGCTGCATCTCATGCCCTTCATCAGCTGGTATTTGCTCAGTTGTCACTGAGAAAGAAAAAGTTTTTAGAAATAAGCAAATCATTTCTTTGTAAGTATACAAATTATAAGATATTGTTCAAATATTTGATATAAAATGAAATAAATGAGTATTGGGATGCACATATGACTCTGATGATAGTGGACTGGTTCTACTTTTCCCCAGCCATTATAACCGCTAGAATACTACTATGATGGTAAGGTTAGGGTCTGTTCAATGAACAGCCTCCTCCAGTGGTCATGCAAACTCACTACACTATGTTGTCAGTGGTTTTGGATCCAGTTGTGGTACACAGTGAGTTACATGGAAGGTGGTGCAGAATACCAACACATTTTGTCAGAAAGTCATCATCTTCAGCGCCCTCCTACTGTAAGTGATGAGTGATGAGACAGACAAAAGCACTGGTGCACAGCTTTTCTTCCACCTAGCACACACTCCTACAGTTTATATTTACTGTTTTGTGTTTTTTTTTGTTTTTAATATCAAGTATTTGGTTCCTAAAGGCTTGAAACTAGCTTCAGAATGAAAGTCTTATTCTTCAACAGCTGCAAAACTGTAGAAATGTCTCCTTCGACAGCCCACTCTACTTCTCTGCTGTCCACATGTATCCTCAATATGCCAAACATGACACATATACTTTTGTCAAAATATGCCAAACCTACATTGTTTCCAAACAACAAAACAGACCCCAATAAATTGCAATATACGGAGCACAGTGCTGGGAGATAAACATTCTGTTTTGTTTATGCTCTCTTTTGCCCGTTAGAATACATTGTAGTTGACGTGAACTCAATAACCGTAATAACAGCTGCTGCTCTCTACTAACCCAACAACATCACTTGCATGGGCAGACCAGCGACTAAGAGTGGCTATCTACAACAATCATCCCTCACTGGCTTCCCACTGACCTACACTGGCAACAGTGGGTGAATAGTTATTTCTCTGTATCACCCAGGTTCCTATAATTATAGTATTTTAACTGACTTTAACAGTACCTCTAGGTCAAGCTGAACTGACACACATTTGTACCAGAAACTACTTTTTCTTAAAGCAACATTATGTAGAAATTGGCATTTTGTGTGATTTGTACTGTAGGTGCTAACTACGAACAAAACTCATTACGTAATAACAATGTTATGTGTTGAAAACTTGTATGTTGAAGTAAACATGTAAGTAATGCTGTGATCCTACCCTCTCACTGAAGTTACATAGAATAGGAGCAAGTGATGGGGGCGGAGTGGCTGAGACATTCACTCAATTACAAGACACTGAACCGTCAACATGATCTTGAAGGTGCTGTTTTAAGGTGAAAAAGCCATAAGTTGTTGTAGCCTACAGTTGTGTCTTGTGTTTACCACAAGTGAGAAATAACTAATTACTTGAACTAAATAATACAAATACTCACATATATGTATGGGGTGTCTTAGTGGGATATTGTATTGTGTGGAGTTGACTGTTCATGCGAGTGTACCATGGAGTGTACCTAGATAAATGAGTTTTCAGCGCCCTGCAGTGGCCGCAGTGAGGAACTGCAACACTACATTGCAATTGTGGCTTTAAAACACACGACTGATGTTACAGTTGTTATAGTATGCTATAATCACACTAACAACGATATTGACATGTTAACAATAATAATAATAATAATAATAATAATAATAATAATAATAATAATAATAATGTTAATATGTTGTCTGTATTATGTCTACTTTATGTCAAGTTAAAATGACAGAACAGAACAAATAAGCACTTTTTTAATCTCCATTTTTTTCGCCCTGAACTTTATTTGTCTTGAAGCCGGAAACATGCCGCGGGAAAGAGCAGGAGGACTTCACGTCAGTTGCTCCTGATTGGTCACAAGCCGGAGAACGTTTGCATGCTATCGCCGATTGGTCGAAAGCGGCGCGCCAAAGATCACGTGTCTCCCTTTTCGCGCGAAACTGTAGCTCTGTTGTCAGGACTCGAGCGTGCTGTGTGTTCCTGTGTCCGGAGAGCAGCGGTGTGGATCTGTAGCTTGCGGGACTTTTTGAATCCTTTGTCGCAGTTTGACGGTGTTTCAACATGGATGTTGCCACAACGACCGCGGAGAATGCCGGAGAGATGGTGAAGGACGAGCTGGCTGAGAAATGCCAGAAGTTATTCCAGGCTTTCTTGGAGGAGTAAGTCAGTCAGTCAGTCAGGCAGCACCAGGCTTCATTGTGTTGTTGTCGGCCCCAGATCGCGCTGCGCACGAACTGATATCGAAAATATTCTTTAATGTAATCAGTATTTATGAGGATCAGGTGCTTTGTTGATCGATGCATTACAGTTTAATTATCTCTCTGTGTCCGTGCGCAGGTTCCAGACCGGGGATGGGGAGGTGAAGTATGTCCGGGAGGCCGAGGAGCTGATCCGGCCTGAGAGGAACACCCTGCTGGTGAGCTTCACAGACCTGGAGGGCTTCAACCAGGAGCTGGCCACCACCATCCAGGAGGAGTACTACAGGTGAGCTGACACAGCCTGTGTCACACAGGAAGCAACAATTGATCAACACCTTGTTACCTACAGAGATGAAGTGAGCAGCACCACTACCTCACTGGTGAAGCTGGTAGTCTGATACAGTGGTGGAAGAAGTACTCAGATCTTTTACTTAAGTAAAAGTAGTAATAGCACAGTGAGAAAGTACTCCATTACAAGTTAAAGTCCTTCATTCAAAACTTTAAGTAAAGGTACAAAACTAGTAGCATCAGAATGTAATCGGAGTACTAAGAGTAATAGTCCCATTTATAACCCTGACCCATTTCAGAGTTGGGAGGGTTACTTCAAAAATGTAATCCAATACAGTTACTAAGTATTTGTAGCCAGGAACTTTATCCAAATATCACAGCATTAATGTACTTTCTGTTACTTTTGAATGACCTCATTACCAAGTATATGCAGATAAAGTAGAGAAATCTATATAATATCTTTAATTTAATCATAATGTTTTCTGTAAGAACACACACTTTTGTATTTGTCTCTCACTCGAGACCAGAGTGGTGATGTGTGAGACTCAAGTGTTGTCATGTGTGTGTATGCATAGTTACAGACTAGTATATCATTCATTATCTTAATATTGTAGTCCTGTTAGTAATCTCCTTTTTACTGAATACATCTGTATTTTTTGTAACTTCACTGGAGATACCTTTTTTGTATCCTGATTATTTAGTCCTGTTAATGTCAATCAATCAAACTTTATTTGTATAGCACCTTTTTAAACAAATCAAAATACAATTCAGAGTGCTTTACAAGTGACTGAACATAAACATGGTATATTAAGAAAACAAAAACAGGTTGCAATAAAATTAATAATTAAAAATGATAAAAGATAAAAAATAAAAGATAAAAATGAAATGTTGCATGTAAAAGTTGATTTAAAAAATGGGAATAGAATAATATAACAGTTAAATGTAGATAAAAATCTATTTAAATATAGTAAAATAAGAATATAGGTATTATTGATAATATGAATTTGCAAAGTAACAACAACTGTAAGATACATGTAAAGTAAAAGTATAGTGGATTAGAAGTGCAGTATAAGGTGGAAGAAAAATGCTCAAGTAAAGTACAAGTACCTTCAAATTGCACTTAAGTACAGTACCTGGTAAAAGTAATGTTACATCTCATCACTGCTAATAAGTGCACACATTATACTATCTGTATCAGTGACCAACAGCCATAGACAGACTGCTGTGGACTGACCTGAAGGGTTGTGTTTTCAGAGTCTACCCCTTCCTTTGTCGGGCGGTGCGCAACTTTGCTCGGGATCATGGGAACGTTCCCCTGAACAAAGAGTTCTACGTGGCCCTCGAGGATCTGCCCACCAGACACAAGTACGTTCATTTCAGACAGCTTTTATTGGCAAATGATTTGTAAACTTATAGCGCAGTAGTGACTAGTTTGATATGTAAAGCTTGAGCAATATATCAAATCTGACCCTTTTCCTGTGTGTGATCTAGGATCCGTGAGCTGTCATCCATGCGTATCGGCACCCTGGTGAGGATCAGTGGTCAGGTGGTGAGGACACACCCAGTCCACCCTGAACTGGTACGATATCCTGCCGTCAACACATGCATGAAAATAATCAGTGGTGTGAGGTAGCAGCCACACTGATGCATAAATGTAGTAATGTCGAACTTGTCTGATGATTGTTCTGCCTTCTTTGTGGTTGCAGGTGAGCGGCACCTTCCTGTGCATGGACTGCCAGGGGATGATCAAAGACGTCCCCCAGCAGTTCAAATACTCCCCGCCCACCATCTGCAGGAACCCCGTCTGCAACAACCGCTCCCGCTTCCACCTCGACACACACAAATCCAAGTTCATCGACTTCCAGAAGGTAACTTGAGAGAGAGGATACATGAAACGGGTGCGCTGTCGAGAGCATTTGCCCGGTGTTGTCTCATTACGTCTTATCTCTTATTGTTCAGGTGCGAATCCAGGAGACGCAGGCAGAGCTGCCTCGTGGTTCCATCCCACGCTCGCTGGAGGTCGTGCTGAGGGCCGAGGCTGTGGAGACAGCTCAGGCCGGAGACCGCTGCGACTTCACCGGGACCCTCATCGTGGTGCCGGATGTGTCCCAGCTCCGCACTCCTGGTACGACTTTGAGCCTCCAGTTGACCTAAGAAAGTACTTAATAAAATCATTGTAGTTGTTTAGTTTCATCGGACACCTCGTTATTGTCCCCTCTCCAGGAGTGCGAGCAGAGACCAGTACCCGTGTAGCCGGAGGACCACAGGGCTACGACTCTGAGGGTGTGAGGGGGCTGAAGGCTCTGGGAGTCCGAGAGCTTTCATACAGACTGGCTTTCCTGGCCTGCAACGTGGCCCCGACTAACCCAAGAGTAAGAGACTAATAATGAGCACATTTACATAGTCATCACATCTGTTAGATGTTTGGTCCATAAAATGTCAGAAAATCTTGCAAAATGTCCATCAGAGTTCCCAAGATGACGTTCTCAAATGTCTTGTTTCATCCACCACCCAAAGATATTCAGTTTAGTGTCAGGAAATATTTGCATTTAAGAAGCTGGAATCAGACAAGTTTTAACTCTTAGACATAAATAAAGCTCCAAACATGCTTATCTTTCAGTTACAAGTGTGTGTTTCCTCTGGTTATAGTTTGGCGGTAAGGAGCTGCGGGAGGAGGAGCAGACCGCCGAGAGCATCAAGAGCCAGATGACGGAGAAGGAGTGGGAGAAAGTGTTTGAGATGAGCCAAGACAAGAACCTGTACCACAACCTGTGCACCAGCCTCTTCCCCACCATCCACGGTCAGTGCTCCAACTGTCTCTGAACACTTTCTCCAGCCAGGACAGCTCTGGTACATGTTTTTAGAGCCAGAATGTTTTTTTAAGCTCAATGGTGAATTTGATTGTGCAGGAAACGACGAGGTGAAGCGCGGCATCCTGCTGATGCTGTTCGGTGGTGTTCCCAAGACGACCATGGAGGGGACCTCGCTGAGAGGAGACATCAACGTGTGCATCGTCGGAGACCCGAGTACTGCCAAGAGCCAGTTCCTCAAGTATGTGACGCAACGTAGAAAAGTTTCCTTTAACTATATAGAGATTATAGGGACTGAATGACTCACGGATCTGTCGGTCTGAATGGTACTTTAAATGTGTGTGTTTGCAGGCACGTGGAGGAGTTCAGCCCCAGGGCGGTGTACACCAGCGGGAAGGCCAGCACGGCTGCAGGTCTCACGGCAGCTGTGGTCCGAGACGAAGAGTCCAACGAGTTTGTCATCGAGGCCGGAGCTCTGATGCTCGCCGACAACGTGAGTGTTACGAGCCACTGCTGACGGCGAAGGCGGACGTTGTGAAGTATATTCAGTGGTGTTTACCGCAGTGTTTTTTTTTTCTTTCTCCAGGGCGTGTGCTGCATCGATGAGTTTGACAAGATGGACCTCAAGGACCAGGTGGCCATCCATGAAGCCATGGAACAGCAGACCATCAGCATCACCAAGGCCGGAGTCAAGGTAATGGCAGCCGGAGCAAAAATGTAACTTTTGTTGAGGTAATTGTAGCAAAAACGGATATATAGGATTCTTAAGTCTACTTACTGTCAGGCGATTTCATTTTGAAATATGAAACTTTGTCACCCAATTTTGATTGTCTGGTTGTGAGGCAGTCTATCCACACTGAAAAATATTCCAACCTGTTTTTAAACGCAATTAACCTGTTTCAAGTATTCTCTACATTTCTAGTTCAATTTTTCAGAATTCTTGTGCAGCAAACTGCAGCATTCTCTTTTCCAGCGAGGGACGTTCATTTCTAGTGCCTTTTTTAAACAAGTTGATTTGTCCTTTTTAATCTTGAACACTTGTTCTGACCGCCACCCTAACTGAAAAAGAAAGCCTGTTTTGCTCTAATGTTTAAATACATGTGGCTTTAAAATACATTTAAGACTTTATAGGCCTGTTAATGGTGCACCTTTAAGTCTGCAGTACTCAGTCATACACTCTGTATGAATAAAAACACTGGAAAAGCTTGAAAAGTGCTTAAATTTGACAGTGGAAGAGGTGTAGGAACCCTGTCTCTGCAGTAGAATAACCAGGCATTGCCTCCATCTTCTTCAGGCCACCCTGAACGCTCGCACATCCATCCTGGCTGCTGCCAACCCGGTCGGAGGGCGCTACGACCGCAGCAAGAGCCTGAAGCAGAACGTCAACCTGACCGCCCCCATCATGAGTCGCTTCGACCTCTTCTTCATCCTGGTGGACGACTGCAATGAGGTCTGTTAACTTGCTTCTGCGCTGATTATTAAATAAACACATTTTTATTTTTTCATTCTTGCATTTATCTGAACTGGTCTAAAGCTGCGTGCGTCTGTCTGTATCCCAGGTGACGGACTACGCCATCGCCAGACGCATTGTGGACCTGCACTCCCGCATAGAGGAGTCTGTGGACAGACTGTACACTCTGGATGAGATCCGCAGATACCTGCTCTTCGCAAGGCAGTTCAAACCTAAGGTGCGTGTCTGCCTGCGCTGACTCTGCGTTCACATCAGGTTTGTGCGCTTGTGATCTGTATTAACAGTTGCACGTTCCCGTTTGTAGATCTCCAGCGAATCCGAGGAGTTCATCGTGGAGCAGTACAAGCGTCTGCGTCAGCGTGACGGCTCCGGAGGCGTGTCCAAGTCCGCCTGGAGGATAACGGTGCGACAGCTGGAGAGCATGATCCGCCTTTCAGAGGGCATGGCACGCATGCACTGCTGTGACGAGGTGGGCAACGAATGATATTGTAAAGTGACAAATAAGGTTTAGTAATGTAACTACTCACAAGTGTATTACATGATACAGTGTTGACCTTTGTCTCTCTGTGTTTTCAGGTGCAGCCCAAACATGTGAAGGAAGCCTTCAGACTCTTAAACAAATCCATCATCAGAGTGGAGACGCCCGACATCAACCTGGAGCAGGAGGACGAAATGGAGGAGGAGGAGCAGCAGGAGGAGGACGGTACTGACAAATCTACACACTGAGATAAAATGTTACATAGTAGATCAATAATAAGTGTGAAGGACCAAATGATTATTTTAACTAATAAAAACTTGTACATGCAGGAAACGCCATCCCTAATGGAGTGAATGGCGTAAACGGCCATGTTAATGGCGTCAACGGACACGTCAATGGAATTAATGGTCACGACAAAGGCGAGCCTGGCAGCCAGCCCAAACCGTCCCTCCGCCTGTCCTTCACCGAGTACAGACGCATCTCCAACCTGCTTGTGCTGCATTTGCGCAGGGCAGAGGAGGGTAAGAGAGGTTCCTCTTCATACAACTGAAAAGTTTCCAGAATTGCTTTTTCTTTCATCATTCACTCCAACGTTCTTACCAATGTTCTGTGTCGCAGCTGAGGAAGAGGAGGAGCTGAAGAAAAGTGCGGTGGTGAACTGGTACCTGAAGGAGATCGAGTCTGAGATCGACTCTGAGGAGGAGTTGGTCAATAAGAAGGGTCTGATAGAGAAGGTCCTCCACAGGCTGGTGCACTATGTGAGTCCGTCCTTCACAAAAACAAAGCTGAGTCGTTGTTATCCAAGTTTTGACAATAACTGACAAGGTGTGTGTGTGTGTTTCAACAGGATCACATCCTCATTGAGCTGTCTCAAGCGGGGCTGAAGGGCTCAGAGCCAGCCAGCACAGAAGAAGAAGAAGCCGTTATGGTCGTCAACCCCAACTACATCCTGGAAGATTAAACTCCTCCCTTTATCCATGTCCATCCTGTTTGTTTTTCTCCACCGCCCTTACAGCCTCCATCATTGCTGATGTTAAACCTTAACAATAAAGGTGTTTCTGAATGCGCTTATGTAACACATACATAATAGTAGACTGGAGATGTCATACGCCCTGTTTTTGGAGTTTATCTGTACTGTACAAACGAATATGAGCTCTTTAAGGAAAAAAAAGTTTTTTAGGTCAAACTGACTTTTGTAAATAAGCTGCTCTCTTTGCCCCAGTTGTTTGCTGGTTTCTGTCTGTTTGTTTGGCTCTTAGTTTATGGAACCGCCCTGAATTGCTGTTTCTCCATAACTGTATATTAAAGGCATACATTGAGGCTTACTTGCCTCCATGGATTCAAGTTATATTGTATGTCTTTTTGTAAAATTATGATATGTGAATGAAAATAAATAAACTGTTGACATAAACACAACTGCTTGGTTTGTATATAATTAAAAAAAGTAACGAAAGTTGCTTAATTCTTTATTAATAATTCCTCCTGTGTTGTATCTAATAGCTACATCATGATGACCACTAGGTGGCAGCAGGCAGATGTCATAATTGTACTGCGCATGCGCGGCTGACATTATTCAACAAACATGGCGGCACCCTACGTGACAGCAGTCAGGACAGCACTGAAAGGTAAAACACAGGTGTATTAACATTACACCTTCTCTAAAAAGTCTAGGAGCCGCAGTTAAACAGAATTAACATCGAAGTTACCTTCGGCTCGGCCTCTTACAGTGTAATGAACGTCAGACTGTTATTTTGTCGGATCTTTGAATCACACAGATGACTTTCTCACGATGTAACCGGACTCAAGCACCAAATGAACCTCTCCGCTAAGGTGACACAATATTTTTTTTAATGGAAGAATAAACGTGTTTCTTTCTCTTAGGTGTGTACCTTGTTCCCGGCCGGTGGCTCCTCACGCGGAGGAGCAATCCCCCGGCAGTGTGTCAGTGTTTGCGGCTACATGTCTCCCCCGCTGCCTCCCTGTGCAGCAGGACAGACACACAGAGGAGCACCCAGCCACAGAGCACAGCCGCCACCCACACTGACCACAGGAGAGCTGGGGAGGAAGAGGAGGAGGAACCTGAAGGTCCTGAATACATCCCCAAGAAAAAGGCCAAGAACCCCATGATGAAGATTGGCTACGCCTGGTGAGTCTACTCTCCTCATTCATGTACATCTGTGTCTAACAACTAGAAAGGATGTAAACCCCACCTGTAGGAATGTACCTGGATTAATATGTCACGTTTTTAAAGTATGAATGAAAGAATTGGCAGTAATACCAGAATTTGAAGTTGTAATAGTAGCAGATACACACAGTAGTAAAACCATCTGCAGACTGAGTTGTGTCGTGCACATACATAAGTTCCCATCCAACATGGACTTCAAATATACAGTTGTAGAGGTACAACAGCCTCCAGATCACAACAGTCATTCTTATGTAACTGTCACAAAAAGTGATCTCCTTGTAGAGCACAACTCAAGTCATCAGAAATATAAAAATACACTGCACTAAGTAATGCAAGTCATTGTACAGTGAGGAATAAAATATGAACGAGAATTCATCTTGAGTCTCAGCTACATCATAAAACAGGAAGGAGATCCACACACTTTACATGTATTGTATAAATTGTATCAGATATTCTGTCAATGCAATTTGTAAATTATGATTTTGTTGTTCTGTTCTGTATATGTGACACCTATTGCATGTCTGTCCGTCCTGGGAGAGGGATCCCTCCTATGTGGCTCCTCCTGAGGGTCTAAGGACAGAGGATGTGGTTCACTGTACAGATTAAAGCCCACTAAGGGGATTGTGATTTTGGGCTATATTAATAAAATTGATTTGTAGACCAGTAAGCCTCTACCTGAATGTAACCGTGACTGTGACTAGTCAGATTCTGCATTATCTACACTACAGTCATTTGTCAGGAGGCAGTTTGTTTCTAATTTAGGATTGCACCAAACGTCAGCAAACCATTTTTTATTAGACATAAAGAGCAATTTTCCTCGAGCATCATGGCTAGCACACTGCACTGTGAGCAGTGCTCCTGGGGTACTACTTGAAAAAGTTTAATTTTCTGAATAACGTGAAAATAAAGATAAAAAATATATACAATTAAGAAATAAGTTTAGTGTTATAGTGATTATTTAGAGCTTTAGGTCTCAAGGTAAAACCCATTGGTCTGCTGCTGGCTCATTCTCTCAGTCTGAGAGTCAGAGCTACTAAATTATTAATTCTTAACGATCTATATATTGAGCGCTCTTGTCTGCAGTGACAGCTGTTGTGCAGACACTAACAGCTAACATGTTCACAGACTGACAGAAAAACAATGCAAGTGTTTATATTCATGTGCCAGAAGTCACGTAGACACACAGTGTTGAGGGACACAGCAGATGATTATTATTACATTTATTATGTACACCAAGGTACAACAATAGTCTTACACAGCACTCCTCCAACACAATCCTACCTTCATGAAGATAATACTATCTACATTATAATCTCTACACTCATTTATAAAAAGGTGGACAAAATATTAGAAAAACACAAAAAACTGCTTGAAATATGACCAGAAAGTTGGTCCAACACCTTTTCAAAACAGCTTTAACACAAACTTTAATGAGAAAATCATCTATGATCTTACTCTTGTCAGACTCTGCCATGTCATTTTTAAAGTATAGATTCCACCGCATATTTCCATACATACCTACCATTGTTTCACCAGACACAGGAGTCATGTGATATTAGTCCCATGCGAATTGACATTTCTGTGATTTTGGACAGCAGTCAGCAGCCGTGCAGTAAGATCGGCTGAAGTGACGTTTAAACATGATGACAGTTAAACCACAAAGCATCCATTATTTGATCTAAATAAGCTGCAAATGTGTATTTATGCTTCTAACACATGCAAAAACTGCGCAAATCAATTCTAAACTATATTAATAATGTGGCTGCTGAAACGTTGGTGTTACACAGAGCTTTGACATCTCATCCAGGAGATATTGTCAGTAAATAGTGTGATAGTAAACAGACTTCACTGTAAAAAACACTGATGCAGGAGAGTCATTCCTAAATCACAAGAGGTCTTCTGGTAAAACTAGTCTCGTGCGAAAAAGGGCATTAGATTTGTGTACCCAATAATAAACTGTGTGTGAGTGTACAGCATGTGTTCAGCTTACATTTCACAAGTTGTGCCACTCCTTCCCAGCAAATTGTGTTTCTAGAGAGGGAAGACTGGATGATCTAATCACAAGAGGAAACATGAGCACAGTAGATTACCATTAGCTCCCTAACCATGACTCAAACACTCTTACCCTCGCCCTTTTTGCTCCTTCTACACTACACTTGATGTTTTTTCTATGCTCATAATTAATAATGGATACTGTGTGTGTTGCCCACTGAGTAAAACAATTGTTGATCTCTCCCCTCCAGGATGATAGGCCTCCCCACGGGTATCATTAGCTTCATCCTGGCCAAGAGACAAGTGGACAAGAACCGACTGAAACAGCTGAAGATTCGACAGAGGATGAAAAAGTCAAACGAGGGGGATTATGAAGGCAGTCGCTACCGCCATCCTGCAGAAGAAGTTAAACTGGACCGATAATGCTTTGAGATATCATATCCCGAATGTCACTACTGAGGCGGTGTCTCGTGCGCTACAACCCAATGACTGATTACAGAAGGGGTGTCAACTTCATGAGCTTGAGTTTTAAAACATCCAAAAACCTTTTTCAGACGTTCAGAACTGGCTCGTGATTCTTCTAAAGGCTAATGTGGATGGAAATCTGAGAGGGAACGTGCTCGTGACTGAGCCTTAAATCAAGACAGATGTTTTGTTTTTGCTCATGAACACAGATGAATCATACTGTTAATGTTGACTGCTTCATTGAATCTGGAGGATGATCACATTTATTAGCAATGATGCTGATGTTATAAATATGATAAGAAAATAAATATAAATGTATTTATAAATTTGTGAATATATAAGAATCCTCACTGGTATAACTGCACATGAACCACATGAAAACTCACAAATACAAATCTTTATTTGATATGAAAAGACAGACACTCTCCTCATCATTGATATGTATATTTACAAAGCCCACACTGACATATCTGTACTACACAAAATGTTTGTCGTAGTCGAGGGCTATATGTAACTTTGGTCGGGTCTATACTTTTGTGTGGAGGACCAGCTGGGTGGTGTAGACCATCTCAGGAAAAGTTCCACATTAGCTGGAGCTCACTGATGTTCAGGAATGTTTCAATAATTTAACATTGTGGTATTGATTGTGTTATCCCGTATGGACACACCCACCCAGCTGGCACCGACCCACAACTGACTGTAACACAAGAAGATATAAACAGGCACATACAGTATGTAACAATACTATAAAAGCTTATGGAGTACTGCAACATGTACTTCTTTAAGTAAAAAAATCTAATCTCAGGAACATTGTTGTTGTGAAGGCACTGTAGTGATCTATGTATATATAGTATATAGCAACACATGTATTAAAGATCATCAGCATAGGCCTTATAATATGAACCCACGACAGCAGATCTGAGGCCGTCAGCAGGTGGACCGAACTGGATTTAAAGGGTGGGCAAACCAATCACCAAAGTATCAATACTGCCGATATGAGTGTAGTTTTGAGTATCCATGCTTGTGTCATTAGGATCAATACCAAATGTTACATCATACATCATGTAACGTGTTTTAGGCACATATACAATCCTCTCCACCAAATTAGCTCTGGTTTTTGAACTGGTTCTGTTTCCGTTTCTTAAAAAAACTAACCTTTGTTCTATCTAGCGTGTGAGACTTTGTTTCACCAGTTTTCGGTAGAACCTTTGTGATCGAGGATGTGCCATCACTGGAAGGTATTGTATAATGTGACGACCTGTACCTTGGTCAAGAATAACCTATTTTTTGGTTCCAACTGGGGTCCAACTTTTTCAACCCCAAACCAATTTGATTTTGGTAGAATTGCTCCAAATGGTTATAAATTAGGTGTTCGAACCGCAACTGAACCAGTTCCATGTTGGTGGAAAAGGGACATCAGTGCAGCAGAGCCACTGGTTGAGAGATCAAACAAACATTTGTTTTTGTTACCATTAAACCATTTTTTCTTTTGAAATACACATAATTTAAAATGTGCAATATGTACGAATTGGCCACTTGTTGAAACAATTAGGGGCCAGCATATCGCTAGCGTAACTGCTAACTTCTGCCAACTTTGCCTGCCATTAGCAAGTTAGCTCAATTAGCTCACATCTGTATGGCAAATATGAGCCTACAGCGAGCAGGCAGCTGGTTAGCTTCTTATTAGCTTGGCCTTGTTAAAACCTTGTTAATCAATCTGTACAAAAACCTTTGTATAAAATGACAGCTTCACTGCAGACTTCAGGAAATTACTGCTAGAAGCCAAGAAAAAGTCAGACATAACATCCACATAAGCACGACCTGGTGATTTTAACACTTTCTTATGGAATATACAAACAAGATATTACATGTTAAATCATGAATCTTAGAGGCGCTGAGAGGCAGCTTTTTACCTTCTGTCAGAGCTAGGCGACTTGTTTCCCTGATTTCAATCTTTATGCTAAGCCAAGCTAACCAGCTGCTGGCTGTAGTCTACCAGACAGATGTGACTGTGGTATCAACTGTTTCACCTAAATTGCCAAAAGAAAGCAATGAAGCATAACTATTCCTTTATGTACTTAACAGTGAATATTAATATGACATGTCTAATGTTTGATAAATGATTGAGTGTTAATTGAAATACATTTGAAGTCGCCTATTGATGATTCATTCACTTCATAAATCCTGACACATGTACTGCCCACCCCTGCTGTACTTCAATGCCAACCGGAGAAGTGGGTCTTTGCATCAACAAATTAAGAGTTTGACCTTTACAACAAACATAGATGCCCATTTCCTTAACATTCAAACGGACCCAGTTCATGTTAAATATACCTACATGCAGAGAAAGAAGCTCAGGCACTGTCTGCCTTAACTTAAGTCCAGCAAGAGTGAATAAATGTTGCAGCTGACATTCCAGTGTCTATAGATATTTGCAGTATTTACAGTATTATTCTTTTAACCACTGGTTATATGCCCAATGCAGACAGACAAATATTGATTTCAGAAAAAGTGCATTATTTGTGCATAGGATTAACCTATACTATGATAAAATCTCAAATTTAAAAATTCAGCCCTTACTTTGAGTGCATCATGATTTTATATTTGTATTCTGATTCTGATTGACAACAAAGCTGTTGTGTGTTAAATTTTTTAAAAAGCACGGTATGGTTTTGCACCCTGTTGACCCAAGTTGGTCGTGTGCCCTTGTGTGCACCTATTTGGTCGCAGCACCGATAATCTGCAGTAGGAAAAGGAAGATCTGGATGATGTCGACGTAGATGGAGAGCGCGGCGAACACGTACTCCTCAGGACTGATGGAGTGCTTCCTGTTCCCTATCAGCAGCTGCGTGTGGTACGCTAAGAACTACAAGACATACAAGAAACATTAAGAGTTACACTGTAAAAAGTTCTGTCAGAGGGTGATACGTGAAGTTATACTACAAGGACTACTGTAAAGAATTACAGCATAAAGCCACCACCAGACTACTCACCATGGTGAAGACTATGGCTCCCATAGCTGCATAAAGCATGTGAAGCCACAGCATCTGCAACAACAAACAGTCATTACAATGACGGAAACTTGAAAAGGTGTGTTTGCAGGAAACAGTGCTTCCTTAACTCACATATTTGAAGGACAGCACAATGCTTGTAATGATGCCGGTCACAAATATTACAATCCCAAGGACACAGAAGAGGCCCTGGCACTTGGTGAAGTCCACCTTGAAACAGAAACCACAAACAGCCTCGTTTATACGCGTGTGACCGCATGAACACACAGCGGCTATTTGAGGCTGATAAGCGATCGCTCTCTAGCACACAGACACACACATGCTACCTTTGTCTGGAAGCAGAAGATGGTGACGGCGATGCAGACGACGGCAGTGATACCAATAGCGAGAAACACTACTTTTGTGTCATAGTAACTGAAACCAAAGAGCAACACAGTTACTTCTGGGGGAAACGGACTGGATGGTTATTCACTATTGACAAACTTTATACACATTTATTTCACCTGGAAATGGATCCAGTCATGTAAGACAAAGCGAGCGTCTGTAAAAAATAGATAGAAAAATGCAGTTACGTCACAATTGATGAGATCACTGCAATATACATACATATTCTCCACTTGTACACTGTAGTGTGATGTATATCCGCTTTAGCAACTGCATGTCCTTTTTTCATCTGTAACTTGGTAAAACACTTTCCACAGCTCGCTTTATATATATTGTTAATAGTTTACTGTTCGTTTTTTAAAAATGCATATATATACACATTTATGTATTTATAAACATTTTTGATCCTTTAGATATACAGATAGCAGTTAGCAAAGTAAGCTAGCCACACATATACAGTCTTGTTAAAGCGAGCAGTAAAGCTCGGACCTAATTGATTGATAATGGATTCAAATCACAAATCAGAGAGAAGGGTGAACGGTGCGACTGTAAGTGTAAATGCGAAGCTTTGTAGAAAGCCAGCTAGGCTAGACGACAGGCTAACCTCTCTCGTTAAAAACATCCACTATTATCTAAATGATCAAAAATGTTAAAAACACTGCATACAAAAACAAAGTATTAACAATATATACAAAGTGAACTGTGAAAAGTGAAGAATTTAACTAAGTTAGGGATGAAAAAGCACTGAGAGAACTACAGATGTTTACTGTAGAGCTGCACTGAAAGCAAAAGGACGTGCAGTGGATGTGCTCTGATGTCATGTGGATTTAAATATTTAATAAAGAGGAAAAACAGTTGCAACAGAGCTGGACTGCAGCTTTCAGGACAAAAATGAACACCTAGCAATCACCCTGACGAAGCTGAACAATAACAGTCAACCTCAGCTGTTGGACAACACTGGTCCATTCAGTCACACATGGAGCCATTTTGCACAGAGAGCTGATAAGATGCAGACGCAACATATCAAAGAAATTATGCAAACACAGTCCCGGGTCAAGTCTGACTCACTGCTTAGCTCTAGTAGCAAAGTAAGCGTCAGTATTTCAGTCTAAGAATAGATTTGATTCAAGTCCAGGAAATTGTCAGTAATTATATTTTATCTACTTCCTGATCCACAAGGCAACCACAAGTCATCTGACTTACAAAGATGGACAGCAGAATGACGTTCCATGGGCACTTCCTCCTACAAAGAGAAAATAAGATTAAAAGCACTTTATAAACATTTCTTGAACAAATATTCTTTGTAAAACTTTGTAAAACTGAGCGATCACACTCACCGGGGGCCCTTACAGCAGACCAGCACGAGGTGGGTCACGATATACACACCACTAAAACAATAATATTACAAGACATTTATTTTGAATTCTGTAAAAGCACATAACTATAAATGAAGCGATGTCACCTCAGAGTGAGACTTACTAAGACGCCCAGTAGATAGCTCTGTTTCTCTGCACGAAATATCTGACAGGTTGGCTGTGGGAGACAGAAACACAGTTAACAGCACGATACACAGACACATGCACGCAAAACACACAGTCTGTATACTCACACAAATGTGAACACGGCCACAATGGCTGTGGTGACGAGGAGCTGAGTGGCCAAAATCATATACACCTAAAAAACAAATACAGACAAAAGAAGCATTACACCCTGTAGTTTCAAAACACTCAATCCATCCTACGCCAGCACCGACTCCAATTAGTGTCTCACATATCTTCTTTCTCAAATGTATGACACAAACAAAACATTTCAACACTTAATTATGTATGAAATGTCACATAACTTCATTATAAATGAATAAATATACCTGGCTGGGTTTTAAACATTAGCTTTGCTGTGTGACTCAAGTGTGATGACACATGACACACTAGCTGGGGCTAATCCAGCGTGGTTTGTGTGACGAGTGTGTTTCACCTTTCTGATGAAGGCGTGTCGAATGCTCAAACTGTCCCAGCCGCTGCCGTGCGCCGCAAACTCGTCACCTGTGACATCGGTTAGAAAAGAGATATGAGCATTGACCACAGAGAGCTACAGGAAACATGAGACAGGAAACATGTCTCGCCAGTGAAGAGTCAGTGACGAGGCCTTATGCTGTTGGTCCTGTTGGTTTAATATATTGGAAAATACACTTTGATGAGAAGATTGATACCACTCTCAGGAAGTTGCAGGCAGAGGGGTGTTTAGCTTAGCTTAGCATAAAGACTGAAAACAAGGGGGAACAGCTAGCTTAGGTCTGACAATAGGTAAACAAATCTGCCTACCAGCTAACTTATTAACATGCTCTATCTAGTTTTTTTAATTTACACAAAAACTCAGCTGTAATAACAACAAATTAAGCTTTAACACAGTGTACCTTTTCTTAAATACTATGATGCGACATTTATTCAAAAAAAGTTAGCCCCAAGATAGACACACAATGGTATGCTTAGCAGTCCCTGTCTTACCAGAGCTCAGGATATCTGATGGCATGGTAGGTGGGACGATAGGGGGCATGGGAGGGGGATTGGGGTAGCCAGCTCCTGGATGCCCACCGTGGTGAGGCTGTCCTGGGTACGGGCCGGCAGGATAGCCCGCTGGCTGGCCTGGGTACAGCGGGGTGTTTGGACCCATGGGGTAGGGAGCGCTGGGCTGGCCTGGCTGGGGACCACCGTATGCAGGGAAGCCATACGCAGGGGGTGGTGGGTAATTACCGCCCTGAGGGGCGTACATCGGGCCCCGGGAGTCATCGTACCCTGGAGGGTAGTCTGACCTGGACATTGCACCTGGGAGGAGAGAAGTTCACAGATATTTCACTTTTCTGTGTACAACAGGGAGGGTGAACAGCACGGAACAACAAGAGCAAAATACATCATTATCCACTGATTTTAGCTTTTCACAGATGTGTCAGCACACGCTATATGTGGGCCAATATTTAAAATGGATTAAATGACTGTGAATGTGAAAAAAATAGTTGTGATAAACCGATTGACAATTATCACCACCCCTACAATTTCCCTTCGTTTTTCAGAGCATTTAGCCCGTTTTAGCTCATTGTTTTCCTGCCTCCAACTTGACTGTGGCGGCTCAAACTCAGGCTTGGGTTATATTACGTTGCTTCATATGTGCTCAATGTGTAAATGGTAAAACCGCTAGCTAATGTTAGCTATATCAACAGTATAAGGTGACAAAATAACAATGTTGTGTTTACAGCTCGTTGTTCTGCCCCCAAGGCACCAAAACCGATCAATTCAACCAGGTTCAAGTAACAACAAATTGCAGTTCATTAAAGCAAAACATATGTTAAAGCTAATTTAAGTGTTGCTAAAAAAGTCCTGCTTTACACGTCATCTCTTGAATAACCACATTTAAGGGATCCTGATCTAACTGTTTTGTTTATGTTATGTGCTTATGTAAAAAAGAAATATCAGCTGAGTCTCATATACAGGATATCAATTTTGGTATTGGTCTCAAATATCCAGTATCATTTGGGCTTTGATGGAACTCCAACTGATACAGTAGGGATGGGAGATATGAATAAAATGTCCCATCGTGGCATAGTAATTTTATATGACAATATATATTTTTAATTCACTCACTGTTTTCACTGTGACATTAAAAAGAAAAGCCAAAATATATGATATAAGATAATTATATGATTCCATTTATAAAAGCATTAAAAGAGGAAAACATCATCATCACTACAAACAAAACTCATTACGTCATTACAATGTTGAATGTGTTGAAAACTTTAAGTTAAACTCAGTCAGTTAAAAAAGCCCAGACTGGCTTTAGGCCTGTGTGTTGAGCTTCTGTTGGTGTGTGTGAGTTTGTACGCACATATGTTCATCCAGAGATTACATTAGATTTGGCTGAGTAATAATGGTACTTGACTTACAGAACACATCTGGGGTTGTATCAGGTTAAAGTGAACATATGGATCTGATTAGAAATGTGGTTCCCAAAAGCCGCTGTAAGCTCAGGAACCACCACATGCATCTCCAAGGGAAATTTCTAATAATAAACCTCATACCCACTTAGCCTCACACATGAAGACAATGTTGTCACATGTGGCTGAACTATTACATGTTCCAGAGAGGTTTTAAAAGAGCTGTGCTACTTTTACAGGGTGCTTTAAGTGCTTTACCAACAAAATTCACCCACTTTTATGATGTGAATCATTTAGATTTTTAAAGATCTTTCACTTAACATTTCGCAGATGATTTTTCTCCTCACGATATAACAATACAAACTAAGCCACCATTCTCAAAAACACTGACCTGTTATTTAGAAAATGCCAAATGTCCACTGAGTTCCATTTTCACTGTGGCTTTCAGGGGAATACACACAGTAAAGGAATTTAAGAGCTGGCTCCACCTCGTGCTGCCATTACGTCACATCCCCAGCACCAAGCAACAGGACAGAAAACACTAAATGGAAAAAGTGCTTCAGAGTATCTGCAGTAGTCAAACAAACCAGAGAGCGAGCCACAGAGCTGATCACTGATTCGGTCATTGAGACACAGTCAGCAGGGCGTGAGGAGTGTCTGAATAGGAGGGTGTAACTCTAGGAAACATTTAGAAACTGTCACAATCGCTGATCGACTCAACCTGGAGGCCTGAGACGATTTCCACTGTCTGATTGTTGTGTCAACGTCATCATCACTACCAACACCAAGCTCTGAGTCAGTACTGTAAAGTATGCACCCTTTGACAACACTAACAAGTTTGTTTTTACGTCCATGCAGCCTAACGTAAACTTTAATCACTCACATATTTCTTTATACGTAACAGGCAGTAAAACCCCTGTGCCCCAAAATGCAACATACTGAGTCCTGTGGAGCCTGTCATGTGGACGGACAAGATAAAAGAAACAATAACAACAAGAACCAGTTTGGCAAATCTTATCATTTTCACTTTGTGTTTGAGGCTATTTTTAGTTTTGAATTGACTCGGTCTACAAGGTGTCCTTAAATACATATGAGGGAGGGTTAGCTGTTACTAAGACAGCCTTCCTGTGTTTGGCCGGTGTCATCATAACTTGTAACACTTCTTCTTAAATTATGTACTTCTGCATTTGTTTACAATTGTCTTCTTAAAACTGACCGTCAAATACAAACAAATGTAGAAACATCCTGACCTGTATCACTTTTTATACCTTGTTTTGTCATTAGTATTATTATCACAGACTGTATTTTGATACAGTACTTGTAAAGTTTGGGTCAGCAGTACGAATAATGTCATTTTTCATTTGGCTGAAGGCGGCTGATCTGACTTTTTCTGATGATCACAAGAGCATCTCTTATTTTTTTCTTGTCGTAAATGTGTATGTATTTCATCCCTCTTGTGAGTTAAAGGGGCACTATTTAGGTTTTGGAGAAGAAATTCAAAATGAGAATATTATATTTACCATATAAATGAGGTGAAATACAAACACATTTATTTTTTCCATAACTGAATAAACAAGCTGTTGTCAGAGGAAAATAAGGTCCCAGAACACTGTTTGAAGCTAGAAAGGTGGCAGGGTCCGCCACATATAAACAAAGTAAAGCAGTATGAAATTGTGACCTTTAAAGTCAGTTTGTGTATTCAGTTTATTCAGTCATGTCATTTAGTTTGTTTAGGCATAAAAAAAAAAAATCAGTCAATGAAGATCTTTTTCTCTTCTGATTAAAATGTCTTCCCCAAAACAACATAGTGCACCTTTAATAGTTTAGAGCTGCAAAGATTAATAATCAAGTAGTCAATCACCAGAGAATTAATTTCTGTAACTGATTTAATAAGCAATTTAATAATTTTTCAGGCAAAAATGCAAAACATCAAGTTTCTCAACTGTGAATACTTGAATAACTTCGGGTTTTGGCCCAAAGAAAAAATAAATATTCCGGTATCCCTGCCCACTTAACCAATCAGGGCAGAGAACCTCATAAAGAGGCGGTCCTGTCTGCTCGGGAACACTCCATTTGCTGCCATGTCTGGCGATTATCGCTGCAGCTCATGTGGTGACATAGAGAGGAGGGAGGGGATTGCTAACTGTCAACAGACAGGAAGTTAGCTAAACAACAACGACGACACTTACAGCAGCTTTAAAAAAAAAATTGAAACAAATTCTAAATCAGAAGACAAAGATCTTCGTTGACTGATTTTTTTTTGTCTAAACAAACTAAATAACAAACTCTCTTTGTTTTCATGACTGAATAAACTGAATACACAAACTGGAATATTTATTTTTTCTTTGGGCCAAAACCCGAAGTTATTCAAGTATTCACAGTTGAGAAACTTGATGTTTTGCATTTTTGCCTGAAAAATTATTAAATTGCTTATTAAATCAGTTACAGAAATTAATTTCCTGGTGATTGACTACTTGATTATTAATCTTTGCAGCTCTAAACTATTAAAGGTGCACTATGTTGTTTTGGGGAAGACATTTTAATCAGAAGAGAAAAAGATCTTCATTGACTGATTTTTTTTTTTTTTTTTTATGCCTAAACAAACTAAATGGCATGACTGAATAAACTGAATACACAAACTGACTTTAAAGGTCACAATTTCATACTGTTTTACTTTGTTTATATGTGGCGGACCCTGCCACCTTTCTAGCTTCAAACAGTGTCCTGGGACCTTATTTTCCTCTGATAACAGCTTATTTATTCAGTTATGGAAAACAAATATTTCTGAGTTTGTATTTCACCTCATTAATATTGTAAATAATTAAATTCTGAGTTTGAATTTCTTCTCCAGAACTCCACAGTGGTTCGGGGCCCTGGTGCTATGCGTGCTGGCTGTCACACCTTAATTGCCATTTAAAAGGGAACGAAGCCATCATCAGTGTTATTGGTCACACCTGTGCTTCTGGTGGACACGTCAAGATGTCTGCCCTACACAAAAGTATATTCCCTGTTGAAGAAGTGCTCTGTCGCTTGGTCTTGTGTTGCAGATGAGAGCAGAGTAAACACCCAGTGGATAAATAAAAGCAAACGACGCGTTTTCAGTGACATCCGCACAGAGAGTGCGCCTCATCGCAGTGTTGTGCTGCGTAAGAACAAAAGCATTCACCAGTTTAACCGCAGCTAAATTAAAGTCTGATCGCTGATGTTGACTTGACTGAAAGCAGGGATGTCTGAGCAGCTTCAAACACGAGGCCAACATGCCCGGAGCAGACAGGCTGCACCCACTCCACCCTGCTGCTCACCGAGGACCAGACCTCAGCGCACAAAAAGCCTTTTCAGGTGTGTGACGCTGGCCCGCAGCACAAACACGCTGCTATGAATAGCGCCCACAAAATACAAGGTTACTTTATGGGAGGCTGCCAGCACACCATGGGAACAGATTCAGTTAAAATCAGAAGACATGTCTGATATATCTCTAAAAAACACGAAAACATCTCAAAATCAGCGGTACTTACCAAGTAAGAGATGTCAACGGAAGATACAGTCCGGTCGTGTTAATGAGCAGCGACAAAACGAGGCTGTCCACCACACCCTCTCTGCTCACCAAACACCCTCTCTGCTCACCAAACACCCTGCGAGGACTGAAGAGCTTTGATAAACAGGTAAAAATGGAGCAGCTGGTCTGTGTCTGCTGCTCTGGGATCTGTGCTGTGGTGGACAGATGTGAAGCAGCAGTGAAGAAGAGTTCCTGGAGCGGTTAAGAGCAGAGAGCAGAGAGCAGAGAGCAGGGTGGAGTCCCGAGGAATCTGTCACACACACACACACACACACACACACACACACACACACACACACACACACACACACACACACACACACACACACACTTACCCGACGGGTTTAGCTGACTCATTTTCAACAGGCACTTCTCATGTTACCAAATAAAGGTGCATTGCAACTAGTTGTGGAAGAAGTCAAAGTAGCAATGGCCCATTTTAGAGTAATTCATATTCTAATCATAACATCAGTGGATTATAGTGGGCAGTGTTGTTAAAAGTACACAAAAGTAATACTTAAAAAAATAAAAATAAAATAAAGATAGCGTGCTAAAAGTAATTTTCTGGTAAGTTTCCCAAGTACAAGTACATTATAAATACAGTATATTTACATGTTTATAACACCTGGTCAATTATCAGATCCAATATTTAGCATTTTTCAGATTACTTGATTATTGAGAAAATAAGTTGATTTGAAAATGTGTTAATTATATCTGTACCGATGCTGTTTATTTACATATTGTACATTACATCTTTACATTACATTTACATCTTCTTCTCATTCTTGTACTTTTCATATTGTTTATATTTCTAACTTTACATCTCTGTTTCATTGTAAAACAGCTTTCAGAGTGTAAGACAAAGGAAGAAGTTTAACTGTGCGTATGACAATAAATGCTTTGAATTGACTTGACTTGTTAAGGTGGAGCTAATTTCAGGTCAGGTAGCTTAGTCCATAATAAAATATCATAATTTATTGATCTATAACCCTGACCCTCAAATAAATGTAGTAGAGTAAAAAGTTCAATATTGGCTTTCAAAATGTAGTTGAGTAGCAGTATAAAGTATAGGCCACGCATATCACTGGAGTAGAGAAGTACCTTAATGTTTTATTTAAACAAAATGTACTTATTTACATTCATACTCTGATTACACTTGCATACTAAGAACAGTAACTCAAGTACTGTACAGTTTAAAAATATTTGTCTCTGCTGAAGAATTCCCATTCAGTGCACGTGAAGTGAAGTCTGGTGGATGAGCATTCTCATTAAAATAGTTTACATGTCTCTTTAAACATCTTTAAATATCAACTCAAATCATTTAACAGGCTGACAGGCTCATCTACTGAGTACATTTCACTCTTTATCCAAATTAAACTGTATAAAAGCCCATGATCCTGCAAAGGATACGACGGTGTAGACAATGGATGGATGTGAATAAATGACCTTTTTCCTGCAGCAGAGTATCTGAATACATCTGACTGAACACTTTCCCATAAATTATACTATCAGAAAATAACAAAATGTCGAGAGCTATTACATGCTCTATAGATTCATTTGTGTTGTACCAAGTTAAAAAGGTGGAGGATGGTTTGTGAAATGAGTTATGACATTCATCACAAGAGTAACTGCTTTGCTTTGACAAAAAGAAACTTCCAAATGACGACTTATTATTTATTTTTCCTAAATTACATTGGAATAATCACAAACATTTCAAAATATTTTCTCATAACGGCTTCTGTAACATTTCATTTTTCCATGATGCTTTTTGTTCTTTAGATTAAGAGACATCAGCTTCTTGGGTTAACTCCAGAGACGCTAACATTAAAATTCATCCAATCAACTTGGACCAACACACACACACAAAGTCATACACACAGTAAACCAGTTTGTTCTGATGTGAATCCGGGAATATGGCGCGTTGCACCTGGTCCCTGTCAGCTCACACACGTTTGAGGACGAGCTTCTTGGTGAGGGTGTATTTGGGCTCTGGCATTTGTTTGTAGCTTTTATACTCTCCTTTGCTGACCTCCCTGTTCACACGTGTCAGGATGCTGAGTATATCGTCAGTCACAGTGCTGCATAGAAAACATTGCAAACACATTACAAATTACATTTAAAAACAAATCTTGTCTTGTTTTTTCACAACCCAAAGATATTCAGTTTACTGTCATAGAGGGATAAAGAAACCAGAAAATATTCACATTTAAAAAGCTGGAAGACTGAAGACTTTTGACCTTTGAGCAGACCGGTGATAGTGGCCGGAGCAGAGGGAAAGTTTAGAGGAGAAGTTGTCTAGTGACATTAAATGTACAGTAAAAGTTACAGATTGACCATAAATAAACTCTGCAGTTCTTCAATACACAAGAAGAACTTCTGTTTGAGTGGCAGGTATCACTGTCCCTGCTAATATTCATGCCCCTGCCGGAACGGAAGTCTGGTTGTGATAGTAATAACTACGACTATTAGCTAATGACTATTAACCACGGCCCCATTCTCTGTTCAAGAAAGAACATTGACCGTTAGACAGGAAGTAAACGTTACTGGAGGGTGGCTTTAAAACGTAGGCACTTATTAATCAATATAGTTATTTCAACATTTCAATTCAACAACCAGCAGGCTAAACAGTTCCATTCTTATAATTGTACATAATGTATGGAGCCCCTAAAGTTCAAAAAAGTTATATATCTTTTTGATCTTGTGCGCACAAAATTATAATCGTAACTTGTTCACAAAACAAAGTTAACTAGAATGGTAGAGTGCATACAATGCAATGCTTGAATGCAATCAAGCCTAATCCAATATCAAACTTGATGGCCCTGTATCAATCTAAACTTCAAACTACCAGTAATGACGATAATAAATAATGAAATTGTACTCAGATACCAGCCACCTAAATACACCTGATTTTTTTCATCAACATCCACGAATTATTCCCTGAGAAATTAACATAAATGTGTAAAACACGTCCTGCCTTGCAGTGTTGAAGAAAGTGAGAAAAACTTGCTGGATAGGTCCCTTTATCAGGATCTGCATCTGTTAATGAGGTCTACTCTGGGCTGAGACACATCCTCCATCCAAGTTTCATGGAATTCCATTCAGTAGTTTTTGTGTAATTCTGTTAACAAACCAACCAACAAACCAACAAACCAACAAACGGACACGTTTGGCAGAGGAAATTATATTGCGGGTACAAGAAAATATCTGGTTTGCACAAGATAACAAATATCAACTTAAAGGACTGAAGGAGCTCCATAATAATATAATACAGATTTGATAAAAAAATAAATCTGCACTATGATGGAAACTTCATTATGAATCAGTGAGTGCTCATCCTTTTTGAGACTGTGCCTGGCCAAAACTGTAGCAAGTGGACAAAAATCTCAAAAAGCATCATCTTAAACTCTCTTACCTATTTGCTGACGTCTCGAGCTGCATACACAGCTGCTGGATGTAGATGGAGCCAGACTTAGTGTTTCGAAACGACTTGCACTCTGGCACGGTGGCCATGCCCAGCAGGAAGTCAGCCTCCGCAGGCACCGTTTGGCCGCGTATAGGACCTGCGTCTTCCTCCAGGCGGCTCTCGCTGTTGTCTTCTACCTGCTGTGGCCTCGGGGGCCATGGCTCAGCTCCTCTCTGGTAGCTGCTTCCCTGACACGCTTGGATGAAGAACAGTTTGGGCTTCCCTGCTAAGCTTGGAGCTTTCAAGCTCGTGAAGGGCCGTGTGAAATCTTGCAAGGACACCTTGTTCTCATCAGACCCAAACACACATCCCATTTCTCCGTGGGAAAGCAAGCATACCACCTAAAATCAATCAAAAGAAAATTAGTCACCAACTATTTTTATTATTGATTAATTATAGTCATTTTCTGGTTCCGGCTTCTTTAATGTAAGGATTTGCTGCTTTTCTTTTTGACATTTATGACAGTAAATAAAGTCTTTGGACTTTGGACCGATTGTTGGACAAAGTAAGCAACTTGAAGATGTCACTTTGGGTTTTGAGATATTGCAATGAGAATTTTTCAAATTTTTTGGACATTTTATAGACCAAACAATTACCTGACCTATCATGAAAATAATCAGCAGATTAATCGATAATGAAAATAATCGGTATTCGCAACTCTTATCCAAAGCTCACATTTAACACATCATATCTTGTTGTTTATGACATGTAAATGTGCCAGACTATTTCTTGGCTGGGTTGCTGGCTGTAGTTTCATGTTTACGGGACAGACATGAGAGTGGTATCGATCTTCTCATGTGTCTCTCTGCAATAATGAAAAGAGGTTTTGTTATCCTACTTGTCAAGCTATTCCTTCAAAGAGTAAACAATAAAGTCTGTACACTTGTAACTGACTACTGTTACAGCTATGAAGGTGTGTGACATTGCTTACCAGTGCATCGTGATCCAAAAAATTCCTTCTGCCTAGGTTTTGGATTTCACGTCGCATTTCCTCCGCGGTCAAGTTTCTGTGCACCTCCATGACAAAGCCAAGCTGTGTGAACACTCTGTGGAGAGCCGCTGTGTCACACAGAAGAAAGACAAACTGAAGCATACTGGCTGACTTGTTTTATGTCACATCATATCATATGTGATAAAAGTCATAAGCAGTACACAAACAAATCAGGTCACATGGATGTTCAAATACAAGGATACATACTCTCATCCTCCTGAGTCCCTGCTCTATTTCCCAACCCTCCACGGAATTCCTCATTGTTGATGACCATACACACACCACGAGGGTTATGACTCAGGCTGTAGTATTCTGTCTAAAAGGGCACAAGCACACCCACATGGACAAAACATAAATATTAATAAATTAGTGAAAAGATGTAAGGATGTGAGGGCATGTGTGTTTGCGTGAATGGTTACCAGATCAGGCGAAGAGGAGGACTCAATGTTTGGTTCTGCATCAGGGACAACACTCTGTCCTACATCTGCAGAACACAGCAAGAAAGACAGCAGAAACTTTTATTCCTCGTATGTGTGTGACAAATAGCATGAAATGGATATCTATAGCAGTGAGGAGGCGGTGGTACGTTCTTTTAGGGGTAATTATTCAATGGCTTGTGCTCAAATGAATAGAGAGTCAGTGAGTGATACAAAGGGAGACGTACCACTGGGCTGAGTCTCAGATATGGACAGGGTAGTTTGATTCTGCTGAGGGGTGTTGTCGATCCTCTGTGGGAAGAAAACAGAGTCCAAGTCCTCAGTATAGCGGCTCATTATAGCATTAACTGTATATAAACACACATTTACACACACACCTGGTTATCCATGCTGACATGAGCTGGTGATGCAGGCTGCCGGTTTACACCTAAAGAGGGTAGAATCATCTCATGAATTTGATTGTAATTCAACATTTACATGTTAATGTGTTTGTTTGTGTAAGTGCGTGTCATACTTTGCATGTGGTTGTGTACAGTCGATGCCAGCTGTTGATCGAGCTCCAGCAGTGTTGCGTACAGCTCATCAAGCTTTGTGTTCGACAGTAAACAAGTCGTTTCCATCACAGCGAACACATCTAGGGCCGTCTGTGAACAGAGAAAACTTGTTTGTGTCCGTGTGTTGTGTGTAAAGACTTTGCAGCTGCAACTTAGTGCAGTAATAAAGATGTGAGTTATCAACGCAAAGTGCCAAATGTCGGGTGCACGTTTTTATGGAAACCCAGTATTCACCATTGCCTATTGGATGAATGTACACAAATACTATGGAGGGCTGAAACTGCCGAAACCATAAATAAATAAGCAATTAAAAGCAACATAATGTAGGTTGGTAGGTTGTATGTTTATAAAATGTGACATAAATTGATATTTCTGCTTTAAGTTGCCTCTTTATTTATTAACCTTTGTATCAATTCAACTATATTTTTTTACTTTTCCATTTTATTTTATTTTTTTTAAATGAATGTATTCATTTATTTCTGTATTTACACATTTATTTCTGTATTATTTCTCTTTGCATTGCCCCCTCTTTATTGCCACAAACTAATTTGTATCTTCTCTTTTTTTGGAAACACTGTGAGGAAGAAGACTGCAAGCTAGTAAACATGTATCTAAGCAATGCAGGATTTACAGTATAATGTTCAAAAAATGAGCTCTGAAAAGGCAGATCTCAAGGATACACACAGTGCATTTTGGTGAGAAGCACTTTATGTAAACATGTTTGTTTGTTCATAATTCAAAGCTGAGGACATCCGAAATGGCCAGCAGAGGGTGCCTGCATCATTTGAGTGATTTATACTGATTTTGGAACTGAAGTTGCAATGAAACTACAACCCAGTTCTCAGTTGGAAACATATAAATACAATTTCCTTCTGCCTTATTATGAAGAGAAAGATCTTCATTGACTGTTTTTATGCCTCAACAAACTTAATGAACAAACTGTCTTTGTTTTCATGACTGAATAAACTGAATAAACAAACTGACTTTTAAAGGACAACACAATTTCATACTGTTTTACTTTGTTTATATGTGGCGGACCCTGCCACCTTTCTAGCTTCAAACAGTGTTCTGTGGACCTTATTTTCCTCTGATAACAGCTTATGTCTTCAGTTTTGAAAAATACGAATTCAGTTTGTATTATTACCTCATTAAAATTGTTAACATTAAAATTCTAAGTTTGAATTTCTCCTCCAAAATTACATAGTGCCCCTTTAAATCAAGACAACCCATAATGAGACCGACTGAGAGCAGCAAAACTGTATATTTACCTAACTAAACCTTACATGTTCGTTTGATACAACCTTTGCAAAACCTTCTACTTTTTAATATTTTATAATTATGAAGGAGATCATTATTATATTTAAAAATGTTGAGGACACTTTGTTAATAAAAAAAACAAGACAGCTGCAGGTAAATATAATAATAATAATTAGTGCGAGTTATGAATTTTGGTTAGGGTCACAGTTAACGTTACGCTGTTTTAAGTGAAGAGAGTTGAATTATTCACCTTTAACTAATGTTGCATATTAGACCTTTTAAGCAAAAGTTAAAAAAAATAAAAAGACAAAAAAAGTGAAGTCTATGTCATCATTTCTTCTATAATTATGGATGTGGCAAGGTGGATGGGTGTGATCTTACTTTGCATGTATCAATTTGTCCTCTGCCCAACTTGTCACTCAACAGAAACTTCATCTTATCGAGATTTTTCTGAGTCATGTCCTGATATATCTGGTACAGCATCACCCTGACAGAAAGAGCAGAAGGACAGGCAGAGAAATAACAGACAAAAGATTTTAACATTGGGAATAAAAGTGAGTGTACTGTAATCCTGTCATCCTGTTATATGTTACAGTAAATTTCACCTGTAATCTGACAGGATGGGATTTGCGTCAGTCTCTTCTGGTGGCCCGCCGTCTGTCTCCAGCAGGTTGACAAGATCTGCCCTACGAATAGTTTTGAGCAGCTGAGAAAGGAAGAAAGGGTTCTCCAGAAGACATTTTTCTTCTAGTCTCTTGAACAGATCCCTTGCATCCTCGATCTGTATGGAAAAAAAAAACAAGAAACACACAAAAACCACTGAGAAGACAAACTTTGAATAGAATCAAGATACAGTGGATGAAAATTGTAGCAATGGGAGAGAAATGTTGTCTATAAAACGAAGGTAAACGAAGGTCATAAAGTAGGTTATCTGTAGTGGCATTAGTAACTGTTCATTCAGACATTTCTCCTCAGACAGGAAACTGAGACAAAGACAACACTACAACATATATGGTGCTCACCCCCTCCAGGCGTTTCCTGTGGATAACATCACGACACAAGAAGCAGAGAGCAGCCACCTCAGACGATTCCAGATCATCATCTATGCGGGATAGTGTGAACCTGTCCATCACAGAGCCACTGCCACCAGCACAGGCCTGGTGCTCAGCTCACCTTGCACTACAGGTCGATTCAGTCAGAGAGGAAAACACACAAGAGACAAGCAGGAAGTAATAAGGAAAAGTGTGCATTTTATTGCAGACGCTGAAATGAGCCTGACTGGGTTGCTTGACAACAAAAAAAAATTGCTTCAACAAATAGCTAGGAACTATGCAAATCCACAGACACCATACAGAGAGCACTTTTACACTTGTTGTGGTATAATGTTATTGAAATATTAATTACCAACATACGTGATAAATATGGGAGAAAGTACAGTAAGATCCCTGTAGATATATTGTTAAAGTACTCAGTACTTATAAAGCACTCCATGGCCCAGTCCCGGATTGTGCAGTATGAGGTGCTCAGACAGGAACCTGTTGACTCTTATCAAGGTTTAAGACTACAGGGAAAAAAAGCTGGGGCACCTCAACATAAGGCAACTCCTTATGGGTACTTGTGTGGTGCAGTTGTATTTTATCAATCCCCCTTTTCTCATTTCTTTCTTGATTTAAAATTTCACTCTGACAGTAAATTTGATATTGGCTACATAAATAATATATACTAACACAACATTATAATACAGGATGGATAACAAGAGTGTTTTAATCAGAGTGTCGGCATTTACAGTAAAGTGCTGCGGTGACGTCACGTAAAAACTTCACCAGTCACGGCTGTTTGTCTTGACAAAAAGTTTAAAAAGTTGTGACTCAAGCCTGGACGACACCACAAACGTAATATAACTTCAAAGTTAACATCACAATGAAGCCATATTAACTTTTAAGTTACTTCACTGACTTTAGGTAACGTTACAATAGCTAGGTGTGTGGGCTAACCACCGTCTGTCCGACGTATCGTTACGACGCTAAAACTTACCGACGACAGTTTAAGTCCGAGAAGCTGAGAGGTGTATCTTCCTCGTGCCGGGCGACAAATATATGTTTTAGTTGGAGCTTTAATTTTTAGCGCCACTCGTTCAGCAAGTTAAAGATGCTCTGTGAAACTTTCTGAGCTGTCGTTTCACTTTCAGAGGAAGTGAGCGGAAGTTGTTCGAGGAGTGGCTTGTTTCAAGCCTTCAAAATAAAAGTTCTATTTGTGAAGACAGGGATTTCAAATATTATAGTCAGGTAATTCTTTCTTTGGATTAACCTCAGCGAAGCCACCCAAGTACAGTCCGCATGGTTGTCCTACAGCTCCAGCTTTGGAGAAGTCTGTAGTATGTATTTCATTTAACTTTATTCATCAACTTTTTTTTAACACTTTTACTTTGAAGATAGATTCGCGGTATCCTTATCTCTCTGCTCAGACATACTGTAACTGCTCTGACAAGATTGACAGGTTAACAAAATAAAACTACAAACACAGTTTTAAACAAACCACTTTAATCATATCACTTAGGGTTTTTTTTGTCTTAGCAAGATCACACAGCGTGAAGTCTCAGGTAAGAAAGGTGTTGCTCCCTATCATACTACGAGTCATGAGTCACTCAGAAATAAAGACCAACCCAAATGCAATTTTGAAATGTCATCTCCAGTTAAACTGAAACACAAAAATGGAAAGGTACAAAAAGGCTGCTTTAAGCATGTGCCTCAGGTGTGCTTTCAGAGTGAGGGGGCTTTCAGGCTTGGTTCTGGAGGACGGCGGGAGGCAAAAGGGGGGAAGTACTCTCTGGCAAACTGGAAGACATCATCTGGTTTCCTTAGCAGCAAGAACTGCAAGAAGTCCGAAATTAGGGCACGGATCTCTGGATGCTGTCTCAGGTACGAGGCATGATCCGCCTTTAGCTCCTCCTGTCCCAAAGAGACATTAACACACATTCATATTCTATTCCGTTCAAAGGCTTTATGGGTAAGATGAGATCTGTGTGAGGTATTATTCAGGTACAGTCAGTCTGAATACATGAGGCAAATAATAAGCCAGAGTCTTTATCATATGAGAACATTACTGGTTACCTTTCTTTCCAAGAAGTTGGAGCGCATCTGCATGTCTTCTTCCCAAACCAGGGGGATCTTCTCAAAACCTAACACACGCACGCACACCACGCACACATTTGAAAAAACTTTCAACTTTCCTTACAGAAACAGTTTTCATGTGTGTGCTGATGATTACCTTTTTGTAGCTGTGATGGCAGCTGCAGAAGTCTCATGGTGACCGGTGATCCCACCTGCACTCTGCTGGCCAGGTGCCTGAGCAGATAACAGTTTGATTCACAATGAGTTTTATAGATGCAGGGCTTCAGTGGTGGTTGATAAGTGCACTATGCAAAAGCACTTAAAAAAAGCTTTAAAAAAACACAGGCACAGAAGAAAATGACTGATGATGATTATTAGTTATTATCTTTCTTGCACTCTCTCTTTCCCCGTTTACATTTATCATTAAATCAACATACAATTTAATTCATTTTTGTTCACACTCATCCACATACGGATGCATCTCTGGTCACTAATCTGATTGCAATTGGTCTAGGTTGTCCCAGGCTACATGCAAACCAAGGTTGGCCCTGCTCCAGGCAAGAGGGCAGTGAATATGCAGCTAGGATTGTTGATCATGCCTAAGAAATGCCAGAAAAGGTCAAGAAAACAAGCTTTTAAATTTGATGCTCTTTTGACACCATCTCTTGATGCACAACACTGATGCTCAATCACCGCCAATAAATTCTCTCCCTGTGGGAAATAATGCATAGATCATTATAAGTATTCAGGCTGAACTATTAATGAAAATATTATTCAAATCATAATAAGTAAGTACAATATCCAAATTGCAGGAGCTGCAATGTTTTGATGAAGGTCAAGTGTGTCACAACACAACATTATAAATGAGGCATTGTGGTGCTACAGAGATTCCCCAGCCTACAAATCAGGGCTGCACGATACTGGGGAAAAAAATGACATTATGATACTTTAGTTTTCTGTGATATATATTGCCAGATGAAAAAAAATACAGGATTTTTCACCTGAAAACTTTAATAGAATTATTGGGAAATAATTATTTCCTTTTGATTGGTGGTTCGCAGTACAACAACTCCCATGTATCTAAGAACCCTTAAAATCAGATTTAATGATGTAATATCAGACAGACTTTCATGGAAAATGAGAACCGTGTGAGTTTTCCTTGTGTATCAAGCAGCAAAGAAAAGATGTAGCATGATGTGTTTGAGTCAATTTGCCTTGCTTGACATTGCACGGCTTGCGTTGTGGCTACTGTTTAAGCGCACATTGCAATGTCGATGCTGAAAAAATAAATTGTGCAGCCCTTCTACAAATCATATTCTATAGACAAAAAGAAACAGACCCCAGCAAAAATCACATCATCATCAGTTTTATATTTTTTTCAGTGAAAATGAAATGCAGATATTAGCATTCACAATTTACCTAAACTATTGCTTTAGGAATAGTTCCAGTTTTTGGACCTTATTTAAGTATAATTGCAAGGAAAACAAACTGCCTTATTATATATTAATATTTTGCTGAGTAAAGCTCTGAATACCATCTGTGATGTGAACACAACAAACCTAAACCTGGATCTGGACCTGATCTGTTACACAATAAGAACAGAAAAACTCAATGGCAAGCCCTTTTTGTCTTTGTTTTGCCTGTTTTTATGCCCATATAATGTTAGTGTACTAGTGTCAGTGTCCTCATGTTCAGAGTTATATATCTTCTGTTTGAGTGTGACAGTCCAACAAGTATCAGATCCTGAAGAAAGTAATCACTGAGCTTACCCATCAGCCAGGAAGTAGCACTGCCAGGTTGTGGGGCTGTCCTCCACTGAGTGAACAATCCTCTCCACTCCAAATACCTCCACCATCTCACTCCCAACCTCCAGCTGCTTCAGACCCAGTTCGCTCTGACCACAGACAAAGAGAAAATCAACTATTCAACTATTCTAACAACACACGGAACCAACAAGTCAAAATACGGCATAACTACTCACAAAAGTGGTGTGGATGATGTTTAGTCCCTGGTCGAAGGAGATGAACGTCATGTGTTCTGGCACCTTCTTCCTCAGAGCGATCAGGCGCATCAGCAGCAGGTTTGAACCCTCAGTTAGCAGCCCTCTTAGGACAGACATGGGGTAAGAAGCGCGCTCCGTTGTCACATCCTGTACACGTACAAGAAAGGATTACATCCCTGAGCATTAAATTCTATGGAAGGTGGTGTAAAAACCACACCATCATAAAATGACATAATGAAAACTCCATTGTTTTCTCGCCCACCTCTCCTACAGCAGTAACTTTATCGATCACCATCTGCCCGTCACGCTGCACCATGTGACACCTCTTGTCCAAACTGTGGCCCTCAAGCTAAAAAGGAATTCAGATGTGATTAAAGGCAGATAATACAACATAAAAACAACAAGATGTGCCATAAGCGGAAAAGACAGGAAAGCACCAGAGTACAAGTGTTGCAACCGTATGAGATTTTCACAGTAAAATATAACGGTTAACTTAATTAAAATATTACAACAAATAAAAAGGGTGGTTCAAGCACCTGAATATCTGTATATTCTCCTATTTGTTTCAACTATAATTCTGTCCGACCTCAATCAGATCGAGCCTATACTCACTGGAGGGATAAAGGCCTGAAAAATATTGCAGACTCGTACATAAATAATCACTTTGCATCTTTTAAGGGAGCTGAAAGAAACGTACTCCCTTCCACAAGTTCATTTCTTTCGTTATTTACAAGTCAGACATTTTGTTAAGAATAACTTAAAACATTTTGAAAGCTTACTCAAAGAACACTCTTTTTATGCTTTAGTGAGGCAACAACCTGATTCGAAACACCTTGTCTCAAAATGTGTTTTATTGTTTTCAAATATGACAGTTGTATCATCTGAATATATCAAATCCTGGAGGCAGATCTTGGTGTGGAGTTGCCTGAGGTGTTGTGGAGGGAGGGGATCCATGAAGGTTCAATCAATGCAAGTCTGCAATTGATCCAGTTTAAAGATATGCATAGATTACATTATTCTAAAGAGAAAAATAAAATGTATCCTAATGTTGCTGATACATGTGACAGATGCAATATAGCAAATGGTACTATAGGCCATACTTCCTGGTCTTATGTTAAGATTTTCCCTTTTGGCAGGATATCTATAGTTGGTAATGCAAAATGTGTTCTCTAAATATTGAACCTGATGCACTGATTGCCTTGTTTGGTTGTTCCGAAGCCTCTCTTTCACTGCCACATACTGTACAGCAGACTCTTATGTTCGGTATGTTATTGGCAAAGAGAATAATTCTACAGGAATAGAAGGCTACCAGTGCTCCTTGTTTTTCTAGATGGATTAGGGAACTCACCTCTTGGATACATCTTGAAAGGCTCCGTAGCAACACACATGGGTTTCGTGAAAAATGTGAAAGTATCTGGGGTCCAATTATGAGACATTTTAATTTTCCCGGTTTTAGTAGAAGCCCCTGCTATGTGATATCCAGGTGGGACATTCTTTGTTATATGTTTTGTTAAGGCTGAAACTTTGGTGTTTCTGTGGTTGTTGTCTTTGTTGTTGTTGCTGTTGTTTTTTTGAATGTGGGGTATGTGTGTTTGCTGTTTGGTTTGTGGTTGTCATTTCGTCTGGTCTGTATGATGAAAATTAAATATAATAAAAAAGGGGGCTCTTTTGGTTTGATACTGTGAGAAATTAAATAGTTTTCCATTCAGTAATCAATGTACTGTAAAGACCATATCAGGATGTGAGAGGAGGAGGGGATAATCCTCCTTAGGTGTAAGGGTCATAAAGTCATGTGAAGGGCAATTCTCTCTGCCTGAGGTGGTTACAGGAAGGATGATAAGATGACATTTACATTTCAATGAAACAGCAAATGGTCACTGCCCTGGGAAAGACATGATCAAAACAAACACCAGGGGGTCATTGCTTTGGGAAGAAGTAATTCATGACTGTCGTAAAGTATGCAACCACTGTATTTAAGGCAGAAACATTTGGAAGACTGGAGAGAACACTTCAGGTCTTCTCTCCATGCTGCATGTATTAAAGAGATCTGATTCATCACGCTGAGTCTACAATTCTTCTGAGATTTAGCAACTCTCAACCTCACAAAGGAGAATTTCCACTACAATACAAGAGATTTTTTAAATAAAACTAATACGGTAGAAATCAATACAGTAGAGAAGCAAATGTACATAATATGATGTCAATTTTCATACCCAGTATACCTTGAAACGGGTATACAGCTGCAACCCTAGGGTACAGTGTTTTCACCTGATCCCTGTGTTAGAATGACATTATGGGAAGCTTGCTAAGACTCACCTTGACATACTCATGGTAATTTTCCTCCAGGACCTCCAGGTCAGCGGTCAGGTAGGCTTGAATGGACAAAGGACATGAAGACACTGAAACATCTGTTAATGGACAAAACAATGGAGATCAACCTGTCTTTACAGCCCCTGCCTCCCCCTCACCTGTCACCGTTGTTCCACAGGGGCAGTCATCGATGGCTCCCTGGCTCTGAGCATGCAGCAGCACACAGGGCTGCTGGGCTCTGCGGGCAAACTCCACCGTCACACTGAACGTGCCCAGGTCCCGGCCGCCCTCTGACACAGTCACCAGAGAGTCTGGAAACACACACTCCTGCAGCTCTGCAGCCTCTGAGAGAAGAGGGTGAGACTTTAGTTGGGACACACGAGCTCGTTTCATAGAGAACATTTCTTATTTTCTGCTCAGTGCAGTTAGTTAAGCGTCAGGGGCAGGTCAAGATGTGCCAAAACCAGGTGGTGCTAACTCTCAGGCGCACTCAGCCTATGTCTCCTACTGTATAGTCACTTTAGAGTAGCCTAGATAATACACCATGAACTCACCAATGCTGGACATGAATGTGGTCGCTTCGTCAGAGGCTTTCAAACCCTCTCCATGGTCGAGTTCTTCAGGCTTCGCGAAAGCACCGGCAGGAGCCTCTTCCCCCGGCGCCGCTTCCATCATTAGTGATAGTGAACGGCAGATACTCCCAGTAGTGAAAAAAGTGCCTACGAAGTTGGAACAGCTTTAAGAGACGGACTTTTGTTGCGACGGATGGGTTGTTTCTATCATTTTTTCTAGCTAGCGCTTCGTCCTTTGCTGTACGTCTGTGTGCAGCGTCTTTTCCGAAAGGAACCCGAGTTGTCATGGCAACGACGCTGCAGTGCCGTAAAGATAGTTGTATGTGCGCAGCCGAGGCAAGCTATTTCCCACCAACGAAGGCGCGCACACAAATAAACCCCTTTTCACTGATCGAGTGTGGTGTATGGAAGCTCATTTTCCCCAGTTAAACAATAAAGAAAGCAACGAAAGATGAAAACTAAGCTCGATGAAAAAAACTAATATTCCCATGGAAAGTGTCGTGGCAACTGGAAAAGGCAGTCTCTCTCAGTCGTTTATAGTTGAAAAAATCCAATGCACACAATTGTAGAGGTGACAAGGTTACCTCTGGACCACTAAGAACAACACTCCCATTATCTCCACTTTCTCCACAAGTTAACATAAATTTAACATACACGTACATAGTTTATGTTTCATATATCAACCACTATCAGAACACATTTCTGCTGCATCTAGGGCTTCTGCTGGCAAAGAGTTGTGTTGAAGATGTTTAAATGAGTTTATTGTCATATGCACAATGAGAGAAAACAGTAGTTTCCAATGAAATGTTTAATTCTCAGACTCCTTCCAACAATGCTCAAACAATGTGTAAAAGAAAATCACATACAAATTTAAAATCGAAGATGATATGTGACATAATATAGTGTACCAATTAACAATTACATGATTTGTGGTGATTAAGTTTCAACTATGATGTGGTGAAAACACAAGCGTCTTCTTCAGGGTATACCTAACTTCAGGCATTTGCTGTCCTAAACTGTATTGCCTGTAACTTTTTCTCGCTTACTTCACAGATCACGCGATGGAAGATGGTGGTGATGTCTTTACCCCTAAAACAACACAGCACAGGAACATGTTATGATCCCTACCGGGGGAGAGATTATAATTCAATAAAGGCACAGAGTAAGTTCCTACCTCCCTTTGGATACTGTAGAACACTCTACCTTTATTTTACTTGTTTCAACCCTCACGCCATTTCTTTTTCATTTCTACTTTGATTATGCTTAACTGTCATATTTACTTCTACTACTTTTGTTGCGTCTTTTGCATATTTGTCTGCCATTTCATTTCCGTCTACACCTATATGGGCTGGAATTGTGTGTGAACTTCACATTTACTCCTGCTTTGGTAATTCTATACACAGTTTGCGCTATTTCCACCAGAATATCTTGTCTTGTTTCTGATTGCATGTTTTTGAGACTGGTAATTTCACTCCTTGAATCTGAACCTATTAGTACTTTGTTTGGTTTATTGCTTTCCACCCACTCAAGTGCTAAAAGAATAGCTATCATTTCTCCTGTAAATACCGATAGTTTGTTACTGATTCTTTTATTTGACATAATATTTAAATCTGTGATGGTGAACGCAACTCCTACCCTATTCTTAGTTGTCTTTGATGCATCAGTATATACTTTAGTAAATGTTGAATAACGTTCCTCTATGTATCTATTAACCTGATTCCTATTTATACTTTTCCCATTCTTCCTTTCTAACAGGTGTATGTCTACCTCTATCTCCCCTAATAGCCAAGGTGGGACAGTGAAAAACGGTACAGTGGGGCTTAACACTAAATCCCCTATCCCTATTTCTTTTACTGCATCCCCCATCTTCCAACCAAAGCTCTTCATCTGTCTTCTTTCCTTCTCTTGACACAGCTGTAACACCTTCTGAGTGGGGTGACTCTCCTTATGGCCCTTTAGGTTTGTCCAGTATGTTAATGAAATCTGATTTCTTCTTATTTCTAATGGCATTTCATTCATCTCCACTTGTAAGGCTGACACTGGGGTTGTTTTAATAGCACCACAGCAGAGTCTCAAGGCCTGGTATTGAAGTGTATCTGTAGTGGGAGACTACTTTTCTTATCTTTCCAATTAATGCACTATCTGACTCTGAAAATCCGCTCAAGGTTGAAGTCCAAAAAATCAAAGGCAAAGCAGCAGGTCCTCAGTCCAAAAGGTGTTTATTTCCAAAAACAGAAAATATACATCCGTGAGCTACCCCGGGGCAACTGAGATCTCTCGCTGATTCTCCCCTTTTTATACCCGTGGTCCAGGGTCCCCACGCCCCTATGGACCATCCTTTTACCTTTTTGATCATCCTGGGTTTATCACTTATTATTCTCATTCTTGGGTGTGCTCTAAAGAACCTACAAATGTCTTGCTCAGGCCTCTTCTGTGGCCTTGGGTGAACTGTGGCAGCACCTGTTGCTCATTTTAAATGGTGCATCAAACATTGGTCTTTTATCAGCCTCAAGCTCAATTAGAGCACAGTTGGGACTGCAAGGGATATTCCAAAATCTAATCACATACATGATCATGACCCAGTTTCTCATTTGCCACTACAGTCCCCCCTTTGGTCCTTAAAAAAAAAGGACCAATACTTCCACTAATGACCCGGGAGAGCTCACACAAGTCAACACAACACAAACAATAGCATGAATATAATGTAAATAACACATAGTATATATGGTATCAAACGATATAAATGCAACTCCAACCTATAAGACTGACAATGAGTATCAACCCATAGGGAAGTGCTTCAACTATCAAGAGGATAGTTGAGAGTTTTCCCTGAGCCATCTTCTGGACCGGCCCTCAAACAGATGACCCAGTGATATTCATTAACAGATTTCTATTCTGACCTGGCAACATGATGGGGGAAACATCCTCTCCAATTTAGCTGTTTCTGAGAGGTAAAGGCCCCATCATGTGGCCCACTGTTCAAACTGACCTGTCCTTTTGGTGCTGCATACAACACAGAATAACTTCAAAATCAAATGGCAAAACACTTTAAACTCAATGGTAAAATAGAGATATATAAATGATGATAAAACACATTACACATGCTTAATAAACACATTTAAGTCCATGACATTAAATGGGTACACATTCTTGTGGCGGTAATCCACCTTAAGTCAACACAAGTAAACACTAGATCAACAGTTATTAGATCATCGTCATGAGATACTCATATTGTCTTTTTGTTTTTGTTGAGATTTTTCAATAATACTTTTTTTGCCTGTTTCCATAGTAAGATAGAGAAACTCTAGTCTAATAATAGAGCAGGACTTTAAAAAACAACACGCCTGGGTAATTTGCATGGACAGTTTACCCTTCGTGGATGGATTAAAACTACATGGTTAACATAATATAAGCTAATATAATCTACTAATACTACATTGTGAATCATATTTAATACCACAAAGTGTAATCATCTAGAACTACATGTGCTTTATTTCATGCATAATTAATAACTTGTGCACATTATGATTATATTAAAGTGATTAAGAGTAATATATATATATATATATATATAGGTGACAGGCGTGTTTGCAGGGTGCGGTACACGGGTTTAGGCAGATTGCCTATTGCAGTCTCAGCATCTCGGCGTGATGGGTATGTGCTCAGTGGCTGTGGCAGCACTTCATTGAGCTTTCCCACGTCGTCTGCAGCAAACTCATCTTGTAGTGGTTGGGCTAGCCGTTGGGCCCACCTGCCTCGTAGTGCAGGTCTGATGGGCTCTATGCGATGGAGTCCTCTGTCCTCCTCGCCGTCCGGGCTCGCTGGGCTGAACATGTTCCCCGTTGGGGAGACTCCTGGACGGTGTGGAACCACTCTTGCTTCTGATGAGGCGGATACTCGCATTGCCAGGTCCTGGGATGAGTTGAAACCTGCCCTCCAAGGTTGGGCGAAGGTTATCGGTGGGTGTTCTGGATGCTCCGGCGGCGGTTGTGGCGAAGGGTGTCGACCTACCAGTGGTGTATCTTCTCCCATGCTGCCAGGCATTCCCATTTGTGCATATTGGTCTGCTGGTGCTCCTGCTGGCTGCATAGCTGTGTATTGTGTAACTGTAGATGTAGGTGTGTGTGTTGGACCATAATTCTCGCTGCTGTGCCTGGTGTGCATCTCTGTGGACTGCGACTTGTATATGTATGCCTCCGCCATTGTGTCCAGTCTGTGATGGAGACAATACAATTACTACTCGTATATTTAGCATAAAAGATATTTACATATGAAATATTTACATGTGTATACAACGCTCATATATTTTATATTTAGACAAGAATGCTTACATACCTTGAGAGAAGTGGATGGTGACTTGTTTAGATTATCTCACTATCAACAATGCTGATTTGATCATAGATTTGCATGTTAAACTCGTGCTGCACCTGCAATAGTGGGTACTGACCAGTTATTGTTTTGAATACTCGCTCGATTAGAATGCGCAGCAAAGGTAAAACACAGCAAACCACCATCACAACCAACAACAGGAACCCCCCGACCACCAATCCTATCATTTTGAACAATCGTCCCCAGCCCATTCTTTCCAGCCAATCCCAAAAGCTTTTTAGTTGTGTGTTCCAATTGGAATTTCTGACATGCTCATCCTGCAACTTTTTCATATTTTCTAAAGCGTGGGTCAGGTTGCCTTCTTCACCAGTGTGCATTGGTATTACAGTACAGCACTCATCTCCAATTTCATCACACACTCCTTGATCTCCTGCCATGATAGTTTCAATCACAAACCTATTTTGCATGGTCATTACTGAGGTGGCATGTAATTGTTCTTTCACTAGTCCCAGGGCCAAAATGGTATAATTTATAAATCTCTGTTGGTTATACCACAAATAATTTGCCCATCTACTATTTCGTGCTATATATTGGGCATTTGCTATTTGTCCTACAAATGGAGCAATTCCCAAACCTCGTCCTGATTTTATCCATAAGTCTCCTATGGCCTCATACTCTGCTGGGACTCCATAAGGGACTTGATCCCAGCTGATATATACCTCATCTGAGTGTTTCCATTTCCAATTCCAATCTGTATTACCGTTCTCACTTTCACTATTTCTTTTAGCTCGATTGTGAATTTGGTTATCTTTTGGTGTGATTAAGGTCAATTGTCCTGTCAACATTAACGGGGCACATATGCCTGTCCAATCCTTTGGTAACTGGGTTAATAGGGTGGCATTGTGCTCACACATCCAGTAGATGTCGCCCAATGGGGCAGTACCATGTGCCCAATTTAGCAATCGGTACTGAGCTATATGAGATGAGTTTTTCTCATAGATTACCTGTCCTCCATTTGGCACAACCTGACCACACCTGATACGGGCCTTTGGGCTGGTTTCACACATTTTGATGGTGGCTGTGGTGTTTCCGGTGTCAGTGGTTGGATACCAGGTTTCCTTGCTGCATCTCACCAGTCCTGCTGCATCCGTCATGTTGGGTGTGGATCTTTGGGTTACATATTCCAACTCTTCTCCTCGCACTACACAGAAAGGGAAGAGTAGTTTATCAGGTTTACGTACCACAGGTGGCATTGCTGTTGCTATGTCATAGCTGTCATGCTTTTTAAATCTATATGGGCATATCTGTGAGTCTTTACTCCATCCATCCAATTTCCCTGCCATGTGCATTGCACAAAAAGCAAAACATTCAGTTAGGTCTGGACAGTCACCTATGTGACTTCCTGGCAGTGGCATGAGCTGTGGTATTCTTTTGGCGTTGTAACATGCAATACACTCTTGTCGGTCTTTATTCTGTGCTTTGTACACTGCTTCAGCTGAGTAGGTTATCCACTGTTGAAACATGTTTGAGTCCCACTGTGCAGTTTTTAGTTTGGCCAAATCTCGTTTTTCTCACTTGTTCATCAGCTGAATCCACTTGCTAGCTTCTACTATTGTCATTTCCTGGTTTGTTTCTACCTCCTGACATGATGTGTTGGTGCATATTACCTGCAATGTCACCATCCCTTCTTCTCGGCAGTCAGCAGTGCGGGGTAATCCCACCCAATGTTTACCTGGAGCGTTGGCTGTTGTGATGTCGGTGGTTAGTACATACTCATATGTGTCAGCTTTTACATACAGAAAGTGATGTGGTTCTCCTATTTGTATCATGCCTTTATCAGTGGCTAACATAATCATGGCAAGTACACAATTAACATGTGGTGTGTTAATAGTGGCGGAAAAGGATCGTGTCATTAGGACTTCTCCTTCTCCCTCCCCCCTTGCGAAACCTGAAAGGGTTAGCACAAAGAAAAAGAAAACAAACAAACTAATCTGAGTCAGAGAACGCCCCCCCAGGCGTGAGTGGGCAGTCTGTATCTTGCAGGCCAGACGGCCCTGCACTTGCACTTTCTGGAGTGTCACCGCCTGTGGCAGTGCTGGCGGCATCATTCTTTGCAGCCGCTCCAACACTATGATCAGTACGTGATAGGGGAGTACCGTCACGTCGGGCCCGTAATCGGGCTGAACGTCGTTCCCCTTGAGGCGATGCAGTGGGACCAGGTGTGACGCTGCGGGGTGTGCTTTCCGCCTCCCCTTCACTAGGTGTGACAGTGCGGGGGGTGTCTTCCGCAGCCCCTTCAGCATGCTCAGGCAAATGCCCAGGCGGGTCTGGCGGTCGGTGACGGGTGCAGTGGTTACGATGGTACCAAAAGTTCTTACCTTCTACTTTCAAGGCTGAGGGTGTAGTAAGTACCACCTTAAATGGCCCTTCCCTACGGGGCTCGTGCCACTGGCGTCTAAATACTCGTACGAACACCTGGTCTCCCACTTGAGTCTCACGAGCATCCACTGGAATTCCCTTATCGTCTCCTTTATTGGCTTCTTTCACCTGTTGGAAGACAAGTCTGTGGATTTGAGTTAAACCCCGTAAATAGTCCCCCAATTCTCGCTCCAGCTGCTGAAGCGGTGGTCCCTCTATAGGGCCTCTGCACTGTGGCAGAGGCATTGGGCGTCCAGTAAGCATTTCATGCGGGGTTAGATGGGTTAGTCTGTTAGTTTGCGAGCGCATAGACATTAGTGCTAATGGCAAAGCATCCACCCAGGTGAGTTTACCATTACTGCCAGCCATGATTTTGGCTATTTTAGTTTTTAATACACCATTTGCACGTTCTACAGAACCTTGTGACTGTGGGTGATACACACATCCATATTTCTGTTGTATTCCAAGTGTTTTAAACATTTCTTTTATGACAGAGGACACAAAGTGTGGTCCGCTGTCTGATGAGATGGTGTCTGGCATGCCAAATCTGGGGAACACCTCTGTACACAAAAATTTAGCAGCTGCTCTGTGATCATTTCTAGAAGTTGGGCATGCCTCTACCCATCTACTGAATCTGCAAATTACCACAAACATATATCTTTTGCCTTGAACTCTATCCAGCATGTCTACATAATCCATCATCAGATGCCTAAATGGGCCTTCTGGTACTGGGATATGAGCCAATGGATGAGTGAATGATTTGCGAACATTATATTTTGGACAATATATACATATGGCCAATTCTCTATCTACCATTGCCATCATGTATGGAGACCACCATACTGCTTGTAGTTTTCTCAAAACCTGAGCTCGTGAACAATGATCTGGCTCATGCATTTTCTTTATTGCTATCTTTAGCAATGACAGAGGTAGGACAAATTGTCCATGACTGCTTCTCCACAGTCCTTCATGGGGGGTCACTGTTCTGATTGCCCCCCTTTGAACCCATAAGCGTTTTTCTGCTTCTGGGACTTGGTTTTGTGCCTCTATTAGTGAGGTTAAACTGGTTATAGGGGCACAGTCTTGCTCAAACAAAATTGGGGCTTGAGTTGCTTGCCCTGTAGCTTCTTTTGCTGCCTCATCAGCTAAATTATTTCCTCTAGCTACCAGTGAGTCGTTGGTCTGATGTGCTGCGCACTTAACTATAGCTAATTCTGTAGGCAATTGTATTGCCTGGATTAGCTCTGACACTCCATGTCCATGCACTACAGGAGTGCCATCTGCACGAACAAAACCTCGCTGTTTCCAAATACTGGCATTAATGTGACAAACACCGTAACCATAAGCACTATCGGTATAGATAGTTGCTCTTTTTCCTGCAGCTAACTGACAAGCTGCAGTTAGGGCTTTTATTTCTGCTAATTGAGCTGAACATGGTTGATCTAAACGCACTGATAGGAGTTTGGTGAATGTATTATCTGGGTTCAACTGCACAACTCCATATCCTGCACAATTACCTATGTCACCTCGTACGCAAGATCCATCTACAAATAATGTTAGCTCTGACGGGATTGGTTGGTTGTACAAATTCTCGCGTATTTTCATGAAACTATCTGTTTCTTTAAGGCAATCATGAGGAATGCCATCAGTGGGCAACACCATTCTTGTTGCTGGGTTTATAGTGTTGCATCGCTGTATTGTAAGTTCTGTTCCTGATAACAAAACTTCATAACCAGTTCTTCTGGCTTGAGTTAATACAAACCGTGGGCTGGTTAGCATGGCATGTAACTGATGTGATGTATATAATGTAACAGGATGTCCCATTGTCAAGACTGATGCCTTTTTATAAGCAAAGGCAGCTGCAGCTAATCCCTGATAACAGGGAGGCAGGCCTTCTTCTATGTTATCCAGTCTTGTGCTATAATAAGCCAATGGTTGTTTTCCTGTGGGGGAATCCTGCATTAACACAGCACATGCATAACCTTGTCGTTCAGCTGCATAAAGATGATTACTATAATCTGGGGTGGCCAGAGCGGGGGCAGTCTGCATATCTGTTTTAAGGAGGAAGAATGCTTTTTCGGCTTCCTCTGTCCAATTTAACTGGGCTGACCTGTTTGTCTGCCCTGCAGCACGTATCAGAGCTCTCAATGGAGCTGTTTTGATTGCATAGTCACATATCCATGGTCTGCTGTAACCAGTCATGCCCAGAAAAGACAACATTTGCCCCACCGTTTGCGGTTTTGGAGCCTTTGTTACAGCTTCAACTTGAGAGGGTGCAATTTGTCTTTTATTCCCACTCAGTTGCCGGCCTAAGTATTCTACTGTTTGTTGACAAAACTGCAGTTTGCTTTTACTGACCTTATGTCCTCCTGCTGTTAGTGCTTTCAGAACTGTAATTGAGTCCTTTTTGCACTGCTCTTGGCTGTCTGAGCATATAAGAATGTCATCGACATACATTAAAGTGGTGGACTGAACATTTAAATGTTGCAGGTCTTCTGCTAGAACTTTGTTGAATATTGATGGAGAGTGCACAAACCCTTGTGGCAGTCTGCTGTAAGTGTACTGCTGTCCTTGATAAGTAAATGCAAACAGATATTGTGACTCTGGATGAACTGGCACACTGAAAAATGCAGAGCACAAGTCTATCACCGTGTACCATTTTGTCTCTGGAGGAATGTTGGACAGTAATGTATGTGGATCTGGTACGATTGGTGTTTCTTCCGTTACTATGGCGTTTATTGCTCTTAGATCATGCACCAACCTGTAGTCGTTGGAATTTAGTTTCCTTATTGGAAAAATTGGTGTATTGCACAGGCTTTTAGTCTTTATTAGAACTCCTGCCTCTAATAATCCTTCTATAGTTGGTTTTATGCCATTGATTGCTTCCTGTCTGAGAGGATATTGTTTTTGGTATGGTAAACGTACATCTGTTTTTATTTGAAATCGCTGTGGGGTTGCTGATTTCACTAAACCTACATCAGTTTTATGTGCTGACCATACTTGTGATGGGACTTGTGACAACAGGTCTTCATGATCTTTGGTCAAGAACATTTGTGTCTTTTCTTCTGTGGGCAACAACACTTTTTCTGCAATCACTTCGTCGGCTTTTTTGTATGAAATTCTCAGAAAACGTCCATCTGGTGATGTATGGATATATTGATTGTCTGTGGAAATCCATTCTTGGATTTGTTGAGCTTCTTTTATCATTGGTCCTAATTCATGTGATTCATGTCCAGCTGCCACCAGTAATGTCACATGGGGTGATGAGTTAGGATCTTGAAACCATTCTTTCACATCTTCTGAGAGCCTGACTGCTGCTGCTGTTCCTTGAGGTCCCATTATGATGTCCTCACATTGTATGACTGTCGTGGTGTGATTAATCAGTTCGTTCCAACATGCATCATAGTCCTCTTGTTCACCATCAGCATCATACATCATGGTACAGTGAAGTGGAAGAGTGGGTTCTTGGGCTGCTTCATAATAGTGTGTAACAAATAGCTTCCATGTTTCCCATTCTTGATGCAGAAAAGAGTTTGGTGAGGTTATTTTCATCCAATATACATGTGCTTCTTTGGTCACCATATGTTGTTCCATCACTGGTGCCATTAATGTCTGCAGATTTTCTTCTGGCAGATCGAAATGTAAGCCATCCGGTGTGCACATTATTCTTGCTTGTAGTGTACACAAAATGTCTCTTCCTAATAGATTGATGGGTGTGTCAACTGAGTAGAGTAGTGGCGCATAAACAGTTCTTCCTGCAATTTTCATAGGAACTGGTTCTGTCATTGGTATTATTTGAGTCTTCCCAGAGAAACCAACTGTCCGAATTTTTGCTGATGAAAGGGGAAGCCCAGCTCCTTCTTTTCCAATACAGGAGTGTGTTGCTCCTGTGTCCACCATAAAATTATGCTGACGATTCTGTATTGTTACCTCTATGGTGGGCTCAGTTTGTGGTTGCATGGTTAGAACAGGTGTTATAACTTCCCCTTCAGGTTTCTCTGGGCATCCCTATTGCCATTGTGCTGCGGGTCCCATCCAGGGATTGGTTGGGCAGTTTCTCTGCAAGTGTCCAGATTGTCCACATCCCCAGCATTGGCTGTTTTGTCGTTGTGTGTTTTGTGCTGGTTGGCCATATGAAGGCTGTTGACGTTGGTATTGCATTTGTGGAGGTCCTCTTCTCCATCTTCCTCTTTGTGGTGGTCCTCCATTTTGATTTGCTCTTCCTCTACCCTGTGGCGGGTAGCCGGTGTTTCCTCCTTGGTCAAAATGCACGTGTATTGGAGGAGCTTGTTGCATTGTTGTTGGAGCTGTTGCATAGTTTGGTTGCTGGACAGCTGAGGGCTGTTGCAGAGTTTGTGGTGGTGCCGCTGCTGCTGCAAACATTGGTGCCTGAGTGATTGCTGGCTCAGCCTTTACCTCAGGTGCAGGATTAGGCTTGATTTCTGATGCTGTAGTTGTCACTGATGCTTGGTATTTAGCCTTATCTTTGTCTTTCTTGATGTTCTTGGTCAATTCTCCAATCTGGAGTTGTGTTAGCTTTCCAGCTAACATTCTGCTCTGTTCTTCTTGGCTTGACTTTTCAGCTCTGTATGTATCCACATAATGTACAATGTGTTCTGAAAACACAGGCCAGTCCATTTTCATCAGGCCAACCACTTGGTTTAGTTTATTTTGTACTTCTTTTGGCATGGCATTTTTCACATACAGCTTGAACAGAGCTTTAGATGCTTCATTTGCGTTCCAGTCACTTCCAGTTTCTTCTTTCCACTTTCTTTGAAACTCATGTAAAAACTGTGTTGGATTTTCTCCTTCTTTCAAAGTCTGCCTTTCCAGCTTGGATGGATCCATTTTAGATGGATACTTGTTTCGTAATGCCTCCCATATTTTTGTTCGATAGTGTCCAAAGGGTTTAGCATCATGATAGTGATTATGATTTAATGCTCTTGCACTTCCATCTTCAAAGATTTCGGCCGCCATCTGCTGGCCTACTATCTTCATTAGTATGGCCTTAATATCTCCCAGCGCCAGCTTTACTCCTCCTGTGTTTTCCTCAAAGGCTCTGATCCATTTATCAGCTCCTTCTGTTAGTGCAGGTAGACGGTTTATTAACCCTGTCATGTCCATGAAACTCCAGGGCACATATCTTTCAGCCTCGCCTGGTCCTTTGGCCAGGAGGGGCAGTATTGTTTCCTTTGACCCTTCACCTTTTCTTTCCTCTTCTTCAGAGAGTTCCTCTTCCTCCTCTCTCTCTCCAGTGAGTGGGTTGACCTTTGTATGATAATCAGGGATGCGTCGCCTTCGTAGTTGCAGGTGATTTAACCCTGTGTCCATATTTCCGGCAACTGCCAAGTTTACCTCATATGTCAGAGGTTGTCGTGATTTGGCTCTGTTCCTCTCCTGTGCCTGTTCCTTTAATATCTCCTGTTCCTCTTTTATCATGTCAGCTTCGTATTGTTGACGAAAGCTTTTCATTAAGCCATTCCAATCAGGTGTGTAGCCTGAGTGTTTTTCTGCGTCTTTCACGAGCTGTGCTTTACATTCGTGGTACCACTGCTTTTCCTCCCGTGTGGCCTTTCCAGTTTCTATTTTTTCTTCTATTTCTCTGCATCTTTGTATTCCAAACTCCATTTCCCATGGTTCAATTTGGCCTCTGTGCAGCTGTCTGTCGCCTGGGTGGGAGTACTTGAACCATTCTCTCACTCCCCTTCTGTCTTCACAGGGGAGTGTGTGTGCATGTGGTTTTTGACTTTCTTCCAGCTTCTCCATCAGCCTGCTGAACTCCTTGAACACTTTAGGGTCTAGTGCATGTTGTGTTGGAGTGGAGTGCCGTGCTGTACCATGTTGTTGTTGCTCTCTGCTTTTCACCGTCTGTGTTTCGGACGGTGCTGGTGATACGTCACGGTCAAGATCAGTCACATCACTGTCATGGTCACTTCCTTCTCTGTCTAAATTTTCTGCTAAATGCTCAGAGGTTTGGCTGTGGTCTAAATCCTCTGAAATACTATCCTGACTGTGTGTTCTTTTGTGCTGTGCTGAGCGTTGGCTAGTATTCAAGGTCTTCACTAATCTTTTGGCTTTTGTGTGTGTTATTTGCTTCTGATGTTCCGTTTTCTCTCTCAAGTCTACTGTAAGTTTTCCCACTATTCTCCCATCCACTTCTCTCAGTGGAAACTGTCTTATTTCCTCCCCAGACACGTATGGCGGTGGCGGTGTTTGTGCTTCTAAGACCGGAGCAGTGGGCTTTGTTTTATTCTGCTCCCTTTTTTGTTGTACTGCCATTAGCCTCTGTGTTCCTTCTATTTTGAAGTACTGCAGCACATCTCTCTGTTCAGCGTGATTCATCTTTTTATTTTGATGCTTTTTATCATTTTTTAGGTCTTTTCTCCGTAATTCAGCCTCTATTCGGTCACAATAATTTAGGTCAAAAGTCCCTGTTATTGGCCACTTAGTGGCTCCGGAGGATACTCTGTGCCACTTTTTCATGCACTCCTGGATTTTTCTCTTTTGTGTTGGGTGTTTCAACATTACTAGTTCAACTGGTGTCAATCCCGTCGGCCGCTTACTGTGCGTTATGCCCATTCTGTTAGACGCTAACTGGTACAGCAGGCCCCGCGCTGCTTTTATCTTCTATTTTTCTTTTCTTGCCGCCGTTATCTTTTTAGATTAGACTGCTCCTCTTCTGGCCCTCCAATTATTAATCTCTTTTTCTCTTAATCAATTTCAATATTATTATATTATTATTATATATATTATATATTATTTATTATTTACGTATTTTTGTCAAACAAGTTTTCTTAATTTCTTCTTCACTGCGTTTTACTGCTTTTATTTTCTTATTATTATTTCTTAATAATGTATTTTTTAATAGTTAATAATTTATTTCTTAATATAATTTTATTTCTTATAACTTGTTCTGCCTCAATTATTCTCTTTATTATTTACACAGTACTCATACTCCTCTTTTATTTTATGACATATATTCATGCATATTTCAACTATTTCAACTATTTCATGCTTTTTTGTACATATATTTACAAAGGCCTTATGCTATTTTCTTATTTTTTTTCTACTCTACAGCTGTTTTACTACTATGTCACAGCCCTCTTACTTAGGCGCTGTCTTTGGATCCTTTTATCTTATTTTAGTCATCCCAGAGAGGGCACGATGACCTGGCTTCCCTGCCATACAGAACTTCCCGCGTCTAAATCACCCCGGAGAGGGCACGGTGATTATACGTAAGACCGCCAGTTCTCTTGACCCTTCACCCGGGTCGCAACGAGCTCTTGTTTGAATCTCAAACCACAACAACAACTTATTTAACGACTTATTCAGACTTTTTAAACAACAATAACAACTGATTAGACATATATTTCTTTCGACCCTCCCGTCGGGTCGCTACGAGCGCTTGCTCCAATCTCAAACATCAATAAAACTTATTAACGACTTCTTCAGATTTTTTCTTTGAACAATGATAACAACTGATAAGACGCTTAGACAACGATAACAACTTGTTCAGACATTAACATGCATTTTATCCTCAGCTGATCTGTCCCTACTCTTCACAGCTAGAATTATTTGTTTCAACAGATAATGGATTAGTACTATTTTCTTGTATCATCATTCTTGGTACTGCCGTATATTTTACAAAATACCATATTATTCCACTTCCTAGACTCAAACACATACAAATCCACATGCAAATTAACATGTTAAAAAGCATCCTTTCACATTTATCCATCTTTCTTCATGCATATTTTTGTTTTACCATTAAAATTTGATTAGGACAGGCTATGCATGAACATTAATATTCAGACATAATTCACATGCACACATGAATTGACATGACTAAATCATACATTTACATAAAATGACTTAAACATACATATATAATCATTAATCACACATACTCACGATTTTGACCTGAAGACTGCTGTCAAGCCTCTTAAATACCTCAATTCAGGTTATTATTTTTACAATTTAAAATTTAATTTAATTTAATTTTATATATATTTTTTATTTATTTTAATTTTAATTTTTATCAGTTTTAGGTTCTTTTGGAGAGGTTTTAGCAAAATACCTGAGACTTGTGGGCTGGGAAGGAGCGGACAGCATTACTCATGTAAAATAATAATAATAAATTTGTCTCACCTTAATGGTGGATGTGGGGCGCGCCTGAGCTCCGCCGTCCTTTCCCGCCCAGTCCCTTTGCCGCAGGCTGTGTGCCGGTCACTCCTCCGCGGCTAGCGTCGCCAAAATGTAGTGGGAGACTACTTTTCTTATCTTTCCAATTAATGCACTATCTGACTCTGAAAATCCGCTCAAGGTTGAAGTCCAAAAAATCAAAGGCAAAGCAGCAGGTCCTCAGTCCAAAAGGTGTTTATTTCCAAAAACAGAAAATATACATCCGTGAGCTACCCCGGGGCAACTGAGATCTCTCGCTGATTCTCCCCTTTTTATACCCGTGGTCCAGGGTCCCCACGCCCCTATGGACCATCCTTTTACCTTTTTGATCATCCTGGGTTTATCACTTATTATTCTCATTCTTGGGTGTGCTCTAAAGAACCTACAAATGTCTTGCTCAGGCCTCTTCTGTGGCCTTGGGTGAACTGTGGCAGCACCTGTTGCTCATTTTAAATGGTGCATCAAACATTGGTCTTTTATCAGCCTCAAGCTCAATTAGAGCACAGTTGGGACTGCAAGGGATATTCCAAAATCTAATCACATACATGATCATGACCCAGTTTCTCATTTGCCACTACATATCCAGTTTTTTTAGTAAAGTGTTTGAAGCAGACTTGTAAATTGTGCAGCCATAGTCAAGAACTGCCCTGATTAGCCCAATGTAAACAGCTTTCAGAGACACTCTATTTGCTCCCCACTCTTTACCCCTCAAACATCTAACAACATTCAGTACTTTTTTACATTTTCCAACAATTTTACCTATATGAATTTTCAAGTAAGATTCTTGTCGAACCAGATACCTAGATATTTGAAACACTCTACTCTCTCTAAATTTTCTCCATACATTTTAAGTTGAATCTGATCCTGAATTTTCCTTCTTGTGAAACAGACTACCTTTGTCTTTGCCACTGAAAATCCAAAAATTCATTTTCCCTTTTATTCGCATCTGATATAATTTGATCATTAGTCCTTGTTTCCACAACATGCCATATGCCTTCAAAAAAAAACATCAAAAAATACAGCAATTAAACTTTCTTTATTAATCTGGGCTTTTCTAATTTCATTGTACTTCTTCACTTTCTGAATCCACTCTGGTAATCCTTCAGTAGCTCATAGAGTACAGGACACTGGTAGACAACTTTGTTGAGTGGTCCGAACAGAATCACCTGAGGCTGAATGTCAACAAGACCAGAGAGATGGTGATTGACTTCAGGAGGAAGAAGATGCCTTCACAGCCACTACGGATCAGGGGGGAGGTGGTGGAAGAGGTGGACGACTACAAGTACCTGGGAGTGGTGATAGACGACAGACTGGACTGGAAAACTAATACCGAGGCTGTGTACAAGAAGGGGATGAGCAGACTCTATTTCCTGAGGAAGATGAGAGCCCTCAACGTGTGCAGCAAGATGTTGGAGATCTTCTACCAGTCTGTTGTTGCCGGAGCAATTTTCTTTGCTGCTGTGTGTTGGGGCAGCAGCATCAGAGCCAGCGACACAAACAGACTTGATAAAATCATCAAGAAGGCTGGCTCCGTACTCGGTCTCAGGCTGGACTCTTTTGAGACAGTGGTGGAGAGGAGAAGGCTGAAGAAACTTTTATCCATCATGGACAATGATCAGCACCCTCTCCATCACACAGTAGACAGACAGCGGAGTACCTTCTCTCGCAGGCTGCTTCAGCTCCGCTGTCGAAGGGACAGATACAGGAAATCTTTCCTGCCACATGCCATCACACTGTACAATAACAGCTAAAACTCTGGTCGTAACATACAGTCTCTACGCACTTTATATGTTTTTACACTGTTCTGCACCTCATCTGTTCACTGCACCTTATACTTTATTTTGCACTACAATGAATACTGCTTATGTATACATCAACACTGCTCATTTATACATATTTTTTATATATATACATTTTTTATATTGCTATGTTAATATGTCTAGGTTGTTCTTTTTATTTCACTGTGTTGTCATTCGTCTCTGTGTGTAATGCTGCTGCTACACCTTAATTTCCCAGCTTGGGATCAATAAAGTATATCTATTCTATCTATTCTATTCTATTGGTCTCTAGATAATACCTTAATCTTTCATTTATCATTTTTTCCATAGTTTTCCCTACATGTGAAGTTAAAGCAATAGGTCTATATCTTTCTGCTAAACTCGGATCTTTACCTGGCTTACATATAGGGACATTAACTGATGCTTTCCATTGTTTTAGCAGATACCCCACTTCCCATATCTTATTATATAATTTTAATAATATTTCTTTACTCTTCTTTACTTCTTTACCACACAATAATTTATTTGGTCTTTCCCTGGTGTTGTCTTCCCAGATTTCCTTAAAACACTATTTAGCTCTCCTATTGTAAATTTCATATTTATGGTACTTCCATCCTCCCTAACATCCTGCAGTGCCTCTAAATGTTTCCCTATTGTTCTCTCCCTCTGTCTCTTTTCCTCATTTCTCAAATTTTCATTACTATGTACCTTCACAAAGGTCCTTGCTAGTAATTCCGCTTTATCCTTACTTTCTATTATTATTTTCCCTCCATCTTTCATTACAGGATAACCATACTCTTTCCTATTGCCAGACATTCTTTTAATCATACCCCATACTCGGTCTTATGGTGTAGTTCTTCCTAGTGAATCACAATACTTCCTCCAAAAGTTCCTTTTAACTTCCTTTATTGTCTTTCTAACTACTGCCTGCTTCCTTCTATATTCAATTAAATTCTTAAAATTATGTTTTTTTCAACACTTTAAATGCCTTATTTCTATTTTTAATTGCTTTAGTGCATTCTTGCGTCCACCATGGAACTATCCTTTTCTTTTTATTCCCACTTCTTTTTGGTATTGACTTTTTCGCTGCTCCTAGAATAATACAGCTTATTTCTGCATTGAGATCTTCAATTGTCTGGTTTATATTGATCTCTTTTAATTTTCCTTCAGCTAATACTCTATACTTGTTCCAATTTGCTTCTTCAAATTTCCATCTTTCTTCTCTCTCGTCCTGTTTCATCTCCCTTTCTACTCCAACACCTATGAATATTGGATAGTGATCACTCCCTATAGTGCTTCCTTTAAATACTTCCCAACAACTCTTCCCGACCAGTGACTGTGATACCAAAGTAAGGTCTACTGTTGACTCTGTACCCTTCCCCAAATTAACCCTTGTGCCTGCTCCATCATTTAAACACACTTATTCCTTCTCATCTATTAGTTCCTCTAAAATCTCTCCATTTAAGTCTTCTTTTTCCCTCCACACTGTGCTATGTACATTAAAATCCCAGCTTATGAGAACACAAACGTTCCGTCCCATTTCCAATATAGACGGAGCACCTCAAGACAATATATGACTTCTGATTGAAAACGTAAATATATACAATAACAAAATAATTGTGATACTCATTAAAGGAATCTTACCACCTAAATGTGGTCACCCTATTTTAGGTGTGCCACATATGGAAGCTCATTTTCCCCAGTTAAACAATAAAGAAAGCAAGGAAAGATGAAAACTAAGCTTGATGGAAATAAAACAAATATTCCCATGGTAAGTCATTTGGGAGAAAAAGTCATAATTATGAAATGAAAAGTCATAATTATATAGACATATAGACATTATAAGCCATACATATTAGATAAAAAGCCATAAATATGACATAGAACCTTGAAAATTAGATTAAAAATAACAAAATTATGAGGTGAAAAGTCATAATTATGAGATCAGAAGTCATAATTATGAAATTAAAAGTCATAATTATGAGATCAAAAGTCATAATTATGAAATGATGATGAAGTCATGATTGTGAGATAATAAGTCATAAATATCAAATAAATCATACATGTCTGATAAAAAGTCAAACGTCTGATAAAAACTCACAAATATGAGATAAAAAGTCAAAAATAGGAGTTTAAAAATCATAATATATATACATCATAATATGAGAGAGACTTGAAATTGAGATATAAAAAAATTATGAGGTAAAAAGTCATATTTATGAGATAGTCATAAATATGAGATAAAAGGTCAAATTTAGGAGTTTAAAAAAAACATAATATATATACATCATAATATATGAGATAGAAACTTGAAATTGAGATAAAAATAGCAAACTTATGAGGTCGAAAAAGTCATATTTATGAGATAGAGTCATAATTATGAGCGAAAAGTCATAATTATGGGATAACAGGTAGAAATTTTGAGATATTAGGTCATAAATATGAGATAATTAGTCGAAATTCTTAAGATTAAAAAGTCATAAATATGAGATAAAAACTTGAAATTGAAATAAAAGTCATAATTAATAAAAACAACAAAAAATAAGAGTGATAATGTACCTACTAATATTGGCTTTTTGTATAATTACCTTTTTTCACATCATTTCGACCTTTTATCCCATAATTTTGACTTTTATCTCTTAATTTTAAGTTTTATTTATTTATTTTTTTCTCTTTTTTAATTCAAGGCTAAGCTTTCTATATGTTTTTTTCTCGGTGGATATGGGCATCCATTATAATGTGTGTTGGTTGAATCCATTTTAAATTCTTCCATGAGTTTTCAGCTACCAAGAATAACAAGGAAAAGGTTAAAACAACAACAATAATTAACAATAACTACATTATTAAAAAAGAAGCCAATTAAACTGATATGTGTCTATGTCTACTTTGTCACACAACTATTGTTTACAATATTCTTGGCATCTATTTTACATTCTTCACCTGAATGTCCTAAATATGTAGGCCTACTGTTTGGGGTTGAATAATAAATGATAATAATAAAAATTCTAAACCATAAAAAGTGCAGTGTAGTAACTCACATAAAGAAATTTCAAGTCTTGCTTTTTGTAACATTGTCTGATACTCAATGTGCATGGGTAGGTCTAGGACGCAACAAGAATTCCCTTTAATATTAGCAACTTCTGAATAGTGCATTTCTGCTGCATTTAGGGCTTCTGCTTGCGAAAAGTTGTGTTGAAGATGTTTAAATGAGTTTATTGTCATATGCACAATAAGAGAAAACAGTAGTTGCCATTGAAATGTTTAATTCTCAGACTCCCTCCAACAATGCTCAAACAATGTGTAAAAGAAAATCACATAAAAATAAAAAATCGAAGATGATATGAAACATAATATAGTGTACCAATTACCAATTACATTATCAGAATCAGAATCAGAATTCCTTTATTTGTCCCGCAAATGGGGAAATCTCTTCGTCACTGCAGCCAAAGGACAGCAATTACAATAAACAATAATAAAAAGTAAAAAACAAATAAAATAAACAATATAATAAGAAGATAAGAAATAGATAAGAAATAGAATTAAAATTTGTGGAGATTAAGTTTCAACTATGACATGGTGAAAACACAAGCGTCTTCTTCAGGGTGTACCTAACTTCAGGTATTTGCTGTCCTAAACTGTATCGCCTGGGCAACTTTTCCGCGCTTACTTCATTGATCACGTGATGGAAGACGGTGGTGATGTCTTCACCCCTAAAACAACACAGCACAGGAACATGTTATGATCCCTACCGGGGGAGAGATTATAATTGAATAAAGACACAGGGTACACTGCATGGTAACATTCATATCATCAGATCTATCTCAGATTTTTGGATATTTGAAACCACACAGTATTTCATTTTACATTTACCTCAGACAGCCCTTCTTTAGCTGTTGACACACAGATTGGATGAAAAGGCTCCCCGTTGTTCTGTGGCTATATGCGTCATGGCCTTCAACAGTTGCAATGGCAACTACAACATCAGCTTCCACATGGTTAGATGATGGATGGACACGATTTTCACAATGACTTCCTCCTTTTTGACTGGCCTGGATCAGGAACACTTTGGGCTTGCCAGTGAGGGCTGATTGGTCAGTCGCCTTGAAGGTTCTAGTTATGTGTTTAATGGAGAGGGGCTTCCCATCAGTCCCCAAGACAACACCGCTCTCTCCATGACTCAAAATAGAACAGATGAAGGCATCGCCATGTTTAGGAGCCTCCTGAAGATCAGTGAATTCACTGCCGGACCACTCCTGAATACTGAACTCCTGCAGCTGAGAGAGGTTGCTGAGGGAAGCTAAGCACTTCAGTGCCCGATCCATCTGGTCCCTGGTTTGGTCTTTACACATCACCACTCTGAAGCCCAGCCAGCTAAACACCTCTGCCAAACTTTCTGCAAGAAATATAATTTTAAAAAAATTTAGTAAGGCTTGAACCACCATCAAATAACCCAACAGTGTAAACCTGTAAATCCGTCTACTTTGTGACATACCAGCATCTTTGTCCGTTCCATGTCGCACCCTACCATCCGCGAAGTTCTCGTTGTTTATGATCACACAGAGGCCGGTGGGCTTGCTGTTCAACTGGTACTGCTTGTCCGAAAAACAACAACAAGCAGTGGATAATGTTTGTCATTTCATTATTTTATGCTGTAGAACTTCTTAACAGGTCACCTTCACTTTTCCTTACAATTACAAATCTAATGTTCTGTATACTAATACAGGCTAATAAGCACGTGTCTGCAGGCTTTTAGGTAAAAATGTGTCTAGTTATTATCTGTGAAGAAAAAGTATTTAACGCCGCTCTTTTGTCTCTGGCTAAAATAAAATAATGTGCTGTTTCAATATTAGGTGAAGACCTCACCTGCTTTTGTTTCCTCCTCTCTTGTGACGGACTATCTGAGGAAATCATAGTGAAATAGAATTACTGCCCTGACATTAAAACTCAACATCATGTGAAACAGAAAATAGCTTAGTATATTAAGTATATGAGACAGAGTCATTTCTATATCAAAATTATATATCTCGATGTACTTTGACAGCTTTCTTGAAGAGGCTTAAGTAAATGGCTGGTGTTGGTCCACTGTATCTTCTTCAGCTCAGGGTAAGTGTCTTTAATTTCCTCATCAGTTTGCAGGAGGTCCAGGAAGGCTTGGCAGGTGTCATCTCCTTTATCCATGATCTTATCCACAAGCTCATTGATTAGCCCCTCGACATCTTCTTTCATCGTTTTAAGGTTGTTGTACTCCCGTCTAGTTATCAGCCTCTTCTCATCAACCTTGTTGAGGATTAGTCTGTGGTCCGCACACAAAATCGTCTGAATGGCTGTTTTATTACGTCTCACTGTGTCTGAGTCTGCCATGCCGAAACTGACACAGAGAAACAGGAAGACCAAAGAAGAGGATTAGGAGAAGATGGACTGGAGAAACATGGAAAGAGTACTGAAAATCAAACCTTTGTGTAAAAGCATAATTACGACGAAAAAGCCACTTTTAAGACTTACCGTACTTTCATTTTCAGGTCAAAATCATTTTCAATTGCGTGCTAGGGGCAACATTACGGTAGCATCAAAATTGCTATTTTTAAAACACTAAGAAGACTCGACACAACGTGAAACTTTGCTCGTAGTATCACCAGGGTCTCTACACATGAACACGGGCATTGAGAACATTGTTTGTGTACACAGAGTTTACTAAAAAGAAGGTTTTTGAACAACTCACGTTAGCAGTAGCTGTCCTGCCAATCGAGAAGAGTCGATCCCCGAGTGCGATGTAACATGGAGGAGAGTAAAGGTGGAAAGCTCCTAAAGCGTCGCACTCGGGGACTTGGGTTCCTTCACAAAAAAAGCCTAGGTTGCATTTTGGCCGGAGTTTCACTTTAAGTACGAGTAAAATTACAGACCCACAGAAATACTCAAAAAAGTACAAGTAGACTACCCTAAAAACTGACTTAAATATAGTTATTTAAGTAGCTGTACTTACTTTCTTCCACCCTACCTGTCAGCACTGGGTTTTTAGTTTACAGAGTCAAACTGTAAAAGCTTACTGTAACATACTGTAGTATTGCTTTGACACTCAACAGTGTGTCCAACATCAGTGAGCATGTTTTTATAAAATAGTTAACTAACTAGCTGGTTGGAATTCAAGCTAACTTCATACTTTTACTTCCGGTCCGACAGACTTAGTCAGTTGAACCGTTTCTACGATAATGTGAAGTACCGTAACTTCACTACTGTACTTAAAAACTCTCTACATAAATACAGTGGTGATAACATAATGCTTTGGTACTGTTAGGACGGACTGCACCTCAGCACTCCTGGAGGAAAGCTATTTCCCACCAATAAAGGTACACACACAAATAAACCCCTTTTCACTGATCGAGTGTGTTGTATGTGGTACGGGTCCCAGGGATGGGAGACCACGGCAACTAATATGTAACCTGTATATAGCAGGTAAAGCAGAGGAATGAGGACACAGTTCGTCTCTTTTCCTTTCCAGATTGCCTATCTGTATGATTTATTTAACATCATGTATCATAACAGTCACACAACAACACAATGCATATCTTTTTACCTCATCTCAGTTTTACGTAGTTCAATTTCACATTTTCCCAATTCAGCCTTTATCTCACTTAAATCAGTACTTCAGTCTCACTAACTAACTCTTTTCTAATCAACACATATTTAAATGGATATCAATAAACGGTTTCTGTAAATACATTACATTTTCTTGGTTCATTTCACAGTATAAACTGGTTCAAAACACCATTTTCATGTAGTGTAGTTTTGCAGTGTATCAAACACCTTTAAATACAATAGACTACATACCTTGCTTCTGTAAAAGAGCACTGAAATGTGTATCCAAACAAAGTGCTTGTGTTACATTTTTAAACTTACATTTACCCGGAAACAGGCTTATACACAAAGATAAATTAAATTTGTAACTTTAAACATTTCAATTTTAACAAATGTACTTATTTATGGCTGGAAATGCATCATGTACAGGAGTTTTAATGTCAATTATTCACACAAAATGGCTTCCGCGCGGAAAAACTTTTAAACTTAAATAAGTTATTTAAAAAAAAAAATTCACACAAACACTCACGCTAATAATATCTGTCAATATAACGTAACACTTCATGGTGCATTAACCGTTTACTGACCTGTATAAAGCAGGTAAAGCAGAGGAACGAGGACACCGATCGTCTTGTTTCCTTTCCAGATGGCCTTTGAGAAAACAGACAGTCTAGCTGCAGACCTCCAGTGTGGGGGTCGCTTCCGGTGCAGCCTCCAGTTGCTCGCTAACCACTCGCTGGACCGTACGGCGACGTCGCCGCCATATTGGATGTGGCAGGTCTGCCCTGTAAACAAATACAAGCAGATGTGAAAACTGTGGGTTTTCTGTATAACATAACTTGACATTTAACTAATTTTGATGAATTGTTTTTATATTCAGTGATTTATATTGATTTAAGTACTAATAATGACAATCATTGAGATAACAAAATCTGCAAATCAAAATAAGACACTGCAACTGTCAGTGAGTCTACTTTCTTTTCTTTTAGCATGAAGTGATATACTCCATGACAGAAAAATATACTTATTTTATCGTATACAATAACATTATAAGGCAAAAAAAAAAGTAAATTAGTATTCTACTATTATAAATATGCACAATATATTATGAGTCAGCTGTCTACATTTTTTTAAATCAATATTATATGAGGACTAAGTGCTAAAATTTAAGTTTACTTACTTATTTGTCCCTAGGGAAATATAGTGAACATAAAGGCTGCCACATAAAAAATACATACACTTGGTGCAGTAACAGACATACCTGTCAGAATGTTTAAAGGACCATACCAGCGTTTCTACATGTCACTGTCTACTGTCAGCTTGTTTAATTTAATTTAACTTTAAATATGGACAACTGATTTGCATAAAATATGGTGCTTATTTATTTATTTTTTTAACCATAAAATGTTATTGTATACAATATATTAAGTGTATAATTTTCTGTCATGGAGTATATCACTTCACTGCATTATTAGTAGTTAAAATCACTGGATATTAAATCGATTCATCAAAATCAGTTAAATGTAAATGTCAGTGCTTTTTATTCCCACAGATGTCACATTTACATGTCAGGATCTGGTTATTATAGACACAGATTCAATATTTAACTGTCATTTATCATCATTGGTAGCTGTATGTAAATACCGGTGTGTATCTATCACGAGTCTCATTGATCTTGTCTGGCGCGGCTTCCGTAGTGCAAACGCTGTGAGGGAGACTCGCGTGCACGCAGGAGCGTGCCTCCAGGCAAATATAGCATAGTGACTGTTTAGGCTAGAAAAATGTACTAAATGATGTCGTTTCGAGTAAACTCTGGATGTCGCCACTTCAGGACACTTGGATTGCAGCGGACGAGCAGTATGGAGGAATATTACAAAGTTTTTGTGTAGTTTTATGGACCTTTTCCTCTCGGGCACAATTGACGCTCGTTATATGGATTATTGTCGCAGGAGGGTACCCCCGCGGGTCTCCAGCTGCACTTTGAGGAATAAGAAACTACACCGGACTTCTCATCAGCATGAGGGTGAGTCGATAATGACTGAATTTCATTCTAGAGTGAACTATTTCTTTAAGGAGGTTCGCCCTCAAACAGATATCTTCACTGTAGCTGCTGAGCTGAAAGTGTTAGCGTGCACCCCATCGAAAGTGGTTGCACGCGCTCTTGCTGCACGTTGATGGTGAAAATAACATCTTTTCAAATTGATTCCAGATCTCTGATTGGATTACGCTGGGCGAGCTGTATGGATCCACTTAATGTCTGGGTTTTTTTGTACATTTAAAACAAGTCCCCATCTACATCAGTTGTTCAGGAGAATGCTGCAAAGCTGTTTTGTAGTAAAGCTCCCGAAATGTTTTGTGGACTATGAAACTTCAACCAACTTTCCATTGGCATGGGGGTGAGTATATAATGATTGAATTTTCATTTTTGGGTGAACTTATCCTTTACAAATATTGTTTTACGAACATCTTCAGATACTAAATATGTATAGATAAGTTAAGGGGACAATGAAATGCCTCCCCATGAAATATGAAACACAGACACAAAAAATCAAAACACAATCAAAATCAAAACAGATTTATTCTGAGACACACATTTGTGACAATATAAAAGACAGTGGTTCAATGCGATGATTTAGAAAAATAAAAGATTTAAAATTATAAAAAAGATAGAGTACATGTTTAAGAAATCCCTCCCCCTGAGATAATTATAGATCCTCTATTAAGACCTTAAGTATACTATGTTTACATGATCTGTGGTGAGCTTCAATAACGATGTGGTGTCAACACAAGGCTCTTCCTCAGGGTGTATCTAACTTCAGACATTTGCTTCACTTTTCCAGGTTGCTGCTTTACTGCTTCTTTCTGGCTCACCTCATTGTTCACGCGGTTGAGGATGGTCGTCATGTCGTCACCGCTAAAACCACAAACAGTGTTGAAAAACACATTACTATCGCTTTTCAGTGAAGTTGACAGTATTCACTGCATGGTAAGGTTAATATAATCAGATCTACAATATACATCATATTGTGGACATTACTGCATTTTGGATATTTCAAGCCACACTGTTTATTTTTGAGTTACATATTTACCTCGAGCAGCCCTCCTTTAGCTGCTGACACACAGATTGGATGAACCAGCTCCCATCTTTTATGTGTCTGAACGATTTGTAGTCTTCAACAGTTGAAATGGCCACCAGAATATCGGCTTCCTCAGGAATGTATTGTGATTGAGAATCATCAGCCTGCAGATCTTCTGACAACACTCCCTTGTGTTCCTGGTTTCCCTGGCAGGCCTGGATCAGGAACACTTTGGGCTTGCCAGTGAGGGCTGACTGGTTGGTCGCCTTGAAGGTTCTAGTTATTTGTTTGATGGAGAGGGACTTCCCATCAGTCCCCTTGACCACACCACTCTCTCCGTGACTCAAAATACAGCAAATGAAGGCATCGCCATGTTTAGGTGATGGAGGAGCCTCCTGAAGATCAGTGAATCCGTTGCCGGACCACTCCTGAATACTGAACTCCTGCAGCTGAGAGAGGTCGCTGAGGGAAGCGAAGCACTTCAGTGTCTGATCCATCTGGTCCATGGTTTGGTCTTTACACATCAGCACTCTGAAGTCCAGCCAGCTGAACACCTTTGCCAGACTTTCTGCAATAAAATTAATTTAAAAAAAAAGTTAAGCTACAATCACCAACAGACAGGACAATAGTGTAAACCTGTGAATATATTTACTCTGACATACGAGCATCTTTGTTGGTTCCATGTCTTTTATCCATATACGTGAAGTTTTCGTTGTTTATGATCACACAGAGGCCGGTGGGCTGGCTGTTCAGCTGGTACTGATCATCCTAAAAACAGCGGAAACAGTTGGACACAAACACATAATGAACAACTGGAGTTGCATTTCATGACTTTTCTTTCCTAGTTTAAATGTTATTTAATATTACAAATCTAATATTTTATATGTAAATACATATGGAGGACCATGAGTGTCACAGAAATAGTGATGTCATGAAGCATCATTCAGTAATTCATTCAGGCATTCATTTCTTTTTTTTAAACAGATGTTTAAATTCCATTATTAGTTATAAATTCACTCATGTCTATTTAAAAGGATGAACTTAGTGACTGTCTTATGTTGGTTCTGTAAATCCTTTTTTCATGTGAACTATTTATTGATGGACTAATATTTCAGTTTTCAATTATTTTCAGAATGCCGTTTGATTGATCAAAATATCAAATAAATTACTTTGTAAATTGTTCATGGATTATTATATTATTATTATTATTATTTTTTTTTTTTTTACTGTTTAATGAAATTTCTTTTTATTTGACAATTAGTTATTGATATATGGTGTGCTTTATTTTTATTTCCATGACACTTGTGTTCCTCCATAAACACAAGCCAACCAGCATGTGTCTGCAGGCTTTAAGGTGAACACTTGTCTTGTAATTATCTGTGACGATAATTCTTGTGTCTCTCTAACAAAGCAAAACTAAAATAATGTAATGATTTGTTTGAATATTGATTAAAGGCCTCACCTCCTCACGTCTCCTCTTTTGTGATGGACCATCTGAGGAAATCAGAGTGAAACAGCATGACACCTCCAAACATGAAACTCAACATCGTGTGAAGCAGACAGAAGGCTGGTAGATGACTTATACTAGACACAGTCATCTCTATACCAACATGATGTATGTAAACATACCACTGTGTTCAGCTGAAGAGGCTTGGACTGGTTTAGGTAAAAGGCTGGTGTTGGTCCACTGTATCTCCTTCAGCTCAGGGTAAGTGCCTTTAATTTCCTCATCAGTTTGCAGGAGGTCCAGGAACTTTTGGCAGGTGTCATCTCCTTTATCCATGATCTTATCCACAAGCCTCACGACGTGCCCCTCTACATCTTCTCTGTTGATGCTTCTGAGGTTGTTGTACTCTCGTCTGGTTATCAGCTTCTTCTCATCCACCTTGTTGAGGATTAGAATGTAGTCTGCACACAAAGTCGCCTGAATGGCTGTTTTATTCCTTCTCATTGTGTCTTTGGCCGCCATGCTGAATCTGACACAGAAGAAGACAAGAGGAGAAGGTTTTGGGTAAAAGAGTCAAACTGTAAAAAGCTTTTTGTTACATACTGTTGCTTATTTGTATATCCGGTCCTACAGACTGACGTCACAGTCGGGCCTTTACGTGGATTATTTAAAGCTCTTCTACTATAGAAACTACAGTTAGCATTACGACACAAACTCAGTGGTAATTAAGTAAAGCTTTGGTAACATACCGTCAGTAAAAGCTTACTGTAACATACTGTAGTATTGCTTTGACACTCAACAGTGTGTCCAACATCAGTGAGCATGTTTTTATAAAATAGAAACTAACTAGCTGGTTGGAATTCAAGCTAACTTCATACTTTCACTTCCGGTCCGACAGACTTACAGTCAGTTGAACCTTTTCTACCATAATGTGAAGCACCGTAACTTCACTACTGTACTTAAAAACTCTCTACAGAAATACAGTGGTGATAACATAATATGTTGGTACTGTTCGGACGGACTGTACCTCAGTGCTCCTCGTCCTTGTTCCCGCCGCTGCTTTCGTTTTCACACGGAGAAGTGAGTCAGTCAGAGTGTCTGTGCCGCCGCTGCTTCACAGCGGAGACACGCTGGTGTCCACACAAAGTTTGCATTAAGTATAAACCATTCAGTTCTTCTCTCATGTGCTCCGGTTATATTATCCCATGTGTGGATTTCATCAGCTCGTGTGAAAGCAGTTCACTGACTAGATAATAGTACAGCGAGAGACGATGGATGAATGTAATGCGTGGCTGCCACCTAGTGGAGAAATCTTCACCAAGTTATAGTCAAAGACCTGTAATATATGGAAAACCATCTTAGTCTAGAAACACACAAATACATGGAGGAATGAATCAATAAGCGAGCAAGTACATGACATGAATGATTGTACCGATGAAATAAATAAATGAGGAAATAAATAGGCCTAGATAAATGAAAACAAGTATGTAAAAGTTCATAAGAAGCATCTAAAATAACAAACTACATGATAAATGTCTTTTCTCTTTATCACATAATAACTGGTTACTATCTTTTGACATCTATTTTATAAATGTAGCACAGCTGTAGCCGACTGGCTGTGTTCCAACACTTTTTCCTTTGCTATTAAAAGGAAATGTTAAGGATAAGTTGAAACTTCAACCAACTTTCCATTGGCATGGGGGTGAATATATAATGATTGAATTTTCATTTTTGGGTGAACTTATCCTTTACAAATATTGTTTTACGAACATCAGATACTAAATATGTATAGATAAGTTAAGGGGACAATGAAATGCCTCCCCATGAAATATGAAACACAGACACAAAAAATCAAAACACAATCAAAATCAAAACAGATTTATTCTGAGACACACATTTGTGACAATATAAAAGACAGTGGTTCAATGTGATGATTTAGAAAAATAAAAGATTTAAAATGATAAAAAAGATAGAGTACATGTTTAAGAAATCCCTCCCCCTGAGATAATTATAGATCCTCTATTAAGACCTTAAGTATACTATGTTTACATGATCTGTGGTGAGCTTTAGTAATGATGTGGTGTCAACACAAGGCTCTTCCTCAGGGTGTACCTAACTTCAGACATCTGCTTCACTTTTCCAGGTTGGTTTGCTGCTTCTTTCTGGCTCACCTCATTGTTCACACGGTTGAGGATGGTCGTCATGTCGTCACCGCTAAAACCACAAACAGTGTTGGAAAACACATTACTATCGCTTTTCAGTGAAGTTGACAGTATTCACTGCATGGTAAGGTTAATATAATCAGATCTACAATATACATCATATTGTGGACATTACTGCATTTTGGATATTTCAAGCCACACTGTTTATTTTTGAGTTACATATTTACCTCGAGCAGCCCTCCTTTAGCTGCTGACACACAGATTGGATGAACCAGCTCCCATCTTTTATGTGTCTGAACGATTTGTAGTCTTCAACAGTTGAAATGGCCATCAGAATATCGGCTTCCTCAGGAATGTATTGTGATTGAGAATCGTCAGCCTGCAGATCTTCTGACAACACTCCCCGGTGTTCCTGCTTTCCCTGGCAGGCCTGGATCAGGAACACTTTGGGCTTGCCAGTGAGGGCTGATTGGTCAGTCGCCTTGAAGGTTCTAGTTATGTGTTTGATGGGGAGGGACTTCCCATCAGTCCCCTTGACCGAACCGCTCTCTCCGTGACTCAAAATACAGCAAATGAAGGCATCGCCATGTTTAGGTGATGGAGGAGCCTCCTTAAGATGAGTGAATCTGTTGTTGGACCACTCCTGAATACTGAACTCCTGCAGCTGAGAGAGGTCGCTGAGGGAAGCGAAGCACTTCAGTGCCCGATCCATCTGGTCCCTGGTTTGGTCTTTACACATCAGCACTCTGAAGCCCAGCCAGCTGAACACCTCTGCCAGACTTTCTGCAATAAAATTAATTTTAAAAAAAAGTTAAGCTACAATCACCAACAGACAGGACAATAGTGTAAACCTGTGAATCTGTCTACTCTGACATACGAGCATCTTTGTCGGTTCCATGTCTTTTATCCATACACGTGAAGTTCTCATTGTTCATGATCACACAGAGGCCGGTGGGCTGGCTGTTCAGCTGGTACTGATCATCCTAAAAACAGCGGAAACAGTTGGACACAAACACATAATGAACAACTGGAGTTGCATTTCAAGACTTTTCTTTCCTAGTTTAAATGTTATTAAATATTACAAATCTAATATTTTATATGTAAATACATATGGAGGACCATGAGTGTCACAGAAATAGTAATGTCATGTAGCATCATTCAGTAATTCATTCAGGCATTCATTTCTTTTTTTTAAACAGATGTTTAAATTCCATTATTAGTTATACATTTATTCATGTCTATTTAAAAGGATGAACTTAGTGACTGTCTTATGTTGGTTCTGTAAATCCTTTTTTCATGTGAACTATTTATTGATGGACTAATATTTCAATTTTCAATTATTTTCAGAATGCCTTTTGATTTATCAAAATATCAAAAATTACTTTGTAAATTGTTCATGGATTATTATATATATATATTTTTTGCTGTTTTATTAAATTTCTTTTTATTTGACAATTAGTTATTGATATATGGCGTGCTTTATTTTTATTTCCATGACACTTGTGTTCCTCCATAAACACAAGCTAACCAGCATGTGTCTGCAGGCTTTGAGGTGAACACTTGTCTTGTAATTATCTGTGACGATAATTCTTGTGTCTCTCTAACAAAGCAAAACTAAAATAATGTAATGATTTGTTTGAATATTGATTAAAGGCCTCACCTCCTCACGTCTCCTCTTTTGTGACGGACCATCTGAGGAAATCAGAGTGAAACAGCATGACACCTCCAAACATGAAACTCAACATCATGTGAAGCAGACAGAAGGCTGGTAGATGACTTATACTAGACACAGTCATCTCTATACCAACATGATGTATGTAAACATACCACTATGTTCAGCTGAAGAGGCTTGGACTGGTTTAGGTAAAAGGCTGGTGTTGGTCCACTGTATCTCCTTCAGCTTAGGGTAAGTGCCATTAATTTCCTCATCAGTTTGCAGGAGGTCCAGGAACTTTTGGCAGGTGTCATCTCCTTTATCCATGATCTTATCCACAAGCCTCACGACGTGCCCCTCTACATCTTCTCTGTTGATGCTTCTGAGGTTGTTGTACTCTCGTCTGGTTATCAGCTTCTTCTCATCCACCTTGTTGAGGATTAGACTGTAGTCTGCACACAAAGTCGCCTGAATGGCTGTTTTATTCCTTCTCATTGTGTCTTTGGCCGCCATGCTGAATCTGACACAGAAGAAGACAAGAGGAGAGGGTTTTGGGTAAAAGAGTCAAACTGTAAAAAGCTTTTTCTTACATACTGTTGCTTATTTGTATATCCGGTCCTACAGACTGACGTCACAGTCGGACCTTTACGTGGATTATTTAAAGCTCTTCTAACTACTACAGTTAGCATTACGACACAAACTCAGTGGTAATTAAATAAAGCTTTGGTAACATACCGTCAGTAAAAGCTTACTGTAACATACTGTAGTATTGCTTTGACACTCAACAGTGTGTCCAACATCAGTGAGCATGTTTTCATAAAATAGAAACTAACTAGCTGGTTGGAATTCAAGCTAACTTCATACTTTTACTTCCGGTCCGACAGACTTAGTCAGTTGAACCTTTTCTACCATAATGTGAAGTACCGTAACTTCACTACTGTACTTAAAAACTCTCTACAGAAATACAGTGGTGATAACATAATATGTTGGTACTGTTCGGACGGACTGTACCTCAGTGCTCCTCGTCCTTGTTCCCGCCGCTGCTTTCGTTTTCACACGGAGAAGTGAGTCAGTCAGAGTGTCTGTGCCGCCGCTGCTTCACAGCTGAGACACGCTGGTGTCCGCACAAAGTTTGCATTAAGTATAAACCATTCAGTTCTTCTCTCATGTGCTCCGGTTATATTATCCCATGTGTGGATTTCATCAGCTCGTGTGAAAGCAGTTCACTGACTAGATAATAGTACAGCGAGAGACGATGGATGAATGTAATGCGTGGCTGCCACCTAGTGGAGAAATCTTCACCAAGTTATAGTCAAAGACCTGTAATATATGGAAAACCATCTTAGTCTAGAAACACACAAATACATGGAGGAATGAATCAATAAGCGAGCAAGTACATGACATGAATGATTGTACCGATGAAATAAATAAATGAGGAAATCTATAGGCCTAGATAAATGAACACAAGTATGTAAAAGTTCATAAGAAGCATCTAAAATAACAAACTACATGATAAATGTCTTTTCTCTTTATCACATAATAACTGGTTACTATCTTTTGACATCTATTTTATAAATGTAGCACAGCTGTAGCCGACTGGCTGTGTTCCAACACTTTTTCCTTTGCTATTAAAAGGAAATGTTAAGGATAAGTTGAAACTTCAACCAACTTTCCATTGGCATGTGGGTGAATATATAATGATTGAATTTTCATTTTTGCGTGAACTTATCCTTTACAAATATTGTTTTACGAACATCAGATACTAAATATGTATAGATAAGTTAAGGGAACAATGAAATGCCTCCCCATGAAATATGAAACACAGACACAAAAAATCAAAACACAATCAAAATCAAAACAGATTTATTCTGAGACACACATTTGTGACAATATAAAAGACAGTGGTTCAATGTGATGATTTAGAAAAATAAAATATTTAAAATGATAAAAAAGAGTACATGTTTAAGAAATCCCTCCCTCTGAGATAATTATAGATCCTTTATTAAGACATTAAGCATACTATGTTTACATGATCTGTAAGAACAAGATAATGGGGTGGACAGGATTTATTATTAGAATTTGGAATTGATTGAATAGCCTAAAGGCCACTGTTATGGAGGCGGTACAGCAGTCTTTGTTAACCATGAAGCATCTTCACGATCTAAATACACACAATTTATATCCTATTACGCTTTGTGAACAGGCAAATAGGCTACTGCCTCAGCTGAAGTGCACAGTCATACATGTACTATACTATACATGCAAACCATTTCAAGAAGGTACAGCAAGGTACAATCAACAAACAAACAAGCTAACAAACAAACATGTACAAAGTTTTGCCAACTCACCAATAAATGGTCTGGATGTTTCAGCAGTGCATCAAACTCCAACAAAACCTTCATCTCCTGTCCCCAAATGTCCAGCTGATCCATTTCAGTAACATATTTTGTCCAAAACACAGTATTCCATGATTAAATGGTGACAAAATAGCAAAAAAACTGCGACCGCAGATGCTTTTATCAGTCAAAAAACACTTATATCACAACAGAGGCCAGTATCCCTCTGCACCGGAGATCATTTGCGCAGATATGAGTGTCTATGCTCGCCCTAGAGCCTAAAACAGCCACATGCTGATGATTCCACATGCCATTGTTAACCACAGAGCATCTTTAGGGTTTACAGTAAAAATAAATAAGATTTAATTTTCATGTTCTCTGTTACTGAACCAAACTGAAAGCTACAGAGAAACAAAATGTCCTTCCATGTGCTGTCAGTGAAGCCCTTATGAAAACTGTTTGTAGAAAGAAATGTTGCTGTTTTACTCAAGTTCCAGGTCTCTGCAAGTTGATCTTTCAAGCCGTCCTCAATGGAAAGCAAAGCCTGCAGAAGGTAGGAAATCAATCTAAAACTGATATGCTTCTAAAGGTATTCAGCCGTATATGAAATGGTTACACAATCCATAGTTAAAGGGCTAAAACATACAGTTACCTGGTTCTTCAGTGTGAATGAGTCAAATTGTTGTAAAAAATCTCTCTGTGTTACTTCTGATGAATTGAGTCGCTCTCTCCCATGCCGCGGTCCATGTTTAATCAATGTTATACTGATTTTTTTTCTTAGTTTCTCCACATGACCCGTGATGCACTGCCCTTTAAAACCATCCGGGGCAGATCGAGTCGACATTCAGAAGACGACCACGCACTTGACCACATCTTGGACAAAGGCCTGATCCACGTCAGTATGGACATGAGATTCCTGTTTATAGCTTCAGCTCTCCTGCTGGGGGCCACGCTCACCATCTCACTGGAAGACCGCACCTCACAGTGCAAAGTCAAATGGTAATGTAGAATTTTATTTTATTTATTTATTTATTTTTTGGAGTATTTGTGCAAAGTCAGCACCAATTAAGAGAGGACAAGGAGATTTAACAAACTTGTGTTGAGTCAAACCATATATGAGTGTGCTGTAAATACTTTGAGGGAATGTTTGAGTGAATTCTCTGTAAATGTCTGTGTAAAATGACTTCATCTGGTTATTAATCTCCATACTGCTGCTGTTAATGTTCACTGAGCAGACGCTGCATCATGTGACCAGTGAGACATATATAATGCTGGCGTGTGGGATGCATGAAATCCAGTTTAAAGGGGTCAAAAGCCTGTTAGACAGGTTACTTCAAAGTTGTGTGCAGGCTGATTTCTCACGCATGTTATCTTGGATATGGCTCAGGACTCACAAGACTTACATTGGTCATACCTCCGCAGAGAAGCAGAAAGCTATGATAATTCACAAAATCTAGAGTCTGTTTTTGAATCTCTTTTTAGTGTAATATGACAGTGACAATTCGATAAATTCGCTGCTCTCTCTGCAGGTTGTTTAACATCTCGTGCGACAGCGTCTTTGGAAGGGTGGTGAGCCAGATCAAGGCCTGGCAGATCAGGCAGAGCTGTTTATACGCAGGAGAGAGGTGCTCGTACGAGGTCAGAAACATCTCAACCACATAACATGCTGTTGAATCATAATTTATCATGAATAAGGAGTCAAGCGAAAGTTTTTTGTGAGACGAATCCTCATTTTCAGCATAATTTAAAGCAACATTATGTAACTTTTTACCTTAAAACAACACCTTCAAGATCATTTTGATGGTACAGTATAACAGGGTGAATGGTGTCTCTGTCTCAGCCACTCCGCCTCATCACTTGTTTCTGCACTATGTAACTTCAGTGAGAGGGTAGGTGATGAGTTTTGTTTGTAGTTAGCACCTACATTACATCTGACATATTGTTGCAAACCTGGTATTTGTCTTCACAACAGTGGTGTTGCACTCAGAAAACTGTAGGGGGCGCCAAATTGCATAAAATGCCAATTTCTACATAATGTTGCTTTAAATGAGAATAAGATTCCAGGATGTTAGAGATGGATGTTAACATGTTAGCTCAGAGAGATAATGCCCATCTCAAATAATATGGGTACATAGTCCTTGATTTAAAGGTGCACTATGTAGTTTTGGGGAAGAAATTTTAATCAGAAGAGAAAAATCTTCATTGACTGAATTTGAATGCCACACAAATTTCATACTGTTTTACTTTGTTTATATGTGATGGACCCTGCCACCTTTTCTAGCTTCAAACAGTGTTCTGGGACCTTATTGTCCTCTGAGAACAGCTTGTTCATTCAGTTATGGAAAAAATAAATAATTAATTTGTATTATTACCTCATTAATATCGTAAATATCAAAATTCTGAGTTTAAATGTTTTCTCCAAAACTACATTGTGCCTCTTTAAATGTTTTAGATAGACCATAATGCCTTTTGGCCACCTGCGCACAAGAAGTTAACAGGATCTATTCTGGGCCAAGAACCGAAATCCATTAAGTAGTTTTTGTGTAATCCTGCCCACAGCACAACCATCCAAGAAACGGACACAGGTGAAAACACAACCTCCTTGGCAGAGCCAGTGAACACTTACAGCAGCATTCACCTTTGTACATCTACACTACGGTCTCCTATACACCATTTATTAGATGTTTGTGTAGTGGTTATAAAAGCTAAATAAGAGCTGCCCAAGTTAAGTTAGACCATTTTCAGTGTGGTACACCCCTAAAGATCCTTCAAATAGTCTTCAAAAAATGATATCTGCATACGAGACATTGTCCTCAACATATCAAACAATAAGATGTAAATGCAAGTTGACTGGTTCATCAGTCGTACTTGATGCACAGAGTTGAAAATATCCTCCTTTCTTCACAACCTGAGCTTGAAATATGCAGCATGCAATGTTTCCTGTCAGACCTGACTGACTTTGAGATGTGCTGCAGCTCGTGTCAACGGCTCCTTACGTGATCACCGCCACACACACGTCTCCAACCACCAGAAAAGTGAGCGACCTCCAGTTTCTTCTCGAGCAGTCCACCGTCTGCAAAATGACTGTAAGTGTGTGTTTTTTTCTGAATGAGTATCCGGATCCGTATCCAGATGGAAAATGTGTGTGAAGAGAAATGTTATTTTTCTGTTGGGAGGGATAATCAGCTTTAGTCACCGACATTCCTCCTGATGTGTGTGCTGTGCAGGGAGAGGCCGTATCTGAGTTCTCCAAAGATCCAGCTGATAACAGCACAAACTACTGCAGCCTCCAGAATCTGATGGAAGGTAAATGTTTGATCTAATCACAGAAGAACAACCATGAAAGTGGATTTACTTGTGTTGCTTCCTAGTCATTAATCAACCTACATCAGTGTTTTAATCCATAAGAAGCCATGATAATGTGTGCTCTTCTCCGTTCAGGAAGTGACCTGATCAATGCTGAGGGATACAAACAGTTCAGCAACAAGTGGATCTGTTCTGGGTTTGATACCGCCAACTGCACCTTATAGGTGGAGAAAACTGGTTCTTAACAGTGTGTTTTCTTCTTGTTTTATTCCTATGTGCATCATTTGTATCGTTATATAGTTGAAAAGTTGAAAAAAAAATGCTTGTAATTGCAGTTTTAAATGATTAAGTCAACTTTTTTGTCTTTGCTGGTTTTAAAGGAGACATATTATGCTCATTTTCAGGTTCATAATTTCATTTTAGGCTACTACTAGAATAGGTTTGCATGCTTCAATGCACAAAAAACATCAGTTTTCTCATACTGTCCAGTGCTGCGGCTCTGTATTTCCCCTCTGTCTGAAACACTCTGTTTTAGCTCCTGTCTCTTTAAGGCCCCTCCTCCTGTACACTAAGTCTCCTTTGATTGGTCAGATCAAACACGCCTGACCCAGCATCGCTAAAAACACCAGAGCAGCAGTGCTGAATCAACTCTTATGTGCCAAATTAGCATACATTACGCAAATGTGTGACACAGTGAAGTAGCGTGATGTAACAAAGTCAGGGAATTAAAGGCGGACTACTTATGAGGCATTTCAGGAGCAGTGTTTTCTGTGGGAGAGAGCAGCTTCTGTTGGTGCGGACTTTGACCCCTTTAACTTTTTAAAGAGCTTTTACATGCACAAGAAAATATAAAACACTCAAGGAAAGTTAAAAAAAGAAAAAGCATAATAGGTCTCTTTTAAATAAATGCACTGATATGAGACTGAGGATGTTTTAACAGCAGATGCACATCGACTCCCCCTGAACACCATGTAAAAAAAATTGCGATCGTGAGCAGTGACTTGTATAAAAGTGTACCTCGAGAATAAATAGCAGGATGCATCAAAATTCATGCAGTTTAACTAACTCTGTGTGGATATAACTAACAGAGGAGAGGAGCACTGATGCCTTCAAAAAGCAGCAGCGCTGACACCACACTGAAGATGATTGTTCTCACACTGACTATAATCAGTTTATGTTGTTGTTTTTACACCATGACCGTGATTCTGCTTCACTCAAACAGCATATCTGTCATCGACCGTGACTCACTCACCACGACTGTGAAAGGATTGTATTGTATCGCATAAAATGAACAGATGCTTCTGAGAGATGTAACGTTAAAACAAATAAAATTAAAAAATTAAGCAGACAACATATGTTGTTTTAAGTACTGGGTGGTTTGAAAGGTATCATGTGAGCAGGCGGAGTAGTAACGTCTTAGAGCCTTCATCTTCAGGCTGTGTTCACCCTCTACTGGCTGGAAGTGAAACTGCAGTAATAACATTCATATCAGTATGAAGTTAAACATTCCTTTGTAATTCCCTGTCCCTTTACATTAACTTATTATTTACTCATTAACTAATTTTACACATGCAATCATGTTTTCTGTCTTTCTCACACAGATCTGCTGATGTTTCACTGCAACTAACTGAGGATTTGACTGTTTTAACTTTCCTCCTCACTGTCCAACTTGTAATCCGCAACATTAACTTCCTTTAAAATCCTTAAACAGTGTCTTTTGTCAGCAGACTGCGAAGGTATCTCAGGTTCTGCTGTAGACTGCAGTCCTGCCTGCTAAACAACTGTGTTGACACAGTTCTCACTGCTCGATGTATTGTCAGAATAATGAACAAAGCGGAAAAATGTGACCTTCATTCTTCTGCTTTGTTCAGATGTACTGGGCTGCTCAAACTCACTGCCAATCCTGCCATTGAAACAGGTTGTAGTCACTTCTCATATAACCTTTGTTTGTCAGTCACTGCGAGCGTGTTAACTGGAATACAGTTTGGAGTCTGTCCCCTATAAGTGAAACACACCAGTTCATCCTTTAGAGAACATCGTTGTAGTGTTGTTGTTTTCTTCCTGTCATGACTTTATCAAGACTGAACATGAGCAGAATTTGATCCAGAGTTACTAGATACAAAAAACACCTCAGAATCTCTGACCACATCTCCAACTTGTTCAGGGATTCAAACAGTAGAACTGGGAGTGGAACAAAATGACCAGTCAATATGATAATCAGGCCTCTGGTTTATTTCTTCTTGCACCTTTACTGACTTTTACATCGACTCAGTAATCATGTGTCTAAATACGTTTAAAAAAAGAATTTCCAGAAATACAGTGTTTCTATCCTTGTATTTCCTTATGTATTTCTGATCACCTGCAAATTATCAGGTGTATATTATGCAATAAGGTAGACACAAATGGGTTAAAGAAACAGTTAACCAAAAAAAAGAAAAAGAAAATCAAATTTAGTCATTATCTACTCACTCACATGCTGGTGGAAAGTCAGGCGAAGTCTCTTAGTCCACAAAACGTTTCTGGAGCATTACTGAAAAACTGTATCCTAATCAACTGAAAAACTGAGAAACTTAAAAAAAAAAAAACACAACTGTATAAAAACATAAAATGGCTCCATACAGCTGAAACAGCATAACCAAGTCTCCAGAAGCATTGCGATATCAAATTGATTTGAAAAAACATTATTTACAGCCTCAACGCACGGTCAAGCTTGTACACCCACTTCAGACGGGGTGTGAACATATTGCTTTTAGCTCAGGAGCTACAATGATGATTTCAGCTTTGAGAAGGGTGTAAATAATGTCTTTTCAAATTGATTTGGGATCTCCAGGCTTTTGGAGCCTCATGAGCTGCTCGGAGCCATCTTATGTTTCATTTTTAAGCTGTTAATTTACCTTTTAAAACAAGTCCCCAGCTACTTCAGTTGTTTAGGAGAATGCTGCAACGCTGTTTTGCTGATAAGCTCCAGAAATGTTTTGTGGGCTACCAAACTTCACCTGACTTTCCATCGGCTTGGGGGTGGGTAGGAAAATGGGGATTTTCCTTTATCAGTGAACTTATCCTTTAATTCTGTGAAATTTAAGAGGGAACATATCTCTTCATTTATACATTTTTGCTTGCATTTTGGTTCATATTGCCACATTACTGATTTCACAGTTCCTACCTCGTTGCTGCTCAGTTTTCATGTTTAAGTCGTTGACATATTTTTCAGCTGAAGCCTGAAAATCTAGTAGTCATCTTACAACGGCTCCCTGGAGGACATTGCAGTGCAGTTTAGTGTTAATTTCAATGATGATTATTCAGAATGGTGTGAGTATTGTTTCAAACTTCTATAATTCAAATAACGATAAAACGGACACCACGCTGCATTATTCATTTTTACTAATCTCTCTTTGGTGAATCAAAGCAAATGCAGTTACTTCACCTGTATGAGTTTAGACCTGATCAAGCCTTGCTCAGTTTAATTTCATCAATTAAAATTAACCACTTAAAACTCATATTTGGTCCTCAGTGGTGGTGCGATACTTCCATTCAGTTCTGCAGGTTTCAAAGAGAATAATCTTTGACAAATCTAAAAATACTTGTTGCAAGTAAAGTTAGAAACATACATTAAAAGCTTCTTATTCACATATTTCTGTAGAGAATCATTTTCAAAAGTCCAAATCTTTCAAGTCTAGCTCCTGTACAGCAAGTGACCAAACACACAGAAACTAGTTTAGTTTAGGTTTAAACTCTGGTGATGTTCTTTACTGTCAGACTGAAGTTCACATCAGGTAGGAGCTGCTGGATTATGCTGTAGAGCTGAAAGACACAAATAATTTAAATGTAATCATATTCAGGTCAGTGTCCGCTAATTATCCCTTTGTGTGCTGCGCACATCATATCAGAGAGCACAATTTGGGAAGAAGGTGAACACGGCTAGGAATTAGTTTATTACCTGATTCGTGACTGGAGCGATTGTTGTTTCATTTAGCTCCCGAGAGGACTGGACAGCTGCCTGAAGGATTACTATAACTGTGGAAAAGAAATTCAAGATCATTTAAGCCGTGCTAGACTTCAATATGAATTATATTCTGCACAATTTAAATGCACTTACCATTGTCTGTTGGATCAGATGTTGGTAGGACTGATGTAGCCTTGATTGGAGGTGGAGAGGGAAGAGGTAACACGCCTGTGATTTCAGAGGAGGGAAAGGAAGCTAGGGAAATATTGGATGAAATTACACATCTACAAAATCTCATTTAACCTTGCAATGCTTTTTGCCTGTACTCACTTGTCTGTGCAGCACACGAGACCAAACATCCAGCAAGCAGGATCAGCAACAGCATGTCTTAGAGTTTAAAAAAAGAGTAAAATCTGCGCTGAGAAAGTGTTCCCTCTGTTCCCACAGAGCCTCTGGCTACTTTTGTTCTGTACCAGGAAACAACACCAATATTCAGAGGGTGTGGAAAAAACCAGTAATACAGCCTTTTCACAAAGAAGTGCCTGAGTCACTCTGGCAGGTAAAAAATAATTATCCAGCCTGTTAAGGTGTAAATAAACTGTGGCAGCAAATTCTGATGTGTGCAAACACCAACTCTGAGATTTGTTTTATTGAGATTTCTTGGAGTCTGTTACAGTTTAAAAACACACAGTAAAAACAAGACAGCAAGGATCATGATTCTTTATGTTTTAAATAAAAGAAACATTGACATTATGATGTCTATGTATGGTGTTGCAGAGATATCTACTGAAGTTAGCACGCTAACCAGGTAGCTTTGACACATTTCAATCCAAAGCTCCTGTGATAGCGGCGTAAACACAGACACTCCCCTGGTCCACAAGCTCCCAATCCAAACCATTAGCTGCACAGCTAACTGAGCTAACTAGCTAAGGGCAGCCACAGTTAGCAGCAGTAAGCAGTTACTTTGGTGATATGCAGCCCCCTTTTAGTTTCGAGTATGAATTTGACAGGTGGCCAATTCTTACATATAGCACCTTTAAGTCTGTCAATCACATCCAGTGTTTCTGGTGATCGTCAAGTCTTTCTTTTGGCCACATTTGATTTACATGAATAAATATAATAACTACAAAGACATAAAGACTACAAAAAACAAGTTTAAGAATAATACTTGCAATAATTTACTTTTTTAAGCGTCAAAATATGGAATGACAACACACACCAACAACTAAGTATTGTTGGTAATGACACAGTTAATCTGTGGAGCTATAACTAACTAGAAGTAACTCTCTTTCTCTTGTTGGCTGAGGCGTTAAATTGTTCTTTATCCACATCAGTAAATAACGAACAATCAGCCATCAGACAGAGGAGCAGCACACTACGGGTTCTTTGACTTCTTCCTGCTGCTGCTGCTGCTGCTGCTGCTCGCACAGCTGGAGCGACTGGAGGTGGTGCGAGGAGGCGAGGTCACCGACAGGTCCAAGCCCAGTTCCACACTCTTCAGTATGGGGGAGTGAAGTGCAGAGACCCTTGGGCTGCTGCCGGCTGAGGACGCAGGGGAACTTCAAGACAGAGACAGAACAACACCATGAAGACACAGAGGAAGAGCAGCATACCAAATCCTCCTGTCAGGGTACACAGGAGCTTGAATGGAACTGAACTAGAATATGTTTTCACATTTTATTCATACAGGTAAAGACAAGTGAACATCTGATGAAAGAGCAGTATCACTTTCATCACGCGCAGTATTATGCTCAGAAGTTCATCTGACGACAAGCCCTCATCATTTCTCCAACCTTGACTACTGACCTCATAGGGGCGGATCTGCGGGTTGAGTTTATCTTGGAGCTTCGATTGCTGGTGGGAGTGGAAGACGGAGACGGAAGAGACAGATTGGCCTGAGACAAACAACAGAAAAAACACGGAGGTTCATATTTTCACTTAAATTCCCTAAATGACTCCAAAAATCACGGCCTGTCACGACGTCACTCTTTATTAAATTGCAGTGTTTCTTGTTTCATACCTGCAGGAAGTACTTTTCCAGCGCTGGTCTGAGGTCAGGGTTGTCCTCCATGGCCTCGTTCAGCATCTTGTCGATACCCTTGTTGAATTCTTTCAGCTCCCTAAGCTTTATGTCCTTCTCCTCAAAAGTCTCAGTCTCTGTGTTTTTTGCTACATGGATCTCTTCGGTCAGCTTGGAGCACTAACAGGCAGCAGGACAATACAGCATTTACTGTACAATTATGGTAACTGCTAATTATTGTTTGTATTTTAGGGTGTTTGCATTCTTTTATTTATTATTCATTCCCAGTGCATATTGTACACAGTGCACACAGTACGCTGTAGTAATGATGACAGATGTCAAATGTGTTTAGGAATAGAGGTACATGCAGACATCAAACCTGCTTTGTGGTTCTGTCAACCTTCTCCTGATGGGAAGCGATTTCTTTGCTCAGTTCACTGACGAATGACTGTCTGTGCTCTATCTTCTCTTTCTCCACCTGCTCCTCTTGCAGCAGACTCTCCCAGGTATTGCTCATGTCCTGGAAATGGAGAGCGCCACACAAGCATAGAGGTGTGCACGTACATTCACACAAGGTCAATTTCACCAGATGACTCAGATAGATAGAGTTGTTGAGTGAGTTTATAAACAATCTAATACTCTCTCAGGGACACAACTAAATAATACAACGAGGCTGTGTGATACCGATGAGATGAGACAGGAAATGAGGATGGAGGACAAGTGAACCCGAGGAATGAAGAGAGAGTGCTTCAGCAAGGAAGATAGTGAAAATGGTGAATAAAAATTAAATGAGGAGTAAACATTGATATGTGGTGCAGTATTAAAGGGTAACTCCCCCTGAGTGACATCAATGGAGGTTATCAATCAGATTACATGATGCTTCCTCTGGAGCCACAAAAAACTTTGTACTACTTTTTTATCACTTAAAGATAGCCCTTAAAAACAAAAGAACACCTGATGTATTGCTAACTATTTCCAACCAGTAACTACAGTGTAATTGTTACGTCACTAACTCAACCAACTGACAAAGCTAATGTTTGTATGCTAGCATAGCCCATTCAGATACTTGATTACACTGCTGTTAAATAATGATAAATAATGTGAACTGTGATGTTTTTAAAAGACATTTCCCAAAAATGACACAATATACCTAAAAATACAAAAACATTATGCTAACAATGTTAAGACTGAATAATAGAAATACATCAGCTAATGTAGGAAGGTTAGCATAATCTGATTTTCTCACTCAATCTAAACTGCATGAATAGTATTAACTCTGAAACACACATACATTTCTTCACCTACACAAATATAAATTAAAAAAAGGCATTATCTGTTAGCATTAACTTTGATATACTATGAATTTGATCTGATTAAACTGAACTATGGAAGCTACTTGAGATGCTGCATTGACTTCCTGTTTACATAGTTGATTGCTTTTGATTGGACAGTGCTACAGACATTTCCTATCAATCAGTTTACAAGTCTTTACGAGCTGAGATGTTTTGTTTTTGTTGATTTTTTGTAAATCACTATGTTGAAACTAGTGATTTCATTTTCAAAAAGTAGTAGTTAGGACTTGGGAACTGGTTTATACACAAGCTTAGTTGGGATATTAAAAAAGCTGGTGCAACCACATTCAGAATAACGAGAGATGTGTCACACATTTATAGTGGTGAGTCTGTAGGTTTGATTTCTTGGTCATGGACATAAACAGGACAGTTATGACATATTTACTTTATACTATCAACTATATCATCATTAGAAGGTTCACACTAGTAATAAATGAGGGATAAAGATAAAAACTGTTTGACCATAGAGTTGACTAGATGTGACATAAATAAGTTACTTCTGTGAGTATTGTAATGTGACACAGTGAGTCACTGATTTAAGATGAGATGTTTAATATTCAAGAGTTAATTGCTCCACACAGGTTTTAAATGGGACTAACCTGTAAGTCCTGTTGGTGCTCTTGGACCTGTCTTTTCTTATATCTCAGCATCTCTTCAGTCGCCCTCAGCTGCTCTTCTAGCTTCAGATTTTCCTGGTACTCTAGACCTAAAACAGAGAATAGTAAAATTGACTTTGTGATCAATGAAATCTACTCTGATGAGAAAAAACGTAAGTAAATCACAGAACTTCCTGCTGAGCTGCTGGTTTAGGTTCATTCAGTCCACCTGCTCATACGTACTGGATTCTTTTGCAACGCCGAGGGATGAGCGAAATGATGAGTTACAATTGTCGAACAGCTGGATGGTGTTCTCCAGAGCTCTATGTTCTAGCTCCATCTTACGGATTTTAGCATCCAGAGCGTCTCCCTGCCTCTTGAGCTCCTCTCTCTCTTGTGCATTCTGATGAAAAACACACAGCAGTGATTCAAAGTGCTGCTGTGCACTGCAGGAACAAATCTGACCTCGTTCAGCTTCTACAGACTCTGCATGGAACATGATGGTGCGTTCAAAGACCTCTTACCTTTGTGATGTAGTAAGCCTGGGACTTCTCCTCTTCTCCCTCAGGAGCTGCTATCGAAAGCATCACGATCTCAAAGCGTTTCTTCATCATGTCGATCTTGGACAGTTTCTCATTCAGTTCAGCACTGAGACAGAATCAATCTCTGAGATTAATGGATCTATTTTTGTAAAATGTCAAAAAGTTTAATCTGTTTGACCTTACAGAACAGTGAGATGAGGGCTTGTACCTGAGTCCCTGTCTCTCCTGCTCACTAATCTTCAGCTGTTGGTTCAGCATTTCTCCATACACCTTGATCTCATCCTCCCGCTCCTTTATGGCTTTCTGCAGCTCCAGCTTCCTCTTCTCAAACGACAGCACGCTGCCCGCCTGGCTGTACAGCAGGTCCCTCATACGCTTCACCTCCATCTTCATGATGTTGTGCTCCACGATGTTGTCCTGATGGGAGGTCAACAACACAGTGCAGTTTTTCCAAACTTTTTTCTCAGTGGTATCAGAAACTGATCTTTTAACTTTGTGTGTAAGTCCATGTGGCTGTTATGTGGGTGTTTAGACTGGTGATTTCATGATACCTGCTGTGACATCATGTAGTTACCTGTTTCCTGAGCCTGACTCTCTTCAGCTCCTCGTCACTGGTGTTACAGAGCAGCAAGAGCTCCTCTACCTTGTCAGTCAGATATCTCTTCTGAGCGTCTGACTTCTCCTTCTCTTTCCTAAGATACCGTGTATCGTCCTGTCAAGACAAAGACTGGATTTATTTCACTTGTTTGGTTTGTGGAAAAAGCAGAACAGTCTGGTGACGAACAGTCAGACTGACCTCAGAGTCTTTGAGTGCGTTGGTGATCATGTTGGCTGTCTTCTTCCTCTCCTCTAGAGCTTCGGTCAGCTCAGCGATCTTCTGATCGAGCATTTGCTTTTCCTCGGAGTGAATGTCACCCTGCAGCTGTGCCAGTTTTTTATCCAGGCATAAGATCTGGGTGTCCTACATGAGACAGGAAAGTGAAAGGAAATGTTTTGGTGTTTACAGACGGGTGATAATGTGACTGTAGGTCACATTTGTGTGTGTTTTCTGGTTAGCATGCCTGTCCATTGATGGTGCTCTGCTGTCTTATTAATTCCTTCTCCAGTTTTCTGAGCTGGCTGTCCAGGTTGGTGATGATGGATTTACTCCTGGAAATCTCGGCGACAGAATCCTTCTCCTTCGTCTTCAGGGCCTTGAACTGTTCTTTATGACGGCAAAGCTCCTCCCTGCAGTCACGCAGCTGGACATCCAACTCCTACAGCAAAGCACAGGCCAGACAGGGACACACAGTAGTTTTATAGCAAGAGCTATATCAATTTGTCACATGTAACAATAATTCTTAAAAGACAAGATTTTTATTAATTTATTGTGAGAGGGACATAACGAGGTTAAGAGCTAATTCCTGCATTTATATTGATTTATATCAGCCAGGCAGGATGACATGATCTACAATGATTAAATTAGCTTCCTATTATATACTGGTAGCCCAACAAAAAATAATTAAATTCTATCAAATTTGCTGTATAATTATTGAAATATAACTAGTTAAATTCACAATTAGTTTCAGTCTGTTTAGTGAGTAGATAATGTTGCTGCGCACTGTCCTTTACTGTCTCATCTTTTATTGATGTTCAATTCTGTTTTTTATGAGAATACATGAGAATAATATGAGAATATTATATAAATTGTTTTTGTTTGTTTATTTAGTGTTTGTGTAGGACCTGTGGTTCTTCACGGACAGGGTGTGAAGCCCTGTAGCCTGAGAGGTGAAACCCAGGGCACGAAGACTTCACAAAGAACACACTTTAAGCTTACTCGTGTGAGCAGAGGGGAGTAAATGAGGGCAACCTAGATTCATGTATTAACATTGTTAACAAATCAGAGCTTCTCTAAACTTGACAGTCAGTGGAAAACGTTGAGGGAATTTTACCAAAGTAAATCAAACTGAGGGAGAGTAAAGGAGGATGGAGCGGGGCAAAAATATGATTTCGAAAAGTGATGTGGACATGCAGCCTTCATCAGTTCCCTGTGGATATTATGTTGTCCATACCTACAACAAGCAGTGCTGCCTTTAGGCTAAAAAGCTGGTCGTTTTGAGTCCATTTCATGTGGTCAATTTCTGAATCTGAAGCTGATTCTGAGCATCCCACCCCAACAAGCGTGACACCGCAGAAAGAAAATTTGTACTTAAATGTGTTTTCATAGGTTCACTGATATGAAGATTATTATCTTTTATGTTTTTATGTTTGTAATTGTTTGAAGCCTTTAACACGCTCTGTTCCACAGTGCAGCTTTAAATTCATGGCAACACGACACACAGCTGTTTTGATTGAGTCCAAAGCTTTCAGCAAAACCAATCAAAGAGTGTTCTGAGACGTAAAAAGGACTTGAGATGAAAAATGTATAACTTGTTCAACAACAGTTCTCTTCCAGCTGCCTCCATAACAAACCAACAGTTTATGGTTGCGGACTGTCGGGCTGCTGACCTTGATTTCCAGCTCCTCGTCCTTGAGGAACTGGTCCATCTGTGCAGCTCTCTCCTCCTCACTGAGGGCCGACTGAGTCACAACTTCCAACTTCTCCTCCAGAGCAACGTTATAGGCCCTGGCCTCCTTTAGTCTACAACACACACATATACACACAGAGCTTGTCAATGAAAGCTAAAGTGATAGCTTAGCAACAGACGCATGTTCTAGGATCTCACTGACTTCTTGTTGTTGTTGTCCTCGATGTCTTTCTTCATTCTGGATATGTGTGATGTCACAGACTTCACATCAGAGATTGCTCTGTCCCGTGTACTTTTGCAAGTGTTGAGCTGTAGGACACATGACAATTAGTCTCTCTTACAATATGAAGTGAAATGACAGATGAAGATTTCATGTTGAATAGACCTCATCCTGCAGCCTCCTGTGGTTATTTTCCTGCTCCTTCAGATCCTGCCGCAGCTTCACAGCCTGTCGCTTGGCAATGCTGATCTTCCTCTCAGTTTCCTCGTTGTTGTTCCTCTGAGTATCCAGCAGGTGTTTCTTCTCTGTGATGGCGGCGTTCCTTTCCCTGATGTTCTGTTTGGCTTGGGCGAGTTGCTGGTTGGATAAAAGTACAAGAACACAAATATTCTGTTCACATTCTGTTGGAGTTTAGTTTAGCTGTAGTATGAGTCAGCAGGAGCGAGGGGTCAGAGACTTTACCAGCGCACACTGCTGCATCTCAGCATCCCGCTGCTGCATCTGCTTCATGGTGTTTTCCCATTGGTGGATGAGCTGCTGTGTCTCCATGTGGGCCTGCTGCAGATTTTCTGTAGTTTTATCCAAAGCAATCTGTTGGGAAAGCAGAAGAAGAAAGTATTCTTGAGTTTGTCACATGGTACTTTTTCAGCTTCTTCATTCATATAAACAGCAAGAATGTAGTGAAACAGTATTTTCTTACTTGTGTAGATAAAGTCTCAGTCAGTTCTTTGTCAAGTGCTTTGCGCTTTTCATTGGCCTCCAGAGTCTTCTTCTCTATAGCCAGAGTGAGTGACTGTGTCAGAAGAGATTATATAGCTGTTAGCTCAGGATGACTTGAGTTTAAGAACAGAACAGCCTGTTGATCCTTATATCATACAGCTCTTTTCTCTTCACCTTGATCCTCTGCTCGTCTTGCTGGGCATACTTGATGATGGCCATCATGTCCTCATCTTTGCGTGCTGACTCCTCTAAAAATGCGTCCATGGTCTGCTGGTCCCAGTTCGTCTGGTTTCTAAACTCCTCCAGCTTCTGTTTGGCCTTGAAGATGTGGTTCTGAGGATATGGAAAAATGTTAGGTGGCACTTTTTAGCTCCAACAGCTGTAGTTGATTCTATGTTTGAGGTGTGCATGTTGTGGATGGTATTGACCTTTAGCATATTCTTCTTCTCCCCTAAAGATTGTTGGTCCTTCTCCGTCTTAACCATCTCCTGCGCCAGGCGACCTGTCTCCCTTTTTGCAAGGGCTGTGAGGTGTTTCTCCAACTCTTCCTCTCTTTCCTTTGCCCTGTACAGAGCCTAAGAACAGAGAAATCCAAATGAGAAATTAACAACACATTCCTCTCTGACACAGAATAAATTAACAGTTCGTTCTCATTCACTTACCTCAGTGTTTTTCAGCTCCTGTTCAACATTTTTGAGGAATTCAGTAATGAACTGCTCATCATCCTTGTTTCTCTCAAGTTTGTTTTCCAGTTGTGTGAACTCCTTCTCTTTTTTACGAATCTGTTGTTGATCAGGTTAAAAGCACAGCATAAGACATAATGTACAACATGCAGCATGTTTGTCCTTGTGGATGTCTCACATAGTGTGCCTGTCACTACATGCAGAACATTTGTCTTATGATACATGGACAGAGTTACTATTGACTTGAAACACTTTGTGTGTTGAAGGAAAACTTTTAAAACTTGTTCCATGTGGTCTAGATGCTTACAGTGTAGGCTAATTATCACAATGTGAGTAATGAGCTGCGACAACTTTATACAAAGGTTCATCATTGGCCATGCTGTTAGTTAAGTGCAAAACAACTAGCAAACATGACTGCAAAATATAGAGAAATTCAACTAATAATAATTATTATGATGTAATTTGTAACAGGAATCACAGATCAAAATTCCACACATGTAAAAAGCTTTCAAAACTATATCCATATTACATGATGTAATAGTAAAACATGCTACGTTCTGAACAATGGTGCAATGTATTCAATTTATTTACAAATAAATGAATAAATGTAACTCATATATAGCCATAACTTAGTACCATTAATTATGAGTGCTTGGACGATGTCTTTTTCTTTACACTTATTTAGATTATTGCTTGTATAAATTAAAATGTTCTTATAAGTGAAATTATAAAATATAAATGATGAATGTAAGATATAAATCTGATTTATATTCTGTTTGATTTTGTAATAAATTCATTTTTGAGCAGTCGTGTGACATTAAATGGTTTAAAGGGGGATATGGAGGATCAATGCCTCACAGTATAAAATAGCCCTACACAAAACTTTAACTTCATGATTGCCAGTGTGTCTCAATTGTATGCGCTCATGTGTGAAAGACAAATACCCTCAGTGGTCAGAAACAAGTGTTATGCTCTCTTATTAGGATGTATGGCAAACCTAGTACTGTTGTCTCCTGTTACTGTGTAGTAAACATATGCAGTATGCTACTCACGCAGGTTAAAAAACTCTGTCTATGTACCAAAATAAGCATTGTTATCGGCGGTGGTGTGAATAAACAGAGCTAACGCTAGCTGACTGTCCCACACTCACCTCCTCTGTCAAAGCCATGTTTTCAGCGGTGGCTTCGGGGATAGCAAAGCGCTGGTCCCAGTCCACCTCAGTGTCAGCAACACTCGACATTTTCCAGCGGGGCTTCACAGACTCTCTACAAAGTGACGAAGGATGATTCAGACTGGTCAGTGTTTCAGCTCCTCGATGAAAATCTGCCTCTTTCTCCTGTTTCTCTCCAGCTCGATCAAACCGTTGTAACCGCCGCCTGTTGACAGTCGCCCTTAGCAACCGCACGTGCCTTTAAATGTTGTCGCCACAGGGGGCAGCGCGAGGCCGGAAGGATGCTGCAGAGCGCCTCACTTTGAATCTGTCCAACGTGGGAACAAGTGAGGGCCTTGGAGTTATGAACAAACCTTTTTTTTCTTCGTAGATACTTTCTTTTGCAGGATTTTAGGAGCCTGAGGGGAAGTAATTCAGTTTAGAACAGAACAAAAAGACAAACTTAAGATAAAAATGATGCAACGAACACATACCTTTTCTGTCTTATTGCTTTAATCCTTTTTGACTGTTCTTTTTTTTTTTTTTAAACAATTATCTTCTTGGCATGTTTAGTTGATTTTATCATTTCAATTTAAATTAAAATTGCGACATATTTGTTATCTGCTTTATGTTGTTAGTCTGTAAATGATTGCTGCTGCCTATTTTGGCCAGATTCTTTACTTACTAAAAGTAGCAATACCTCAGTGTAGAAATACTCTGTTACAAGAAAAAGCAATGCAATCAAAATTATTAACATAGAAGCATCAAAATATACCTAAAGTTCCCAATGTAAAGGTTATCATGCAGAATGACCCATTTCAGAATAACCATCTTCCACCAACTGTATAGGCTGTATATGTTGGTTATATGCCTGTTGGCCAGCTTCAACGTGTGGCTGCTGTTCTCTTTACTTGATACTGTTTTTATTTGTGTGTTAAAACACAAGAAAACAGAACATTTCCACTATAAACTTTTTAGATAGCCTCCACACTTTTCTATTTGTATGCTATGTTCTATCTTTCTATTTATTAAGCCATGTGCAACACGATCCTATATTAAAGGAACAGTACACCCAAAAATGACAATTTACTCATTATTCTATTGACCCACATGCTGATGGAAAGTCCAGTGAAATAGACCACAAAACATTTCTGGAGCTTCACAGCAAAGCAGTGTTGCAGCATTCTGCTAAGCAACTGAAGCAGATGGGAACATTCTTCAGATTAATTAAAGAACTGATGCAGGTCCAAAATCATAACCAGAGGTACCTGAGAATTATTATTAGCATTTGTTTTGTTTTTTTGTGCAGAAACACACAGAGGCCAGGCAGCTTTAAAGATACCAAACTGAAACATTTATTTTATCTTTATACATTTGTGTTTAAACAAACAGCATTATGCTTAAAAAATTACAATCAAAGTTTTATACTGACTTGTCGCACAAATGTATCATAAAACAAAAACAAAATCAGGAATGCACACAAGAGTATTAAAATTCAATATTTAAAGAACAACGTCCCCTCGCGAACCCTCGTGTTTAGATTACAATTCAAAAAGTGTGTCTATCTACCTGCTTTTGAGTGGAGCCCAAAACACATCAATGAACCATGTGGGCCAAGATGGTGACTCCTCTCTAATTGGCTTGAGCGCACACAAAAAGCCCAATACTTTAGATAAAAGTTCCAAACCACCACAAGTTGACCAACAAAGAGATATGCCTTTTTTTATATATATGTAAATACACACACACATATATAAAGTCTCTGTTGTGTAAAATATTTCAGTCCTGAGGGTTGAAAAGGCAACATAGTTCTCAGCTCAGTGCGGTCCCCTTGTCCTCCGTCCTCTGCGCTATCCGGTCTGTAGAAACCTCACATGGATGTTCCTGCTGTGAGAGCGGCCCTTAAACTGCCGTGCTTTTGGTCCCGATGTGCGGCCGTGCAAACTCCACAAAGTCATCAATAAGGACAGGCCATGCTCCTATTGAACAAACAAACAAACAAACAAAACTACTTAAAGGTGCGCTGTGTAGTTCTGGGGAAGGAACCTTAATGTGAAGAGAAAGATCTTCATTGACTCAATTTTTATGCCGAAACAAACTAAATAAACAAACTCTTTTCATTTGTATGACTGAATTAACAAACTGACCCTGAAGGACAACACAATTTGTTTGTCTACTTTGTTTATATTTGGTGGACCCTGCAACCTTTCTAGCTTCAGTGTTCAGGGGACCTTATTTTCCTCTCATAACAGCTTGTTGATTCAGTTAGGGGAAAATAAAAACTTGAGTTTGTATTATTGCCTCATTAATATTGTAAATATCAAAATTCTGAGTTTTAATTTCTTTTCCGAAACTACAAAGTGCCCTTTAAATGAACAGACTCCACCATATGTGGAAATATGATTATAGATAACTTAACCATACTGGGTAGAGGCATTCAATCTTATCTAAGAAAGGGTCAGTTACAGGTCATAGATGTTGGGCTGGGCAATATGGCCTTAAACTAATATTACAATATTTAAGGCTATATCACAATAAATGATATATATCTTGATATTTTGAAATCTCTTCAAAGACCATAATTAAAGCTAGGACCAGGCAACAAAATCAAATATCACCATGTTTTGTACCAAATACGTCATTATCAATACTGCAACAATATTGTAGAGATGATTGTTAGCACTTTGACAACATTTTTACAAAATGAAAGTTCTGATAATCAAGTAGAACAGCCTTGTAAGTCCAGAAAAAAAAATCACTTTACTGTGATGCAGCCTTTAAAACCAGGAAGATATCTAATCTGACATCATGTTAACAATATAATATCAATATAAGGCCCAGCCCAAATAGATGCTTCCATGCACACAGTGAAAAACTGGTCCCCTTTAGCTGAGTGTCAACACCGTACAAACCTTCCTCATCATAATTCGACATGTCATCTGTGATCATTGTGCTGAAGTCTAGTAAGAGGTTCCAAGTGTCCTTAGGAATTGATCTTTTGTGGTGCTCCTGCAAAAGATGTAGAGCAGAGTTAAGGTAACCCAATGAGGACAAATAGTAATTACATTTTTAGTGTAACGTGACAGTGATTATCAAACTTACAACTAAAAATTTGTTCCACAGGTCCAGGAACTTGAATCTTCCAGCCAGTACTAAATTCCAATATGCAATTGCCATATCTAAATCTGTAAGAAAAACAGACACATTCAACAAACAAATAAACAAACAAACAAACTCTTTGTAGGTGAGCATTAAAAGATTCTTACCCAAACCTTTCTGGCCAGGATTCTTTGCAAAATTAAATGTAAACTGGTAAAAGTCCTTAAATTTCCCGTGGTCCTTTAACTCTTGTTCCATCTTTGGCAGCTGAGCTTTTAGCTTGTCTATGCTGTCACACCTGGGAAAACATAACGCAGACAAGAAGAAATGTTTGTTTTATTCTTTCAGTAAAGTAAACACCTGTGTTTGTTGTAAAAGTAAGCAATTAATTAATAGGTGCATGTGTATTGAGCTGTATGAGGGTAACTTTGTCAAACAAAAAATTAACTACTACTACTACTACTACTACTACTACTACTACTACTAATAATAATAATAAACTAGCACGACTAATGAAATTGTTTGGTCACACTTGACATGTGGAACCAAAACAGTTGCACTCTGGATCCCAGTAAACTAATTCTATTGGACATCATCCAAATAAAGCCTGGAACCTCTACACAGACAACTGAATGTGTACATATAATATTTCAGCATTGACATCAGCCATCTGGGCTGCAATCTTAAAATACACATGTGATGGGTATACAATTTCTAACCATTACGCCTTTTCCACAGGTCAAAAATCCCACTTAAACCCGCTAAGATTGGGCTTTTGTGTGCAATGGGAATGTGTAAACTCTGCATTTATACCCGGGTCAATTGACTCTGCAGTAGTCACAGGTTTTTATCACCTCGGCTCAGCTCTGATGACGGAAGGAATATGGGATGCGGTCTATTAAGGACGTGTTATTACTGGACACTGTGTTGGAAGTGGAGCCCTGTTCATTCCTATGAAAGCTGCTCAGCTTGACTTCCCAGCTGTGAAAATACCTGGATCACCGACCGAGCCGGATAACTTGAAGGAGGATAAAATAATTTAATTGTGCAGCTCTTTTAGATTTTCCAAATGTTGCTGCTGTTGACAATGAAACGACTCATTCTGCAGGGGTTGTGACACTCAAATCAATTTATCCACTGTTTTGCAGATGCTTCTTTCACAATGAGTGTACTGTTGTTTTCTCTTCTGTTACAACTGTTTCCTGCGCATTTGTGACATGAAACGTGACGTCAGTGACGTACAACGTAACACTTAAGATCAAAAGCATAGACGGACTGCCTTGCCTGTGGGAAGTGGGAATCGGGTCAATAGGCACTTTTTAGTGGGTTGACCCGCATTTAAAATAACCTGTGTAGACCCGCTAATTTTGGTGGAAAAATGGTATAAGTTTACTAAGGCTGCACTGATGCCATATTAACACGATTGGGCCAATACTCAAGAAAACAACCCAAATAAGATCATAGTGTAAGGATTGTAACATTTCTACATACATTGTGAGGTTTGCGATGTATATACGACAATCCTTTGCTTGCGTTCAGTCAGACTTCTTTCAGAAATCCTACTTATAACTAAGTCAACATTTGAATCATGGTGGCCTATATAGTACTAGCTCTGTATTCCTTTAACTTCCAGTTCACACAGAAGAGAGGAGGAGCTTCAAGATTGTACCATCTGAAAATACATCCTCACCCCTGTTCTGCCATGCCATCCATGAACTCCTGCTTCGAGAACTCGCACTGTGTTGCTGCCCTGAACTTCCAGGCTATGAGGAGGACACTTATGCTGGCTGGGTCCAGAGTCAGGTCGTCACAGAATTGTTGGATCCCATCGATGCCGATCTTGTTGTCATCATGAGGATCTTAAAGATAAGAGTGTGAAGAGGGACTTGATAAAGAAATGACAGCCAAATAGAGAAGCGTTTTCAATAAAAAACAATTAATATTTTAATTGATTTATGCTTCTAATGTATAAAAAAAACTGTAACATGCTGAAAACTTCATAGAAAATTATAGTGTTGCTTTTTTATTATGCATTCAAAAGGCTTTCCATACCTCTGTATCTGTTGTACAGCTGCTCGAGCTTCTTCTTGTCTAAGGCCCCCTTTAGATTTGGAACATAGAGCTCTGGATTTTGGAAAAACTTGTCAGTGGCAACATCTAGTTTCCAGTCATTCTGTGACAGACAGGTCAGTGCGGTCTTCTCATTGGACTGTGTGAAAATCATGAACTGACGAACTTTATCCTTCTGTGAGGACTTCAGCTTGTTCTGCACAAAGACAAACAAAACACACAGCCATTGTAGCAACAAAACACAAGGACACTAATGTAAAGAACAGTAATAGCCTAATCTTACACAATATTTCTGTAACGTTAATGTAATAAGTTTATTCATCAGCTGTCAACAATACTCTGTATATCACTGCAGGACTCTAACTATACAAAAATTCACATAGTAACCACGACTGGTTGGCTAGGAGTCAGCTACATTAACACCAAACCATAGTTACAAACCTCTTAATAACAGCAGTAGAAGAACTAGCAGTAACATGCTATCCTGACAGCAGGGACCGACTTGCAATGAGTTGACTGTCAGCTAGCTACTGATATTAGTATCTTTAAATGTATGCTAGCATTGAACAAGCAATGTAGTCATTAAATCCTGTCGGCAACAATGAATAGCTTGCACTGTTGTGTGTGCAGCTAATTTTGTTTGTCAGTTGGCTTAAAGGCTAACAAGTTTAGCTAGCTAACTAGGCGAGCTGGCTAGTCTTGCCGTGAGCTAACGTTAGTTAGCTAGCTAATGCTAACGTCGAGAGCTACGTTTGTTTTCATAATATGAAAGAAATATAAGATGATTAGCGTAGCTTCTTGGCTATATTAATTACCCCACAGTAATAGTTTGCGTGTGCAACCACTGTTTACGTTTGCATCACGACACCAGGACAGAAAGAGTCATTTCTTACCATGTTTGTCTTTGCCCGACTACCTTTCCTCCCATCCAGCTGGCTAATGCGTGTAAAGTTTTTACAAGCCACGTAAAAACTTCTTCCGGTCAAAGCATCGCTATTAAAAATAAAAGTTCAAAATTAGTCACTCCTCGATCGTGCCATATCAATTGTGTTAAATAATCCAGTCTAATATTCAGTGTCCAACGCATTACACACATTTATCTTAAAATGACAAACACTTCATCTGAGTTCTGATGTGAATCTGGAAATATTAACACGTGTCGTATTTTATTTTGAAACATCTTGTCGGAAGAGACTAGTGAATTCATGAAAATAAGCCATTTTCTTCATGTCCGCTCTGCCAGACGTCGCTCTGGATGTTTAGAGCCGCTCTGAAAAGCTTTCAGAACAAATGGAAGTCGTACAGACACAGGTTTGTGCCTTGGGTTGTCCTGAACCTGTCTAAAAATGAGAAGACTCTGCGGCAGGTGACGGGGCGCTCCAAAGACAAACTGGTCCCGGATGAGGACGTTTCACTGAGCCTGCTGAGGCTCTTCAGAGTCCTGCTCAGGAGTCATTGGGCTAATCATGGAGAGCTCCGAGCAGCTCAAGCTCCATTTCTCAGACAGGTAACGAGTGAAGAAGACCAGCTTTGTGGAGGAAACCTAGTGTGTGGAGATGATGCCATGTTACAGTCTCTGGGATTCTGCATCGACCGGAAGCCGAGCACTTTGCCCTTTGCAGGAACTGGAGTGTTTGTCACCAAAGGATTTGTGCCCAAAGGAGCAACAGTTGCCATGTACCCTGGCACCATCTATCAAGCCAATGAGCCAATTCTCCTCCAGTCCATCAGAAACCCCTTTGTATTCAGGTGTATTGATGGTGTCTTGGTTGATGGAAATGACAAAAGCATCTCCAGAATGGTGTTCAGGTCATGCAGTGGCAGGGACAGACTGGGGCCTTTCATGATGAGTGACACCAGCTGGCTGACAGATAGTCCACAAAACCCACTTGCTGTTGGTCAGTATGTGAACAACTGCTCCAATGAGAGGCCTGCTAACGTGTGCTACCAGGAGTATGACGTGCTGGACACGTTTCCCATCGAGCTCCGCCAGTATCTGCCGAATGTCAACTACAGCCTGGACACACAAAGGCCTCTACGCTGTGTGGTCCTTGTGTCACTCAGAGACATTACAGCAGGGGAGGAGCTCTTCTCCAACTACTACACCATTGTGCATTAGAGTCAAAGTACACTCACCTGATCTGCTTTGGAGAAAAACACAATAATTAAAGGAGCTATTTGTAAGAATTTCAGTTTTAAGACATTAATTAACATTATAAACAGAATGTGAAGAAACGGCAGTGTTCACGTTATTTCAAAGACGTCTATGTCTTGTGTTGCAGAGATGTCTACTGAAGCTCACATGCTAACCAGCTAGCCTCTGCCTGTCCTCTTTTGTAATCATGTTGTGCCTCAGCAGGTGACAGTGAGGCCCTGTAGTGTCCAGTCTTCCCTCTGTCATCTTCAGAGGATGAAGAAGTCGTGCCCTGATGGCAAGAAACAGTGTTCTGCAGCAAGGAAATAGAAGCCAAACAAAATTGAGCCCTGGCATTGATCTTCACCTCTGGAGACAGTTTTTGGTGAATAAACGTACAGAAAGCCCCTTTAAAGATGCAATATGTAAAGATTGACCACCTGTTGAACTCATACTCCAAACAAATAGGGGCAGCACATCACCAGAGAAGCTAACAGCTGCTAACTGTATTCAGTTTATGACTGTGGCTACTGTTAGCTCGGTCAGCTGTGCAGCTAGCCAGAGATGGTATTTACACCTTTTGACTGCTGGGAGAAAAAGGTTTTCAGGCCCAGGGCTATCTACTTAGCATGCTAACTTCAGTAGATAGCTCTACAACACAATACCTAGACGTCTTTGACATAATGTCAAAACTGTTATTTCGTTAATTTCAGAATGTTTTAAACTAAAATTTGTCACCTTCAAGTATTTTTGATTTTTTTCACAAATTCATACAATATTAGCATTTTCTGCCTTCTTAAGGAAAAGAGATGCTCATTTTTAAAAAACTTCTCTCTTTGTACTCTCAGCATTGCACTGGAATAAAGGCGAAAAATGTCTTTGATGGGTTTTTTGTACAATTTCAGAAACCAAACAGCTCTTGTTTGCTGGTGTTGAAGAGGACTGTAAGAATATAGGAAAGGATCTAAGATCTGAATCTTCCAGACCAGAAGGAGCTATTTAGTTTGATTAGCAATTCTGGAGTTTAAAATTACTGCAACAATAGAAAAGGTTACACATTCAAGATGTTACATAACTTGCAGCCTATAGATAAAAATGCAACAGTATCATCAGCTAAATATACTTGAGTACTGTTTTTACTGTTGTATTAATGTGTTAGGACATCCTGTGACAGAGAAAGAGCTAATACTGCTGGCCTGGGTATAATCTACATGGTGCTTCTATGTTTCTAGGAGCATAAAATGGAAAATAAGTACAATTCCTTTAAACTTGCAAGAATACAGATCAAAACTAGTCATTTAAATGTGACTCTTCCAATTTTACACAGTGTGTTTGATCTTCGGGGGTACTTGTCCATGTGTGAAATTGTAAAAAGCCTTTTGTGGCTCCAGAGGAAGCTGCATGTAATCTGATAAATTGCCTCCTGTGATGTCACTCACTGGCACAGTTGCATTGTGGGTAATATAGGCGCCAGGTTTGAAAAGGAACAAGAATGCATGGCATTAAAAAGACGATATCTCTGGTTGTACTGTATCGATTTTAATAGTTTGTTCTTGAACTGTCCATCATGAGTCCAATAGTGTTATAGGAGTGCGATACCAGACGTGTGGACTGCTTTTCAATGTGCCCAGAGCACCACTGAGTGAGTCTGTCTGTAGGTCCTGTGAGGGTAAATGCAAAGAAATTAACTAGAGGATGGAGCTTGAACTTTCGCAAGAGGATTAATAAAGTTATTTTTCTTCTTCCACATCTAGGGACATAAACAAGAGGCAGTGACAAACTTCATACAACCCAGTTAAATGGGTTCAAACCAGAAGCTGCAGGTTCTCCAAGTATCTTGAGTAATTCACAATCCAGCTCTTTCATATAAAATTTACCAAAAACATTAGCAAACATTGCGACAGAGAGAGTCACCACGGACACAGACAGTACGTGGAGAGCACAGGGCAATACAGAGACAGACTGCTCATGTTAATTGGTCACTGGGTTAAATTCAACATTTCGCATCATGGGGAAACACAAGAACAGTATAATAGTTTTAAGATAAAAGGCTAAAAAAACTGGTGCGAAGAAGCTACTACTAGCTGCACATCCCCACCTTCCATCTGTCTTTTTTCATCTTACTGTATTACATTAGTTGTATTTCAACAACCTCACACGGAAAGTCTCCATAAAAATGTTGCGCAACCTTAACAAGCGAATTTTGACCTATCAGGGACACTGTAGCAGCCCAAGCACAACTTATTACTGCAATATCCTTCCGCTGATAAATATAGTCTGGCTTAATTTCACATTTTTTTCGGTTATTACAAGGCACATTTGTATGAAAAAGATAGTGAATAAAATGTAGCGTGATCCAAACATTAAGTCAGTCAGCTGAGTCTGTATTGTCAACCAAACTGAGCATTAAGTTCGTCAGTGAAATTAGTCCGGCTGCATAAAGGCAGTTGGCGTCGCCATCTGCGATCTTTCCAGTCGCATGCTGAAGTTGGGAACGGATCATGTCTAGCGATTCTGCTGATTACAACAGGTACAATGTGCATTTTGTGACATTTTCGTGAAACAACAGTCTGTGTCTATTTATATTTAAGCATGTCACGCTGGTGTACACTCTGTGACGCCGAATTTGTAATTATTTAGCTGGCTAGGCTCTAACCGCTGTAAGGGCGATGTGGTGGCTAACAGTTAGCTTTGTAACACCGCAGTTTTAAATGACCGTTACAAACCTTTGTAGACTACATGTGCTTTGTTTCTCTGACGAATACCTAACTTATCAAGACTACGTTTTATTATCTAAAGACGTTTGGCTGTCGTGGCCAGTGGTATGCTAATTCAGAGAACCGTCGGGCCCGGCTACAGCTCGGCCGAGCTCTCAGGCAGCGCCATAGGTAGCACAGGCCCAACTGTCGGACATGTTGGCTAACTGAGTGAGGCAGATCTCCATGTTGAGATATGCTGAACGTGTTAAAATCCGACATAAACGCTTTTGACTCGGGAGATAAAATGTGCCTTAGTGGGCGTGTGAGCCGGCCGGTAACCAATCGAGGTTACATAATCATGAATTTTTGGCCCGGCAGGTAGTTGATCCCTGCTCGTGGAATTCGACACGTGCGCCCAGCCTGGGACTGTGTAATGAGAGACTCTGGGCGTAACCCTGACCAGCACACATCTGACGGAGCTTTTACGTCTTAATCATTAGCCTGCGTGTAGATGAGTTTTTTAACATTTTTTTTTGTTATTTTTTTTTCTTTTTTTACGAGGGGCTAAATGACACGTGGTAGGAATGATCGCGACATGTAGTTGCCCGTTTTCTTAATTTTTTTTTTGTCTATTCTCAATATCGCTTCAATTTCTTCATGTACTGGTGAGAAAATGTCAAAGTTGACTCTGTGGAACTTGACCTGTATCCCTTCTCTTAAACAGCTCAAAAGATAGAGACCATGTGGGGCCAGATTCAATGGAGCCTGATGGTGTCATCGAGGTATGTTCAGGAGTCACAGTTGAAAACAGCCTATCATGTCATTTGTGTATTTTTCACTCACAAGCCTCTGTTCATCTAAAATTTAGAGCAACTGGAGCGAGATTACGGACAACTTCGATGATATGAACCTGAAGGAGACCCTTCTCAGGGGAATATACGCATATGGTTTTGAAAAGCCATCTGCCATTCAACAGAGGGCAATCATTCCTTGCATCAAAGGTACAGAATTCACACTTGTTATTCATAAGTTAATTTGATTTTTATGTGTTGAGTGAAATGATGCTTTACCATCTTTCGGGACTTACCCATTAATGGGGATAACTTTGTTTTTACTGATCACTCTATACAGTTGTATGTGTGTATATAGCCTAAGTGTTGTTAACTGCTGTGAGGCAGTCTAACCTGACACATTTTCTTTTCAATGATTTGAGGTGGAAGAAATCTCTTCTCATTAATAATTTAGTTTTGTCCCCTTACCATTAGGTTACGATGTCATTGCCCAGGCCCAGTCAGGCACTGGCAAGACGGCCACATTTGCCATCTCTATCTTGCAGCAGCTGGACGTTGAGCAGAAGGAGACTCAGGCTCTGGTGCTTGCTCCCACCAGAGAGCTGGCTCAGCAGGTATGCTGTTTCTGATGTCACGATAACTTCAGTGTCTCAGACCTAAACAGCACAATGAGGACACTGATTCAAGTCCTAAGGTACCATTTTTACAAATCCTGTCAAAATTCTGAAATTGTAAAACACAAATTATTCTCTTTGGATTGGTGCAGTCTCTGTCCATGGCTGCATTGGTCTAAAGGTGATCTGGCTTCACTGGATTGGTTGTGATTCGAGTATTCATATTTTGCGGTGGAAAACTGAGTGAAATGATGGCATACCATCTTTCGGGACTGACTCTTGAAATGGAGATTTCTTTTTTATTTTACTGATCACTCAGGACACTTCAACAGTGTAAAGCTGATCAGTCATGCCTTCTGACACATAATCCTGAACTGCTGTTTTTTTTTTTGTTGTTTTTTTTGCTCCTCTCTCCCCTCATTAGATCCAGAAGGTCATTCTGGCCCTGGGTGACTACATGGGGGCAGGCTGCCATGCCTGCATTGGTGGAACTAGTCTCCGTACTGAAATACAGAAGTTCCAGGCTGAGGCCCCTCACATAGTGGTGGGCACACCAGGACGTGTGTTTGACATGCTTAGCAGGACATATCTGTGTAAGTATCACACTTCTGCTCAGCAGAAAAGCATTCTCAAATCATACTGATTCATTTCACAAAAAACTTGACTTGTAACATCAAATTTCTGCGCAGCTGCAAAATGCATCAAGATGTTTGTTCTGGACGAAGCCGATGAGATGTTGAGCCGAGGGTTCAAAGATCAGATCTATGAGATCTTCCAGAAACTGAGCACAAACATCCAAGTGAGTGTTTCTTTGACTACAGGCTCAGCACTGACAGTTGGGGGTTAATTATGCCGCCCTTCTGCATTAACAGAAGTCTGCTATAATTGTGTGATCCAGATTTTATCGGTTTCATGCAATAATGCTAGCAGAGTAATGCGTGGAAGGAGATTATTGCACACTGTACTGAAACTGAGATGTTGTTGAACCTCTTTCTCAATGTTCATTAGCCTCTGTCTCAAGGTGCAGTGTCACATCAGGTCTGCGTTTCAAACACTGCACCAAATTTAGACTTAATGGTTTGGTCTCTTGGTAACATGTTTTGCTTCTTCTCCAGGTGGTCCTGCTCTCTGCCACCATGCCTGCAGAGGTCTTGGAGGTGACCAAGAAGTTCATGAGAGACCCCATTCGCATCTTGGTGAAGAAAGAAGAGCTTACCCTTGAGGGTATCAAGCAATTCTACATAAATGTAGAGAGAGAGGTGGGTTTACTGTCTTAGTCTGAATGCTATACAACATTTCAGCTAGCTGATTCTCATGGTTGTGCATGTAAATGCCCCTTCTCTTTAAAGCACCCTGCTAAAACTGCAGGAGCCAAGCCTCACAGGTTTAGCTCACGTGGCTGTGTAAGCATGGGTACACCAGGGAAGGAGATTAAAGGCACAGTATCGGAAATGAGGCTTGGACGGACCTCTTTCTTAATGTCCATTGTCCTTCGTCTCAAGATGCTGTGTTACACATTACTTGCTTTTTAAAAAAAAAAATTTAAATGGAGTTTTATAGATCCTTGATAAGTGGTCTTGTAGTAGTTGCAATATGACTTGAGTTAACTTTGTATTGCACTACTTGGCCAAACTTTTTTGTTTTTTCATGGATGTCTCCAGGAGTGGAAGCTGGACACCCTGTGTGATCTGTATGAAACACTGACAATCACCCAGGCTGTCATCTTCCTCAACACTAGAAGAAAAGTCGACTGGTTGACTGAGAAGATGCATGCTAGAGACTTCACAGTCTCTGCTCTGGTAAGATCTGTTGCCTGCCTGCTTGGCTCTACAATCTTTGAATCAATACAGTTTTCTGCTTGTCATGGCTCATCTGCACATTGTCTAACTAAAATGATTCTACATTCACAGCATGGTGACATGGACCAGAAGGAGCGTGATGTGATTATGAGGGAGTTTAGGTCTGGCTCAAGCAGAGTGTTGATCACTACTGATCTTCTGGTTAGTATGAGTTGTTGAGTTGATGCATAATGTAGTAGTAATAAGCTGTGTGGTTGAAACCCAAAATGTTTTTATTCCTGCAACAGTCCTTAAATGACCAAGCAGTTCAAACTTTTGGGAGAGTAGGGCTCGTACTCCACAATGGTTTCCTCAACTGTAGGAATCTGTTACTTATTTATGGGCAACATTAACACCTATACATTGTAAGCCATCTGTCTTTTAGACTTAAATCTAAACTTTTATTTTTTTTTTTTTCTCAGGCTCGTGGGATTGATGTCCAGCAGGTCTCCCTGGTCATAAACTATGACCTTCCTACAAACCGAGAGAACTACATTCATAGGTGAGTTTCATCTCATACTGCACCAGTATGTGCACCTCTGTGTACTGTGAGTCTGACGTAGCTCATCTTTACTCTGCAGAATCGGTCGCGGTGGCCGTTTTGGCAGAAAAGGAGTTGCTATCAACTTCGTCACTGAGGAGGACAAGAGGATTCTTCGGGACATTGAGACGTTTTACAATACAACCGTGGAGGAGATGCCTATGAATGTGGCTGACCTGATTTGAGGCCTGAGATTTCATTTTTTTTAAAAACGCAGTGATAGCGATCGTCCACTTGCATTGTGCTTATATTATTCGAGGGGGAAAAAAAACTTCTCAATGCTAAACCTTGATCAGAATTTTGGTATGTGTTAAAAGCGAGGTGTCTTCTATGGTGGTCCCTTTCGGACAGTTGTAGATTCTAACCTCGACAGTTGGCTGGTTGGAGCTACAAAGCCATGGGGTCTGTAAACATAAAGGTCCTTATCAGGTATTTCTTTCCATGTTCAATTAAGATGTGTGTGTTCGATGTTCTCCACCATTTAGTAACTTACCTGTGGACTAAAAGGTATAAGTGCTGTATAAAGTCTGCAAATTATGTTATGCTAACATATGTACGATGTATCGTGGGCCTGCTTAATAGAGGCACTTGTCATGTTATACTGTAGTTCACTTGCTTTTTGTTATATTTTGTGACTGTTTTAATTTAAATGTACTATATATTTTTTTTTTTATCCCTCTTGCTCTATCAGATTTCCTCACTGGTTGGCCATATTTTGCTGACATGTGGTTTTACCCTCACCAGAGTATATTGCTATTTACCCCCCCTTGACTAATTTTCAGATTTCCTCCCCAGAATTGTATGAATGTCTTAATAAACTGAAAATTGCTGTAAGTAGACCCCCTTGTCTGTTTTGAAGTACTGAGTTCACTCAATATGGAGTCAAGGGCTGTTTACTTGTGCCAACAATGTTTTAATGTAATGAGCATGGCATTCCACCTACACTGTGAAAGGGGTTAGGTTTAACACTGTTGAAGGGAGACTCAGTGGGCACACACGAGGAAGATTTGTGACATGGCACCACCTACTGGTGAACTAGCAGACTTAAACTATGGGGAAAGGGAACAGGTTGGCTTTTATTTGATGCTGCACAAGGCTTCAACACTGACAATGAAGTGTGAAACATTCATGCTGGTAATGACCAATTTTAGATTCATATTTAAATATTTATAACATTGTATACCAACAGCCCTAATGATTGCAGTAGTATGAGACAAAAAGACTAGAAAACAGTTGCACTCCAAAGGGTACACCGTGGCAAGGGGACATTTGAGTGGCACTAGGGCGACATGATGGCTAGAAAAACAACTTTATTCACTCTGCAAAACAATAGATAAAACGGTAAACCACAAAGAATATATCTACAATCTTTCAACATCCTGCTGTGGCTGGCCTTTCATGGTAGCAGCTGTAGGAGGAAGTGTGCAGTAAGTAGGCAAGTAATGTAGTCTTATACTATGGTTACTATAGGGATGATAATACTTAAAGGATAAGTTCACCCAAAAATCAGAATTAAATCATTACTCAATGTGAAGTTTGTCCACAAAACATTTCTGGAGCTTCTCAGCAAAACAGCTTTGCATCATTCTCCTAAACGAGGGAAGTAGATGGGAACTTGTTTTAAAACGTAAAAAACAACCATACAGGCTCTGAGATCCCAAAATCAATATTTAAAAGTTGTCCTATACACCCTTTTTAAATTGGAAATCTTCACTGTAGCTGCTAAGCTAAAAGTGTTGGTGTGCACCCTGTCTGAAGTGGGTGCATGCGCCTGCCTTGCATCTTTTCAAACCAGTTTTGGATCTCAAGGCTTCCTGAGACTTGGATGATGCTGGACAAGCTGTATGGAGCTATATTATGTTTTCGTTTTTCAGTTCTTACATTTTAAAACAAGTCCCCATCTGTTTCAGTCGTTGAGGAGAATGCTGCAACACTGTTTTTGCTGTGAAGCTCCAGAAATGTTTTGTCGACTACAAAACTTCAACCAACTTTCCTTCAGCATGAGGATGAGTTGATCATTTTTGGGTGAACTTATCCATTAAATCCTCAACATGGAATCTGATAGCATCACTTTTCTGATATTAATAGTATTGTAAGACTACTAGTAATACTACTAATATTATATAAATATTAGTATTTTTAATATTAGTATTAGTAGTATTACTGAACTGACTCACAACATGAGCGATTAAAACATTGCGCATATATTACCCACAATGCAACTGCAGCGCCGACTGTTCAAAAAGATGTGTTATGCTAGTAGTGGCTAATGTAGCCATGATCCTTTCATCACTGACTCAAGTGACATCACATGAGGTAATTCATAGATTCCCCACAGTTCCCTTTGGAGCAGCGAAAGGATTTTTCTACTTTTGTCATATATGCAATGTTCTTCCCCAAGACCTGTAAACACACTTAACTGTATCAAACTGGTGGAGTTCTCCTTTAATTAACCTGAAAAGATGAAACCAAGAGTCCTTTTTTATTAATTTTAATGTTATTGTCTTTAAAGGTGTAAATCTAGTTTTGGGGAAGAAACGTTAATCAGAAAACAAAGATCTTCATTGACTGATTGTTTTATGCTTATACAAACTAAATAAACAAACTCTCTTTGTTTTCATGACTGAATAAACAAACTGACATTAAAGGACAACACAATTTCATGCTGTTTAACTTTGTTTATATGTGGCGGACCCTGCCACCTTTCTAGCTTCAAACAGTGTTCTGGGGACCTTATTTTCTTCTGAGAACAGCTTGTTTATTTAGTAATGGAATCAAACAGTTTGTATCATTACCTCATTGATATTGTAAATATTAGAATTCTACACTACACAGTGCCCCTTTAAACATAAAATAAGCCCAGCTCTGTGTACCTAAAAGAGTTTATACAGTGTGTTCAGGAAAACATGGCATTCACTGTGTTTCCGCTGTTGATTGGAAGTGATAATGTCAACTCAGCTCTCTCTACTCCACCCTGCCGCTTTTAGCACCATCCAGAGTTATCATCAGCCTTAGTAAAACATACTCTGTCAGACTTCATCTGTGGTCAGCTTTCATGAGGTACTCTTACTCTCTGGCACAGAAAAATAATTAAGTTAACTGAATCTGACTCGTATCCTGTTTTTATGGTTGTTCCAGTTGCACATTTGTCGAGCTCCTGAGGAAGTCGTTTGCTCACTTATCTATAGTTTCATCAGTGCATGCAATTGTCTGCGCAAGAGATTAAATGGTGTTAAATAGTGAGTCAACCAAAGTGGAATTGATGAGAACAACATATCCCTCATAGCTCGTTGTGGTGTGACATTTAGAACACACACAGGAATCAAAGTTAGATGCCTTTGTCCAAGGTAAGAGTCTTGACTAATGTCTCAAAGAACCAAAATTAAGACACCTGCAAATTGTACAAGCAGTAAGTGTCTGTTAAGGATGAACACATACAGTACAAGCAAGATAACGGTCATCCTGGTCTTGCTTCAAGAGCAGGCTGCGTTGTTCTCATGCAATCACATTTCATAATGATGACCGTTAGATTTTAGTTCCCTAGGAAGTCACAGTGTAGTGAAACGGTAGGTTTTTACACACATGATTAACTATATCTCATGAATAAATGTGTTAAAGGCTGTACTATATATGTAAGAAATTCCTAAATTCTGAGATGATTACTGCTTAAAACATTTCCTTATCTAACCATAAGTAATACTTCTGTGTTATTTGGTTTGAAAAGGTGCTATGTTTTTTTCTCATAAAGGAGTTACCCACTAAATAATGAGTAAGCGGGTTTGCTGATCTGTGGTTGACATGTATGTGCATCACAAAACTGTCGTTTTCCTCTGCACAGTGTCTCCTGGTGTGTGCTTGCATATCATACTTAAAATAGTTCGTTTCTCCGTGCCTTCTTTTTTGATCTTGTATTACCAGTTAAAATAAATCTTATACATAAAAAGAGGACCCCATTTTCCCAAAGCAAAATTCAGGATACAGCTCTGTGTCCACCTTAGCTTAAAGATCCAAATGTTTTTAGGACCTTTAATCCATCCATCTAATTTTTTTAATTGAGAAAGTTGATTTATGAGTCGTCAAATGCTGATGCTTCGGGATGGAGACCACCCCGGCCTACAAATCCCAAGTGTCAGTATTTGACGTTAGTTAAATTCTTACAAATGGGGCCTTTAAGGGGTGATAACGCCAAATCAAGGTAACTACTTCCTCCGTCGTTTCTCCCAAAATGTTTATATTCTTTGTGCAAAGTTACCAATTTCTTATATTAATACATCAAGGAGTGTCTATGCCTTCTCAATAACAGTAGTTATATACTGTGTAATGCTGCCTGGCATGAAAAAGTCATTTTGTTGTAAAGAATATCTGTTCTTTAAGCCCTTAAAAGACTACATTGTTCCTCATTCAGAGTTTAGCAATCTGGTTCACACCCTTTACGACATACCGCCATTCCGACATTAGGCCCTAATTGTCGGAATGGCAACACTTAACCCTTTAATTAAACGTCCCATCATTCCGACATTTTTTGCCTCCTAAGGTCGGAATGGTGGTATTTATTTCTTTTTTAAACGTGTTGCCATTCCGACAAATCTTTTAAAAGGGTTACGGGTTACGGGTTAGGCTTAGCCTTGTCGGAATGCCGGGACGAAACTTTGTCGGAATGGTGGGACGTTCGCATGTCGGAATAGTGGTATGTCGGAATGGTGACATGTCTGAATAGTACAATGACGGAATGGCGGTATGTCGTAATGGCGGTCTGTTGGAATGGCAGCATGTAACCAGCTTGCACACCAGTAGTCGCGTTAACCTGTTCCTCTTCTTTGATCTCAGTGAACTTAAGAGGTCAGAGAGTTACTTCTCCAAAAAGGAATATTGTGACATTTACAAGATGTAAAGTAGTGAGCTCAAATGGTGCTGGTAGGCAGACAGAGCCAGACTAGCTGTTTCCCCCCTCTTTCTAGTTTTTATGCTATAGCTAAGATAGCTTCATGTTGTATCTGTCCATGTGGGAGTCAGGCATGAACAGCAAGATCTTAGTTTAGTTTATAACAAACCTAAATCTTGTTTCCAGTGAAAATGAATGAAACAGGAAGACAGTCATAGGCTGTTGGTAAACGTCTTCCTTCAATGAACAGTGTGACGTTATTGAGAAATATGCTTATTTGCTTTCTTTGCTTAAAGTTAGATAAGAGGGCCGGTACCACACTCATATCTACATGAGCGGATAAAGAAACTGCCTACTAGTTTGACACTTATACACATCTGTGAAGGGTGTAACATCAGTATGATCATCCTAGCTGAGCTTACCTCACCACTAAACAGACAGGTTTTTCTTGTATTGATACATTTCCTTGAAAGCTTTGGCCTTAACTTGTGTTTTGCCTGTTTCCAAAGAGCCTGAGTCAGTAAATAGGTATGTTTTAATAAGCTATAGTAATAGCTTGGCCATGGGGCTCGGCTGGTGCTTAGACCAGCACAGTCTGCAACTATATTTAGTCAACTTTGTCAACACAATTATTTTGCAAAGCCACCTTTTGGGAAATGACTAAAGATGAACGTGGTTGTTCTGATGACTGTCAGCAGCTGACTCATCGTGAGCTGATTCTCAGTAATCACTTTGTTAAATCTAAAAAAAACAAAACAGTTTCCAGCTCCAAGGGGAATTTGACTAAACAGCTCACATATTGTAGATGACACGATCAGATTTTGTCATTTAAATGAGCATAATTGCATATTTACCATCTTTGAAGGAGCACTATGTAGTTTTGAGGAAGACATTTCAGTTGCAATAGGAAGATCTTCATCGACAGCTTTCATTCCTGAACAAACTAAATGAACAAACTTTTTATTTTCATGACTGAATAAACAAACTGACTTTAAAGGACAACACAGTTTCATACTGTTGTACTTTGTTTATATGTGGCCGACCCTGCCACCTTTCTAGCTTCAAACAGTGTTCTGGGACCTTATTTTCCTCCGAGAACAGCTTGTTTATTCAGTTATGGAAAAAAAAATCTGAGTTTGTATTATTATCTCATTAATATTGTAAATAATCTGAGGTCAAATTTCTTCTCCAAAACTGCATAGTGCCCCTTTAAGTTGACATCAACCCAAAGGCAATTTAAAAAACAGTCCGTTAAAGCAGTTTAGTGGACAGACTCAGGCAGCTGGTTGTGTTATTAGGCCCGTCTGAATCCTTTGTCTGAATTATTCTTCTTTATACGTTGCCTTGGTAACAGAGCAGCTGTTTGGAGAACAGCTAATCCAGGCAACATCGCGCTTCGAGATGAGGTGCCATAAATAAACATATATGCGATTCACAGTGAGGCGAGGTGAAGTGAGGAGAGGGCGACATTTCCATGACCTTAAAGTGGCAGATACAAGATGTTTACTTAGTGATATTAAAAAACAATTTGATATTCACTGAGATGAGATTTGTGGAAAATTCAATACTATCAGAGAGGAAACGTGACTGTTGCTGCAGCAGAAATAAGGATATGCAATACTGCAGGGAATAAACAGTGGAGACAAATAAAGAAGCACTGAGAATAATACAGTAGATAAATCATGATGCACCTTCAGTGATGTGTGAGTGTGAAAATCTTAATACTGTCTTGGCTTATTTGACACTCTGAAAAATGAGCACCAGATTTGTTTGTCTGTGAAGGCTTATGACATTTATCTTGTGCCCGTCGAGCACTGACAGAGGACCAGCCTCAGTTATTACTGTGAGCAGTGTGCCAGAAGCCTCCGTGGATCAGACACTCCGAACGCTGATGACTTTCCAGCCAATGCCGGGGGTATTTTTGGCTCGGCGTATCACATGTCAGACGCCTCAATCAGAATCACAGTGAGCAGTATTCCACTACACGCTCTCCCTCGCTTCACTTCTAAGGATGTGTTTAGGCAGTAAATTGTCGAGCACGTTCATGCAAATGTTTGCACTTCTGCTCTAATGAGGCCCGTGTTGCACCTTCACCTGCTCTGCTGCTCTGCAAACTTGTTGCATGGTGTGAGAAGGGCAAACGCATGCAGGGGTTGTCTGAGGATCAGTGTGGCATTTGGTGTTAAATGCAAATGGTTTCAGTGCCTCGCTTGGTATGCATGCACCAGATCTGGAGCATCGCTGTGGTTTAATGCTCTCACTGAAACTGAATGTGGCCAAAATAATGGTAAGTGCGAAAGTCCGAATACTAGTCTAGTTAACTATTGTTAGCCACTGTTAGCAACACCAGTTAATAAAAATGCATTACATGGTATTCTGCACATGAAAACACAAAACAGTACAAAATGTGCTAATTAACTGTACCCTATCTTCTATAGCTTTGACAGCTGCTGATAAGTGGAACAGCCATTTAGACTTTTGAGGTCAGGGTTGGTGAGATGCTTATCCGCTTTCCCTAACGTACCATATTTCGTGGCCAGGTGTAGCCCCTTTCTAACCAGAGAGGAGTAACTTCAGGAAGTGACTTTTTTTTTTTTAATCTAAGTGATGAAACCGTTGTTCTGAAATGTATCGGGGCCCTTATTTTTAAGAGTTGTGCAGTCAAACCAGTGAAATTTCAACTGTTTCCTGACAGACATTTCCTGACCAACACACTGGCATTAATGAGCACTCCTAACAATAATAATAAAACACTTTGACTTTTATTTAATTAAAAAACATCTTTATGTCACAAATGTCACAAATTTGATTACAAAAAAGGATCTTACACCAACAAAATTGTCAAGTTCGAACACTTTGTTGCTCATCATTACTTCATCATTGTCTCAGCACGGGAGCTGTTTGTAATTCTACTTCACTGTGAGGAATTTTGCACTTCATGACGTGGAGACATTTTTAGAGCTGGTACATAACTGACCTACAGGATATTGTTCTTACTCTGACTCACACATCACTATCTATCACATCACATCTAAATGTTACCTCTGCTCCGCATCGTCATATCAGACACACAAGACCTCCAACACTGTAGGTCCCCAGTCGTTTTTAAAAAGCTTTGAAAGTGTAGAGGTGATGTTGAAAATGCTTCATCATAGCCAAGACAGTCTTTATCAAGTGGCTGAAATGTAAAATACATGAGATAATTTATTAAAATCTGAGCTCAGTTTGAGTTGGGACAACAGCTTTGTTTCTTCTTCTTCTTCTTATTTTTTTAGCACATTCTGCTGTCTATGCAAAGCCAGCGCTATCTCATAATGAAACCAACGAGACTTGAGGTCATTGACGTGTTGACGATCTCTAACAGTGACAAACATGAACCGCCTGGTCTCTTAGCCTCTGGAAACACAGAACACTCGCTCCAGTGTTATGACATTGGTGTCCGACTGAAAGGACTGAGGTAATATTCACAGCAATGATCCTCCTTTCATTACTACCTGTGACCCACTCCCTCACACACTGACACACACACAAACCTGAAGTGATACTACAAAAAGGCAGCTTTGCAAGGGTAAGTGTTAAAATAGTAAGGTTTACAAAGGAGAGACATTTTCACGGCCGTGCAGTACAGCCTCCCTAAGAGTCCGGAGGTCCTCTGTTTCACCTGCGGGTGGGTCGCTGCCTTCCACAGGTCGTAGATATCCTCCACGTGGCCATGTGAGGTCATCATCTGGTCATAGATACACAGGTGGTACGGCGCCTTGCCCTCACCTGAGAAATAGACGTGCTCCTGCGGTGACACACCAATGGCGTTGGCGCAGATGCCCATGAACACATCGTCTATATAAATAGAGGCGTTCAGGGTCAGCGTGGCTTGGTAGATTTTGTCTGCTACGTCCCCGGAGACGACATACCCAGCCCCGGCTGTGTAGTCAGGGTAGGACAACCACTGGTACATCTCAAAGGGCACGTAGTACTTGCTGTCTTTGCTGCGGATTGGTGGCGCCCCTCTGTGCACACGACCAATCCAAAAGTCTGAGACGCCTTTGCTGCTCATGTCCTGCAGGTAGCTCACCAGGTTGGGCATGTGAACGAAGATGTCGTCGTCAGCAGTCATAAGGAAGCGGGCATGTGCGCAACGGCTGTGCATCCAGCGGAACTGCAGGATCAGCTTTAGCGTCAGGTTGTGGAAGGAGTCCAAAAAGTCTTGTTGGATCAAATCGCCGTGGAGACGGTCCTCGTAGACAAGCTGCTCCTGGAAGCCAACCCCGCTCCTCTTGCTCCACGAGGGCTCATCCTTCTTGGTCTGAGGTGCTCCCAAGGCAAACACCACCTTGACTGTCACTCCCAGGTCGTTTTGGATGTAGGTCTCATTACCCCAGGTGGATCTGATAGCGTTTCGCCTCTCAATGTTCTCTGGGGACGTTTTGACAAAGAGGAGGAGGAGGACGTCCTTGTTGACGCACTTATCTGGGTGGTCCAGCAGGTAGCGGAAGTTGCTGAAGCCTCTGGCCTGCTCTCGTGGGATGGTGAGGCTCTTGTTGATGTAGGTGAAGCGGTTGACCAGGTAGCGATAGGAGTAGGACTTGACGTGGTTTACGACACTGTTGTCCAGCTGCTCCCAGCAAACCATCACCACTGACAGCACCAAGCAGGTGGTCATCAGCTGCACACACTGGCATTTTCGTATCCGGCGGAAATTCACAAACATCCTGGAATCTTGTCAGCCGGTGGCGGTGGTCCCTGTCTGGTTGGTGATGGTGGTGAAGCAGCTAGTGTGTGCAAAGGAGGATGCGAGATGATCGAGGTTGTGGAGGTTGAAGGTGTAGTTCCAGTGCCTCAGAGCAGCACTTGGTGGGTCTTCCATCCTAGGCTTTCCACATTCAGCAGGAGGCATATGTGAGTGTCACTGGGTCTGCTGGGAAACATCCGCCATCGCAGCAGAATCACTGACTTGCTTATAATCGCCAAGCAACGGGAGACTCATCTTTCACCCATGAAGCTGTTGTCCTAAAGCAGAGAGAAGAGAGAGAGTTGATGCTTTATGAAACTTACGTGCAACAAAGGAGGAAGTGGAAATGAAAGAATACAACTTTTCTCAATGTCTGTTGGCTAATATCTTCCCTATTTGGAGGCAAAGCATGACATATACCATCTGACTGTTTCTGTTCTAGCAAGGTTGTATTGCCTCATATGCAGCTTTTTTTTTTTTCACTCAACTTTATCTACACTGATCCCCCACAACATTAAAACCACTTACAGAGGAAGTGAGTCACATCTGTCATCCAGTATAATGCAATGTTCTGCTGGGAAACCTTAGGTCCAGGAATTCATGGGATGCCACTTGACACACACCACCCACCCAAACACTGTTGTAGACCAAGTACACCCCCTCACAGCAACTACACTCAACAGCAGAAAAAAACTGCTCAGTAAGAGCCCAAGGCGTTGATCGGATCCCCGAATTCACTATTAGCCAATCTGTTCCAGTATCTGTGGGACGAGTCTGTCTAAGGAGGCCCCACCCAGCAACTCACAGGAGACCCCCAGAGGTCTTGTGTCCACACCTTGATGGATCTGCAGGAGGAACTTAATATTGTGGTAATCTGTGTATATAGCACCTTTCATACAAGTGCCACACATAGCAAAATTAAAACAACACAGACTAAAAGAAACCGTAGATAAAACTATACAGGACTAAAAATTAGACTAATAACAAAATATAATGTTAAATTTCAGTTAGCACCAGATATAAACCATAATGATTCAAATCATCTGAAGTTACTACTCTCTTCAGGTTTTGAAAGGTCTCTTAAGGCGAGAGTCAGAGGACGTTGAGATCAGTTCACATTCAGCCACACGTGCTTAGACTCAGAGTGAACAGAGTACACACCTAAATCTACATTGTGACAAAGTGATCTTACTTGGTGGACTATTTTAAAACGCACCAACAGCGAGAGTGAGTGTGAATATGTTTATGTATTTATACACATCGTATGTATGTCTGTTGTTCTGTGAGAGTTGAGACACGACTGTGCTGTAAAGTGGTGCAACAACACAAAGAAACCCACAACTGATTACGACCAGATGTGAAGGTGCTGACTCCCAACGAGCCGCTGAATCTCGACCCAGTAGCTCATCCCATGGAGTCAGCCTCGAGTAGTTGAGAGTGAAAACGTATAAAAGTATCATGAAAAGTGGATAAAAGTGGATATGGAATGATTATTTTTTGGCGGGCAGAGTGACTTGCACAGGAAGTCAGTCAAGTAAGAGAACTTCCGATCATTGTACCATTTTTGAATCATCACAATACAAAAATTTTGCTCTTGTAACACTTTCAGACAGTAATGTTCGCTAGGTAGTGGTTGAATGCTAACGTTAGCTGTTGTTTCACCTTTTAAAAAATAGCCCAGTGCCCCTTCGCATTTTCACAATCCATTATCTTTTCAGTTGCTGATCAATCTGGAAGCAGTGATATGATAATGATTCTCAGATTCCCTGTTTATACGGCTTAAAATCTGGAACATAGCAGTACAACAGTTGAGCTTCTCACCCTGAGTGTGATGTGTGGCCGCTGTGTGAATGTTGTCAATTGTCGCTATTTTTTCTAACTTCCCATCCGTTTTGCAGTTAGCGATCACCTCCTTCCTCTCGATGTCACCGCATGAATGCAGAGCAGCAGTTGCCGAACATAGCACAAAACAGTAGGATCTTCCTCTTTACGGGATTCTCTGTCCTGATTGGCTGAAGTGGGCAGGTATACCAGAACATATCTTTTCTTTACTGACATGGGTTTCTGACCACACACTCCATAACAGTGATTACTGTTGGAATATAGAGCTATTTAACACTTATTTTAATAAAAATATATCAGTTAGAGGAGCTTTAAGATTCATTTTTGGCTGTCAAAGAGGAAATATTTGGCCACCGCTGCTATAAACATTATGATTTATGAATTAAACACCTTTATAAAGGTTATAAAAAAAGATTCAGAAAGAGATAAGCACATGCTCAGATCATGTGCCCACACAGCAGCACAACTGAAGCTACTCTAAACTAGGGAGCTTTTTGTGGTTAGATCTGAACTTGGCATTTGACTGCTCCCACTTGTATTCAGTGTTTCTGTGCATGAGTAGTAACGTTAGCTGAAAAGTCAAAAGTTAGTGGGTGGGGTAAAAGGGGAGGGGCGGAGCGGGGGGTGCGACTGAATGCAAAAGCCAACACAGCAAATGTGGCAATTCAAGCCAGTCCATAATGGAGGGGTTTAGGGTGCAGACGCACTGAAATCGCTGAGAGTCATGGAAAGCGCTCGGACACAATGGACAGGCTCGGCGGCAACAAAGCGGGACGAGAATAGCCTGCTTCCGGCCGGGCCTGGGCTGAAACCAAGGGGGGATCATGATGGGCACGGGGCCTGGGACTCCCACCGCACCCCGAGAGCTTTTTAAACATCATTGGATGGCCTGTGCCTAATGGGGTCATTGGCTCAGAATGGCTCCCTTTTCTCTCTGGCTGATAATGAGAAACTCTGCCTCACCTCACCTCTGGTTCACATCGGCCTCCTGTTTTTACACACACTCAATTTGTGGTAGTTCTTTGTTTTATAGTTCTTTTCCCAGCATATACCTCACTTTACAGCCTACCTGTCATATGCCAGTTATGTACTCTTCCTCTTGTCAATGATTTTACAGAGGGTAATAGATGTTTACTGGAGATAAGCGCAGACGTCTGCTGGACTGTGACCTGCAACATGTGACATATTAATATGGGAGTAAAGGAGAGCTAATAAGCATATGATTGGGCAAGACGACCGATCACACCATCAAAAATACATGCTGGATACACATGGAGCTGGTACCAAACAGTCTCTACATGACCAACATATAAACACAAGACCATCAGGGAGAAGAGTGGATATTCCTATGTTGTTATTATAGTGTTTTTCAATGCTGGTCACCGAGTCAGATTGTGACTTTTTCAGGTTGGAGGATTCATAAAACATATTTTTCATGGCAGATTGCTGAGGATGAATTGAGGGGTCTCACAGCCCAAGGAAAGAAGCTGCTTTGTAGTCTGGTAGTACGGCACTAACAAAAAGTTTACGAAGGTTGCTTGTAGTAGCTTTAAAGGTGCACTATGTAGTTTTGTCGAAGAGGAAGATCTTCATTAACTGATTTTTTTTTATGCCTAAACAAACAAAATAAGCAAACTAGTCTTTGTTTTCATGACTGAATAAACAAACTGACCTTAAAGGACAACACAGTTTCATAATTTGAGTGAACTGGCCCTTTAAGGACAATGCATGTCCAGGCCCATAACATGTCTTTTATTCCTGCTCTGTTTATTATCTAATATACATATTTACACACTAGATTAGAGTACAGTTGAAAAATCAATTATTTTTCACCAATTTTCTCAATGTCGTGACACGCAGTGATTTGCATGAAGACTGTGGTCTTTTGGGGAAGAAATGCTAACTTCCTTAAAAAAACCTCAAAAATACATGTGACACCTGACTATCTCATTTGTTAAAGAAAAATCTAAAGCAAACACAATCAACAGCAAACACCAGCAGGCAAAGAGAGCTCATATGACAGGTGCACAGCCAACAATGTGACAGCGCCTGATGAGTATGGACTTTATCCTGCTGCTCTACTACTTTGAAATGTTCCCTATTTTCAATATTTCTTTACACTTTTCCTCAGGTGATCCTGATGTTTTGTGTGTCTGTGATCTACTATCTTCTTCATATTATTGACTGAGGGTGTTGCCTCTATCTTGACCTCTAAACAGGTTGTTCTGCTGTCACTCTCTATCTGAGTGCCATACTATATTACACCAACACTGAGAGCATTTACAAATACAAGTCCTCACTCCTCAGCTGCATCTAAAACAAGCGCTGAGAAAGTGAACCCCCCCACTAGCATATTTCCAAAGTCACTATTTGTATAAATAGATTTGCAACAGACAGAGAGGGGGAGCACACCATCACTGGAGTGATCACTTCAACACTTACCGGCAAAAGAAAATATCTGAATCCGTGTCAGAGGTGGCAACAGTCTCCTCTCCACGGTGAGTCTTCTTCTCTGCCTGAAGTTTACTTTTCTCTCACATGACAGGAGGTCGAACACTCGTCAGAAGCAGGCATCAATCCCTCGCTGAACACTCAAACCCTCTGTGAGAATATCTGTGAGTGATTTTGTTTTCTGTGATCCTTCCTCTGCCCTCTGAGTGTGTGTGACTGTAATGTTGCTTGTTAATGTGTCCGTTGCCTTGGTTCTTCCCCCCTCCCTTCCTCTTTTAGTGTGGGGGTGGCTTGGCAGGCTGTGTAGGTGTTAGGACAGAGAGAGAGAGAGAGAGAGAGAGAGAGAGAGAGAGAGAGAGAGAGAGGGAGAGAGAGAGGGGGGAGTAAATGATGAGAGGAAGGCGTGCCCTCTGGGCCTCATCTATGTGCTCTGAGTGACATGCAAAAGATGTAATAACAGAACAATATCAGAATCAATCTCAGATGAGAGTTATCATTAATAAAACACATCTGATTTCTTCCATTGTTGCATATTTGTCACAAGTAACTGTTTCAGATCTTCAAACAAAATTGAATAAAACGGATGTTGTGAAAGTGCCCTCTCGGATGCCCCTACGCGGCGGCCATTTTCTCCGACGGGAAACTTGAATGCTAGAATAATGTAATGCTGCTGTGATCCAGGCTGCAGTTCATACAAAGGTAGCTAATTTGACAAGTTCTTAATTTTACAGCTTCCCGAGCGATCAGCAACTGAAAAGACAATGAATAGCAAATCTTGGAGGCACATTCGGCCGTGTTTCAAGGTAAAACAACATATTTGATAACTTGTTAGCTAATGTTAGCATAAAAGAACTTCCAAGCTAACGTTACTGTTCCTATTTCTGAATTAATTTACGCCGTTCCTAATCATATCGTATCAAACAGTAACGTTAGCTAGAAGGTGGTTGAATGCTAACGTTAGCTGTTGTCTAATGGAAGCTAATCGGTCATCAAACCTGTTGTTTTACCTTGAAATATGGTCCGATGACCGTCCAGATTAAACTATTCGTTGCCTTCACAGTTGCTGATCATTCAGGAAACAGCTCAAGCGTGATGTCAGAGGAAAATGGCCCCCATGTGAATATAAGTTACCCTTCCACTGGACAAAACATGGTGGAGTGTCCTCTCTTCAAGATAAATATATCATGACTTTCTGTGCGCTGGTGCCCCATGGCAAACAGCTGGTGCATCCTTTTTATTTTTTTTTGCGCCTGCCCCTCAAACATGCTGAGTCGTGCCACTTTCAGTTAGACTTCTGATTGCACAGTGTAATGAATGGAAAAATGACACCATCCATGTATTGATTGGTTCCCTATAAGCCTTGCTTTCATTATACTATTCAGTTTACCACCAAGCTCAATTTTCAAAGAGGCATCGTTTTCCCCGGTCACTATCCCCAGGTCACGGTGGAACAACTGTAATAACTGTGGAAACTCAGGTGTTTTACTTTGCCTGTTCTATGGTGAATCCTCCCAGGGGTGGCCTTCCTACCAAAACTCCTCAGAGAGTGCATCGACGACTCATCAAACAAAAATCTAAGGAACCGCACTGAGATAAAGATATAATGGAACATTTCTGAAGTCGACAAATGTGAGTAAACGCAACGTGAACAAAACTTTATATCACCTTGTCCATGAACATTTCTGCCAATGAAGACAACAACTCCCATGATCCCACGTTACTTAGGTTTTTAGGTTTGATTGAGAGACCTCCAGAGGCAGAAATGACATACTATGCCTTTAATTAATGAAGAGTTGGGGCAAAAATGTTACCCATGGGAGAGTTGATGGGTGAAAACCAAAGCTAATCTAGAGCAACACAAAGGTTTGTCTCACATTTGCCAAAAAAAACAAATTGATGACCCCCACACCAGGACCTGGTGATTTCTTTAATTGACAGAATCATGAATTCTGTTCTCTACAAGAAAAAAACAAACAAGGTCCGCTCACTAGTCCGTGATCTGAAGCTTGAGCGCAGTGTGGACCAAAATGTCTGTTTGTCTGTCATGTCTGTTTGAAGATCCTATATAGTTACAGTAAATGTGACAAATATGCAAAAGTGGAAGAAAAAAAAGGAAGAGGGAAAATAGTTTGTCAAAGCAGTCGTTCTCACACTGGTGGTATCTTTTCCTGTTGAAGTGAAAGCCTCTTTGTGCAGTATTTTTGGTTTTGAATATCTGTGCTACTGACCAGGAAGCAAGTGTATTTAATGCAACCCCCAACCACACACACACACACACACACACACTTTTTCATACTGATATCATGTATCAGTTATATAGCCTATTAACTGAGTAGCTCAACAAACACAGCTGACATGTTTCGTTTGATAATGAAGTAAATGTGTAGAACGACAAACACAGGGCAGGAAGTACTTGTCCTGAAAAAAATAAGGGAGGAAAACGGAGGTACGTGGCCTAAGACATTACTTATCACCCACCTACAATGCTGCACTGAGTTCTCTCCCCACACAGCTTAACAACCATTCACACCTGGGCTCACCTAGCCTTAGAAACCCACATGAAGGCCTGTTTGACCAACGCAAGTGGCCCTAACGACTCTGAAACTCAGAGCTCACACGTGACCTTCACGACTCTGTAAGGACACTCCCATACAGAGTTTAACAGCCTGCAGCTTCCCTCCAGTTAGTTAGAACTGAAGCCTCTTGGATGAGAAGTGAAATGTCTTCTAGAAACTGAAACACGTCCAGTTGCCTACGATACAGCACCTAGAATTACCATGACCTGGATGACTGAGAACCTTCATCAGCATGTCCTTTATCTATGTTTCATTGTGTGGCACTAATGTGGGTGGTTTGTATGTTAAGAAACTGACATAGCTCAGTGTGTGTTGATGCACAAAGAAAGAAACAATAATTGCATTCAGAATTCATGTGTTTAAAACATTTTTTTTTAAAGTCATCAGGAAAGCAACATTATGTAGAAATCGGCATTTTGTGTGATCCGTCGCCCCCCACAGTTACTGTCGGAAATACAAATCCCAGCTCTGTAACAATTTGTCAGACGTAATGTAGGTGTGTAATGCTGTGATCCGACGCTCTCACTGGGGACACAGACACCATTCACCCTGTTACAAGACGCTGTGCCATCAAAATGATCGCAAAGCTGTTCTTTTAAGGTAAAAAAAAATGTACATAATGTTGCTTTATGCATGACTTTATTTCAGTCTTTATCAATCTTTATTTGTATGGCGCCAATTCACAACAGAAGTCATCTCATGACACTTTTGTAATTGAGCAGGTCTAAACCAGACTCCTCGATTAATCTATTTACAGAGACCCAACATTTCCCCCGTGAGCAAGCACTCGGTGACAGCGGCATGAAAAAACTGGATTTTAACAGGCAGAAACCTGGAGCAGAACCGGACTCAACCGTGGGCGGTCATCTGCCTCGCTCGGGTGGGATTGTGTTTTTGCAGAAACCTGAGGACACAAAGCACTCAGAACTATAGACATACCAAAATAAACACTGCAAATGGAACTACATGAGTATATTTTGCATTTTGCCTTTTTCACTAAAGCAGTGGGTTACAATGTTCCCCCCACAAATCGACTGTGGTATCAACTTTGCATCAGAAATGGTATGTGGGGTTCATCTCCATTTATTTTCCGTTCTGTGCAGACTGAGACAAACAAGCAGCCCACAAACAGTCAAACCTCGCTCAATACAGCTGCTCCCAATTTCACCTGAGAGTCTGGCAACCGACTGCTCCAGTAGATGAATTTCTAAAAATATACCGAATGACCTGATTAGAAGAAATGCTTGTCAGGAGGTCACGGATGTGGGAGACTACAGTACAAGACAGTCAGGTCCTGCTGAGCACATGACTAATGCATCATGGGATTTTTCAAGCAGAGTGTGAAATAATAGGTATGTGACGCTCGTGTGCACACTTGTTTGCATGTATACAAAAATACACACTCAAAGACAGAGCCTGCTTTCATTTTCACTATTTCAGATTCTCGCATGTCTTTTTTCTAGTTCCCCAACGCGAACAAGAATTCTTTGTTCAGTTAGGACATCTGCTTTGAATTGAACACTGTATGAGAGACTAACCTGTCAACACCCTACTACCAGAAAACTAAACATATGGTTTGAGCATTGTCATTTTCTTGTAACAACATAACCCTTTATCATGAGAAATCTGTGAATTCACTTGAATTCTCGAGATTCAAACACCAACTGCACGGCTGTTCATGGCTTCTGTATTTGAGTTACCTCGGGCTGATTGATTGATGCAGCAGAAATTGTGCAAACTCAGCTGATTACTGTGTTTTTTTTCTCCGTCGCATTTGCCTCAATAGATAACGCAAACCATGGTACCAGCATGCTTTGTGATAAAGGAAATTGTCTGGGGGCTGAATACTGTAATCTGTAGATAAGAACATCAGCAGCAGTTATAATGACAAAGGTCAAGTGAGAAACTTGTGGAAAACATGAGGGAAAGAGAAGAAGGTGGAACACCGACTCCTGTCTGAGTGCTTAATAATCTAAATGACATTCAAAAAGGCTGCTAAAAGCACATTTAGCCTATTGAACTTTTTCAGCAGCTCATACTGTAAATCAGCAGGAGGGAGTTGTTTCCATTTGAATAAGTACAGCGAACGCCTCAGTGAGGCTGCGTTCAGGCACAGTGGTGCTTTGAGCTAAATGCTAATATGCTAAGGTTGTTATAGTTATCTAGAACTAAGCTTTAAACTAAAACTAGGAGTGAAAAAAACAACATTTTAGGGAACTGAAATAAAAACTAGACTAAATGAAACTGTATGAAGTGACTTCACTTACAAAACTAAGAAAAATACAATCAAAACAGCAGAAGATTTCACATTTTTGTTTCCTAAAAAGAAATTCCTATAGTTTAAGCACACCTGAGGATGAGAAAGACTGAAATGTAGTGATTCAATATCCGACAGCTCTATTAAGATTTTGTAAAACGTGTGACTTTCTGTGTTGATTGGCGCAGTGCAAACCAACTGTAAAGGTGCAAACCACCACCTACTGCATCAGTGTCTAGATGCCGCGCCTGTTCAGTCCGTGAAAGTAAATAAGCTTTGTGCTGCGTTGATATTTATGAGCTTCGATTTTCCGTTGTTTCGCTCAATGACAATAAAGACTTGAATGTAATTTAAAAAAAATAAAAATTGGTCAACACAACAAGCACAAGGAGGCATTGGTGCATGTTTATTGAGAATGGGACATGACTGTGAGGCAATTGCATTCACAAAGTGTTGTGTTTGTGTTGTTATACCTTTTCTGAAGTTTTTAGATCTTGCCCCTGACTAATACCCCCAATACAACAGTTAAAGAAAATCTAAAACTAATACTTTCTGAGTGCAACACCACTGTCATAAATACAAATACCAGGTGTGTAACAATCTGTCAGATGTAATGTGCTAACTACAAACAAATCTCATTACATCATAACAAATGTTATGTGTTGAAAACTTGTTTGTTGAAGTAAACATGTATGTAACGCTGCAAGTATTTGGTCATAAATCAAAGCAAATTAAATATTTGACCAGATGATGGCACTACATGAAATATTAAGCTGTATTTCCTTAATTTCAGTATTACATTTCATGGTACGCTGTCCAATATTTCTCAAAACATTTAACCCAAAACCAAATGTAACACTCATGGTGGCGCTAGAGTCAAGTGATCACCAGAGTGGGCAGGCTCCATCCTCTGGGGAACAGAAATAACTGTACAGAATTTCCAGTTGCTGAGATATTTATCTGGACCAAAGCGATGGAGGCACTGATCGACAATGCAACCCTTAGAGCCATGTGGCTAAAAACTGAAAATTGTAAAGTGTATTTTGGTTTGTCGTTCTGTGTATGCATGACATACCACACACAGCTAATATTAGTGTGTACTTCCTGCGCATAAAGACTAGGGGTGGACCGATTAACAGGTCGATGTGCAGCATTTTTCAGATTTTAGGTGAATTTTCTGCTGATAAAATAAACTGATTTGAAAATGTACAGCTTTGACTCTGATGCAGCATCCTCTCACACAAGGTCCCACCCACAGCAATCTCCCGTGGGTAACATGTCATAATTAGTAGCCTGTAAACACTAAAAAATCAGAATCTGCAAAGTAACTGTATGTATCAAATTAATGTATTCAAGAGAGGTATAAGGTAGCAGAAAATCTAAGTACTCAAGTGAAGTACCTCAAAATTGTACTTATTAAAAGTACTTGATTGAATTTTCCTGTTTATTTCATCACGGGTTATTCTGAATTTTGACACAAAGCATTTCATTTTTACTGCAAGTGAATATCGGTCTTCAGTCTCCATGATTTCCAATAATCTGTCGACCCCTAGTGAAGACATTTGTTCAAGAACTCCTTCAATAAAGGAATAGTGTTATGAGGGGTGTCACACTTCTACAAGTCCTCCATTTGATTTGTCTGTTTTTCACCATCGAGTCTGGATTTGTGCAGATCAACAGATTCATGGGTTTCACGTGCTGAAAACTCTCACATTGTCAGATTCTTCTGGCTACATGGTGACCATCTCAGATCCTGCTTTCGATTTCAATGACCAAAACTGAAAGCTCATTTCAGTCAACGTTTGATCCAGAAATTAAACCCAGCGCAGCTGTGTGAAAATGAAAAGCAAGCACGCAAACACGATGATATTATCAAAATAGATTTTATTCTAGACCTTGAAATCTGAGTGATATTACAACAGTCAGATCAGGAGGCTGCGGACTGCAACCATGTGAGTGAGAGAGAAAGAGAGTACAACGTAGGTGAGGGCAAAGACAACACAACAAAAAAAAAAAAAAATCTGCAAATCGGTATTTACATGTTCTGTGTTATCATACATCAACAATTAAATCCAGATCTTATGTTTTTTTTTTGTTCATTTCGTGTACATAACTACAAATAAATCAGGATTACAAAAGTTTTGAGAAGTACAAAACCTTCAAGGGCTCTCCGACATAGCAAAGATAGAATTGACATTAGTACTTTCGGTAGGAACAAAAAATAGCAAACACACTTGAATGCAGTGTAAAAAGCTTATCGTCTAAAAACAAAACATTATAAAATACCATTCCACTGTCATAGACATCTTTTGAAATAGTGTCTTTGTGGTACAGCCCGATCACTGCTGACTGTATTAAAGCAAACTTCAAAATAGTCTTTAGCTTCAGTACAAAATTGTTTTTAAAATAAGGAACATTCGGATTGAAACCTCTGAAATGTCCGACGACGTGTGTGTGTGTTTGTGTGTGTGTGTGTGTATGTGTCAAGCCGTTAGCGAGATGAGACCTGGAATGCCATGAAGTTGGCTTGGTTCGACATTTGACGTGTCCCGACGGGGACACTGTTCACCCTTATTAACCTGCTGAACACTGCACAATTTCTGCATCAATTCTGATTCATCTTTAAGAGCATTTTTGACATTAGATGTGTCCATGATGGCTTGAATCAACACACCTCCCTGTTTTCTCCATTTTTAGTCTAAAGTGCGGGAAAAAACACCCTTCGAAGGGCTGCTCTTATTCTTTTTTTTAGAATTTTTTATTTCGCTATGACTGTTTAATGGTATTTTATAAAAAAAAAAAAACATTTCTCATGGTCACGACCGCTGGTGACGCACAAGAACATCACATACTGGATTTCAAGCGTCTTCAAAAAGTACTGTGTAGTTTTGGGGAAGACATTTCAAAAGAGAAAAATCTTCAATGATTGATTTTTTTAAAATGCCTAAACAAACTAAATTTACAAACTCTGTTTTCATGATTGAATAAACTGCATAAACAAACTGACCTTAAAGGACAACACAGTTTCATACTGTTTTACTTTGTTTATATGTGGCGGACCCTGCCACCTTTATAGCTTCAATCAGTGTTCTGGGACCTTATTGTCCTCTGAGAACAGCTTGTTTATTCGGCTATGGGAAAAATAAATAGTTTGTATTATGACCTCATTAATATTGTAAATATAAAAATGCTGAGTCTGAATTTCTTCTCCAAAACTACACAGAGCCCTTTTAAAATCCACCCTTAGTGTAGGAGTGGCATACAAAAGAATCCCCTGTGATAGCACAGATATATATTTTTAATATATATGTATATATATATATATTATATGCAGATACCATGTTACATCAAGTCTGCTTTTAAACAACAAGCACAGACCTGCCTCAAAACGCCAACTCTGAACACTACAAACAAAAGCGCCGTCTATCGGTGCATAGGCCTGAAAGAAGCCCGTCTCCAGAGAGTGTGTGTGTGTGTGTGTGTGTGTTAATGCTGGACTGCCTGACAACAGCAAACCAAAGCAGGGACTGTAGTGTGTACTTTGGTTAGCGCCGGAGATGACAGCTGCATGTGTAACAGACTGAATGTTGAGCCGAAACTGTGATATGACCTCCAGCATCGTTAATTAGCCGCGAGCGAATGTTGAGCCATGTTTCAATAGGTGCGATCAAAGAGCCCATGCCTGCAGAGGAAGCGATACTCCAGACGATGTCCTGATGTTTAATGACCAAGCAGGGGAAACAGGACACAATTAGAACGGCTTAGTCTGATTATCATTCAGCATTTGTTAGCAACAAGCCATTAATTGAGGAAACATACACAATTATGCTTGTTAAAAAAACGTCAGATGGATGCGAGCGGTTATAGGCCTGTTTTCCCGTATCTCTCTCTCTCTCTCTCTCTCTCCCCACCGATCCCAGGAGCTGCTCCGACGCCAGAAAGCCATGTTACTTCACTACTGACGCCTCAGCACAGCCGTCCATACGTGAGCTCGAGACACAGGTCCAGGATGAGCTCGGTGACGGAAACCTGAAGCTGACCGCACATCAGCGTTGATGCCCGGTTAGAACATGAGATCGACACGGCGCTTTAACAGCTACGAAGATTATCTTTCAGCCTAGAGGTTTGAAATTCTTTAGAGCTCTGTATTAACCTGATGAATTGTGAACACCTGAAAACCATTTCTGAGGATAAAAGTTGCAAAAGCAAAGGAGAGTTCACCCTTTGATTAACTGCTTTATACTTTCGTTTAAAAAATGGCAAAAATGGAACAAACCTATTGGATAAAAATAGAGTTGACAAAACCACTTCATCTTACCATTTTTAAACTTAATGAGTGCCAAGAAGTGGGTGAATGGATCTCCCAATGAACAGCTTTGACCCCACCCACCCCACATGTTAATATAAAACCCACAGAGATCAGTAAAATCCAAATTCAAAAAACAACAATGTCCACAGGACACCAGATGCTGACATATGCAATATGCACACACCAACAGAAAACAAGAATCTGTAGAATTCTGGTACAAAGGATAAAAACAGGAAAGCGAGATAAATCCTGGTGTTTTGGTTTGGATGTGACCGTTCCGACATTGTTTGTACTGTGTGATGACAGAAATGTTTCTTCCTGCAGGTCTGTCTGACGCCTGTGCATAACAGCTGTATGTGGCAATGGTGTGGTCCTCGTGTGTACATATGGAGGGGAGGGGGGAGGGGGAGCGCTCCATCTGGCTGTAATGGCGGGCCATGGCATCTGATGGGACTACAGCAGTGTGGTGGACAGGCAGGGACAGACAGTCATTTTGGCTATGTACACATTCGTAGTCGGTCCATGGCTCCCCCAGACGGGTGTCATTTCCTCAGGTCTAATACACAAACCTGGAGAAACAGGAAGGAGAAGACAGTGAGACATAATGAGACTATCTCCCTCTGCCACCTCTTACAGGAAACAAACAAACAATCACTTTCATGTTGGTCATGGCACAGTATAAAAATCTCATGTCATGATTATCCTGTCCAACATGATTGTGATTCATGATGTTATCCAGATAATCGTCAAAATATTCGTAAAACTTTAAAATAAAAACTAAAATTGCTGGAATTACTTAAACCTTTCATTTTGTTATGAAAAAATATTTTTATGGCATCACAGATAGAAAACACATTGTTATTGTTGAAAAACATGATATAATAAGTAAATAATTCAGTAAGTTAAATCAGTAATCATAAATCATAAGGTCGTCCTGCACAAATGAAAAATAAATACATAGTGTTAACCTCATCTCGTTCTTTAGTATGGAATCTGTAGTATTCACACATTCAATTTAACTTGTTTTGTGGTGGACACAATGTGCAAGCCATGCCTTCTGCAGCCACAGTGACAGACTGAGGCAATTCAAAATAAATCAGGAAACCGAGATAGGACTGTACGTCAACATGGGGATTTTCACGATTATCTCCATAATGAAATCGCCCTATCCCTACTTCAGATTTTAGTGCCTTTCATACAAATGTCTTTAGGGGATACTGAGTCACATGAGAAGTCAAACTAAAATTCAATCATGAGATCTATCATGTGGCTTCCCTCCCTCTGATTGTTAAGCACAGTTCTGTTAAATAACAGTGTGAACAAAGGCCAGGAGATTGCTGGGGATCATAAATGACATTTATGATAAACCAACCATAAAAGACTGTAGAGGGTCAAATTCTATTCTGTGAATTGTTCAGGCCAAGCTACTTAACGAGAGTCTAACATCCAAACACCTGTTTTGTTTTGTTTGTGAGTGGAAAGGAGACAGAACCCTCTGTGTGGGGAAGATTAGTGGGCATAGTAGAATTCAGAAACTTGGCCTTAGCCTCATCTCCTGTTGAGGTCTTTAAAGGGGCACTTTTTAGTTTTGGAGAATAATTTTCCCCCCGCCGTTTCATGTATTCTTTCTGATCTACACAGCCCATAGGAGCAGTATGTCCTGTGATGGTCAGTAGACAGGAGGGGCAGAGCGAGGGGGGACTGTTTAGTGGGTAATCGTTCAGGGATGGCATTGTTCTTTTGGATGGTAAAAGAAATATAAGCAAATAGTCCCGTTAGTTCACTTGTCCACAAAAATCCATCAGCTTATGGGTCCACAAAGCTTCCTATGAAGCTGAAATCTGTCATGGAGGTTCAGTGTTTGTTATGTTGTGTGCATGTGAACGCATGTATGCGTGGATGACTGCACGTCCTGGTCACAGCTACTGCAAATTCATGCTTGTTCATATAAAGTCCTCTCAGGCTCTGAACAGATTTTCAGCGGGGTTCGACAGGCAACTTAATGACATTCAGATTCTTGTCCCCAAACCACCTCAGTGTGTCTTGGCTGTCTGCTGCTGTGCTGAAATGTGCTCACTTTTGCAGGTTTTGTTGAAGGCTCTCTGTATATCATTCTGTCATCCTGGCCCACCTCCCAGTCCCTGATGCCGAGAGGCACACTAACAGCAGAAAGTATTCTTGAAGGGATCTGATTTACCCCAGCTAGAGCTCAGCATTTTTCTCTCATATTCTAAAATGATATCCTTCAGTTTCTTTTTCAGTGTTACCCGGCACACACAGGTGGCTGCAACATCCCTTTAACTCTGCACAAGCTTCTGTCTCGCTACTCGACCATAAACACCCGACTGATGGGAGTGTGGCTGTAACCTCTCTGCTCTCGGTTCCTCTTGCCTGGATGGACAGTCAAACCATCCTCTGGTTAAAGCTTCAGACCTGTCCCATCTGAAAGGTTTTATAGAGTGTTCTTGGGAATTTGCCTTGCACCAGCTTGGAAACTGTTCTGTTATGTGTTTAGTAATTATGGAGTATTAATATGTAGAAAAAAAGGCCCAACTATAAATGAGTACACTTGATTATTAGCATTAATATTAATTACAAAAAATGGAAGGATCTGAATACTTTCTGAAGCAACTGTTAAAGGTGTTTATCACAAACGACATATAGATGGTTCAGCGTGTGAGCGGTGACACTGACGGCTCCATGTAGTGTTAGCTAACGGCACTGCAACATGCAGAACCGTGTTTGACCTCAGTCTTGTCCCTGATTCGGAGGTGTTTTATGGTGTCAGCTGACCTCGGTCAAAGCTTTATCACACATGGCTGACCAACAAACTTCCTGGGTCAGCAGTCTGGGCTGGAAGTAGTACATAGGAGCCAAAGAGAGCGCGAGTGGCTGCTGCTTTCAGTGTACGATGTGTGCGACGGAGCGCTCAGGCAGCACAACTCACCGATCCATCTGACGCGCTGGCTCCTACTTTGTCTCCTGTGGCGTTCCAGCACACCTCGAAGATTCCTCCTGTCCCCCGGTAGCTGTGGACTAAAGCCCCCGTCTGAGGAAACACAAGTTAGGAAACATCTTTATCCTTTGTACTTAATCCATAATCTATAATCCCTAATATAATGGCTAATGTTGTTCTATTAATTCAAAGTATTATCCCAGACCTGAGTGTTCCAGATGTGGACACACTTGTCGAAGGAGCCGCTGGCGAGGTGCCTGCCGTCAGGGCTGAAGGCCACACTGTAGACGGGCTCCTGGTGGCGTGTGAGGGTGTGGATACACACCCCGCGTTCCACGTCCCACAGACGCACTGTGGAGTCGAATGATGCGCTGAATAAAGGAGAGAGAGGAAGAGTGAGAGTCGTGTAGCAATTAAATTAACTGACATGTACCACAGCAGTGAGATACAGTGTGTCAACTGGACATGACAGCTCTCATTAAAGGACACAACCGAATTTATCACTTTTCTATGCACGAACACCGTGTTCATATTGTTGAAAGGGAGATTTTCATGTCGTCTGTGATTATAAAGCATGTCCAGGTTTTATATAAATACTGTGAAAGTATCAAAATGCTCAATCCACAGAGAAAAAGACACAGCCCATATTCAGAAACTGTGCCTTTAATAAAGTCATCAGGACTTTTGTATGGTTGTTGATGCAGAAACATGGTGGGCGGTGCCTTCTCAGGCCTCTGAGAGCTGACCAATCAAAGCAGACCGGCTTTACAAGAGGAGGGCCTTAAAGAGACAAGCTCTATAACGGGGCGGTCAGACAGGGGTGAATAGAGGTGCTGCAACAACAGACGGTGTGGGAAAAATTTGAACATTTTCTAGTAGAAAAGTATGAACCTGAAAATGAGCATAATATGGGACCTTTAAACAAACAAATGTCTTTTTTTATTTTTAAACTTTATGACTCAATTGTCTCCCAGTCTGAGACGGTATCCTGGAAGACCAACATGACACAGCAGCATCTTTCAGTGTTATTTTTATATTCTACTGAGATACTGACAGACACTGGATTTCAGTAATATATAGTGGATGGCAGTGTCTATCTGATTGTTCAGTTGGAAAGGCCACTCTGATCTGTTTGACCCTGTGTCATCTCCTCAGAGTCAGTTAAGCCACTGCGGCATCCTTCACTTACGTGCATCTGAAAAGTGTTCGAGTTGGCTGTGTAGTGACTCACAGGCTATGTTAGCCAATAGCTAAAGACGTAGTGAGTGATATAAACATCTGCAATCCAAGTCAAACTTATTACAGCAAGTCGAGCCAGAATATTATATGAGCAGCAGCCCCGAGGTCACTGTCATATATTTTATTGATGAAGTTCTATCAAGGAACGGGAACGCTACCAAGAGCAGCTGACAGAGAACTTGTACAAGTTATTAAAAATTCAGCAAAAAAGATTCACTGATATTATCTTGGTATTCTGATATCACATCATAATTATGTGAAAAGTATATAATTCATTAGAAAGACACTGCAGGTTTCTTTCTTCCTTTTTCCAATATAAGAACTTAAGACTCCATTCACAGTATTTGTGTCATCTCACCTCAACACAAAACTAGCCTGTAGTATGTATATGAGGTCAAAACCACACAATGAGAGTGAGGGTGGTGTTCAGGTGCCGCTTTGTGGTCTCACCTGGCTAACATGAGGTTGGCGCTAGGGTTGTTGGTCCCGGGGCCTGTGGGGCTCCACTTGATGGTGTAGATTTCTTTACTGTGGGCCTGGAGGTCATGGACACAGGAGTCCTGCTTCATACTCCAGATCTATGGCAGAAAGGGAGATGCCAGCTGTTGGTATGGCTTTTATCACAAATTACATCAGCACATTCATTTAGGAATTTGTCTGATTCAGGGTTTTTTTTTTTGTATGCAGCGTTACTTCACCTTTTTTAAGACCAAAATTCAATATGTATTTAATATACTTTTTAAGCACTTTCAAGTAACATAAACCGATCATTTCCAGACTCTCGAAACCTTTATCATCACATCTGCATTTTTTTCAATGTGTACCGCCCCTTGTTTAACCAGCTGCTCATGAACTTTGATGGTTATATTTTATTAAACCAGCTCACTTTTCTGTGGGCCAGTGTGTGTTTCTCTTAGCCATGCTGTTTTTACTCGCCTTTAGCTTTCCATCTTAACTTGCTTTATATTGCTGGCTGGCTAACTTTGTTTCAAGCTTCTGAGGCTAAACACAGCTACTGTAGGCACATGTGGTGATGAGATGAAACCCCCTTTAAAACCCGGCACAGGGATAAGGCCTTCTGCAGTGGTCTGTGTTCCAGGTTTTACACAGTGTTTGGGCATTCAACGATTACATTACTTGCCCGCCGCCATTTGCTTTTTAAAAAAAACAATGCTTCAACGCTACAAATCGATCTACACCTCAGTCGCCCAACTGTATTTTAATCATGATTACACCTGAGACAAACAAAAATGACAAAGGGATTGTTTCATTTCAAATATTATAAATACTTCTGGATACGTGAATCATTGTGTAAATGAAACACAAGATTATGACAAAAATCCAGCCTTTTTTAAGGATTATTTTCAAATAGCATATTCCTTGATAACGATTAAAATTAAGCAATTTTAGCCACTAAGTGACGTGTTACATGGACTGACCTTGAGTGTCATGTCGTCTGAGCAGGAGGCCAGCAAGCTGCCAGTGGGATCCCATTTGATGGCGTTCACCTCATTCTAAAGTGAGAAAGAGTGTTGGTAAACAAAATGACGACACAGTGTATTTGACTGATGGATGTGGGCAACAACAGACATAACAAAAATAGGGTGGATGTAGTATTTTTATACTTCACACAATGAAGTGATGTCATAGTTAGTTAGTCACAGCTGTGAGGAGGTTTCTCCACCACCAGTCATAGGTTATTAGAGTTGTAAATAAATGCATTTTAAGAGTAGTAACTTTGATTAGAAGCTACGGTGAGTCAGAGCCAGAATTCATCTTATCTAATCTACAACGCTTTCAGAACAGGGGTGTGTTCTGAGGGTTCCTATTGCCCTCCCTGTCAGAGAGCTTATACACAGGAGTCCTGTCTTACCGTGTGTCCCTGGAAGGTCTTGACAGGTCTGTCCTGACCCAGCTTACACACATGGATGCACATGTCTGTGCTGCAGGAGGCGAACGTGTTGTTGCTCTGCCAGTCTACATCCAGAGCAGGTGCTGTTGGGAGGCAGAGACAGAGCTTAGGGCTGCTGCAGCAGTGAGGCATGCACACTCAACACAAGTGCAGATAGTAGTAAAGTTGGGTTGAATATGAAAGTCGTAGATATCAGTCACAGACTTGATGACAGGTGACAGTCTGAATTTATCATCACTATCGTTTCGCTACAGTTCAGCAAAAGGTAACATCTGTCTAAAAGAGAGACTATTATATTAAGGGTCACGTGGGACGAGTCAGCTGACTCCAGTCACTCACCTGAGTGGAAAGGAAATTGCTGCTTCGCCTCTCCTGTGTGGGCGTCCCAAATAATTGTGGTCTGTGGGAGGAGGATATTTTTAATGTTAGTGCTAACTAGTGTCGTTCCTGGAGGGACATTTCTAAAAAAACCCATTACATAATAATACAAAAATGGCGTCCTTATGTAAACAAAAAAAGCTGTTTACACTCATTTCACTGAACAAACTGCACCAGTAGAGGTGGAGGGATGTTATTACATCACACATACTCGAGGCCTTTTTCTACCTGCAAGACATCAGCAGTTGGGCATTAATATGTATGCCAAAGGTGACACTGTATCTGTCATTATACTTCACGTCACTAGATGGCACTCTTCAACAGTTTCCATAAATTGTTGTCATTGTGTGACAGGAGGAGAGCATATCTATCTCCCAGCTGTCAGTCCTTAACATTTAGTGTTGGTGTAAGCAGACCCTGACATGCAGGCGGAGACGGAGGACAGAACACAATATCTGCACAGACCTGTCTGTGGTCTCACTGCATGCCATCCCTATTCTGTGCCTTTCCCCTATCATAGCTGGTAACAGATAGATTCATTTAATCTTTTATTTATGTAGCATAAAGAAAGCAAAACTATCCTTAAGTATTTCAAACTATAGTGGTTCCAGGAGTGAATTTCCCATTCATTCACTCCATCGACATTTAAAAAAAATCCTAACATTAATAGTTTTAAGACCATAGCACATTTGGAAAATGGAAATAAGTTAAAAGTAGACTGTGTACGTAAATACTTCAAGAGTGACCATTGCCAATGATTCCGTTCCAATGACTTCTAACTCACTTGCAGTTATTTGGACACTGTTCCTCATCTCTAAGAAAAGCAGCACGTCAGAAGAGAGATCATGGTCACTCAGGGGTAAACCTAACATAAACAACAACAACAACAACAATCCAATCCTGGTAGCAGTAATTCACTAGCTAACACGACTGTTGAGAGTGCGGTAAAAATTTCTATGGCAACAGCCAACTCCACAGATCAGAGACGTTGCTGTGTTTAGTGTCATTCTCCATGAATTTCCAAACTACAATAACACTCAGTAGAGTGCATACCTCCATCAAGGCCCCTTAAATCCAATCAAGCCTGATCCAATGTCAAATAAAACATATTTAAATCCGCTAGATCTGGATTTTATTTGGATCCGTTTCAAATTTAATTCATTAATAGATACTGACTAATTTTGCCTTATTATTCCCACCAAGGTCCATGTATGATTCCCTCAGAAATTAACAAGATGGAAAATAAATATATAAATATATAAATAAATGAAAACACTCCCTATATGTTGCATTGTTAATGAAAGTGAGAACAAAAATCCAGAATCCGTCCCTTTATCCAGATCAGCACCAAAAATAAATGGGGTCTATTCTGGGATTCTGGGCCGCGACCCATCCTCCATGCAAGTTTCAAGGGAATCCATTCAGTAGTTTTTGTGCAACACTGCTGACAAACCAACCAACCAAGAGACAAACGCACACGGGCAAAAACATAACCTCCTTGGTGGAGGTAATTAACATGTCTTTCGTAAAACCAGGCTGATAACATACAGACTTGTGGCTTCTACAGCAGCATATATCATTTCAGTCTCCTAGCTGGTAAATATATCTTGGACAGCTATGACATTGTGTTTAATAATCCACATCCTTGATTCAGAATATGAAGCTCACGGTTTAGCTCTACTGTAGCAGTTTGACCAACCAAAAATAAAAGTTGAATCTCAAGCATTGATGACACATTTCTTGTCCACTTTAAAGGCTAGAATCTATAAAACCAAAGCAATTAGCTGAAAGATGCTGCAATCCACAGAGCTGAACTGATCTGCAGAGTTGGGTGATAATGCTCTCCATTCTCTATCATTTTCTGTGGGTGTATCACTACGAGCGACACATTTCATCCATTATTAAGATTAAAATGTTAATTACTGCAGATTTAACATCCTAGAAAACTGGGAAACAGTTCTATCCTTTCCAGTACAGTTGCAAAGTGTCAAATATTTTCACAGTGGCAACTGATATCACATTAGAGATCATCCCTGACTGAGTTACATCCCAACTCAACATCCTGGCTCCATGGGAAATGTTACATTTCAGTATGGGTAGCTTGAAAGTGATAACTGTCAACACAGAATACACTGCAAAGCTCACAAGGTCACCCTTGTCTCAAACATCATCATGTCTCAAACTTATTTAACTCTAAAATCAGTGTGCCTTACCTTGTCTACACCAGCACTGAGGATGAAGTTGCCTTTCTTATTCCACTTGAGTGCAAATATAGGACCTTTATGCTGACCCAAAGTACTAGCCAGGTTACCTGAAAATGTAAAAAAACAAAAAAAAAACCTTCACCATCCGAACACTCCTGCAGAGGTACATGTATGATGTGGTGATGTGGTAGAAGGTAAGAATCCTACCGTCTTTGGTCCATATTCTGGCAAAGCCATCATATGAGCCTGTTGCTAGCAGTGTTCCCTCACTCTGAAACAGAAGAGAGAGATGATCCTTATTAGTTTTGAGTTAGTTATAGTCAATCTATCTCAGTTTTATTTGCGTATTCTCATCAGGTACAACCTCATCTCATACCCCTTTTCTACTGGACAAAAATCCCACTTAAACCCGCTAAGATCAGGGGTCAATGGACTCTGCAGTAGACGGTTTTTATCAGCTCAGCTCGGCTCTGATCTGAGCGCAAGACCCTGGTGAACATGCTAAATTCCGCCGCACAAAGTGATGACGTGTTATCAACATCTGGTGGTGGCGCGTAAATAAGGAAAGAATTTTGGATGCATCTATCCAAGGAAATTTTATTACTGGACACAGTGTTGGAGGCGGACCCCCGTTCATTTCAATGAAAACTGCTAAGTGGTGTTTAGAAGCCAAAAAAGCTTGACTTCCCAGCTGTGAAAATACCTGGATCGCTGAGCGCCCGGCTCCTCCAGACTTTTGAAATGTTGTTGGACCAAATGGCTCAAATTCTGACAGTGACCCCACTGGGTTGTAGGGGTTGTGATGCTCAAAAGAATGCTCTCACCGTTTTACAGACACTTCTTTCACACTGGGTCTATTGTTGTTTTCTCTTCAGTAAAAACTATTTCTGGCGCATTCGTACAACATAACATTTCAGATAAAAATCACAGACGGTCTGCCTTGCCTGCGGGAAGTGGGAATGGGGTCAATAGACGATTTTAGGCAGGCTGACCTGCGTTTAAAAAAACCCTTGTAGACCCGCTAATTTTGGTTGAAAAGCAGCATTACAGGCATGTTCTGCTTTGTTTATTAACCAGGCTTGCTTTTAAGGTGCAATATGTAAGGATTTTTGTTGAAAACATACAAAAAACAAACTAAAATTTGCAAGACAATGTGAAGAAATAACAGTTTTTACATTATGATGTCTTTGTAGGCTATTGTGTTGCAGAGATCTTTTGTTGCTCCGAGCTCACAGCCAAGAGTCACTAGATACATGGCTAACCAACCTAACTAGCTAACAGCAGCTACAGTTAGCAGCAGTTAGCTGTTACTCTGGTGATATGCTTACCCTATTTGTTTAGAGTATGACTTCCAACAGCTGGCCAATTCTTACATGCTGCACATTTAAAGTAGTAGTAAATAGTTACTAACAGATTAAATATTAGTCTTGAATCAGCCTTGTGCACTGACTTTTATTACTCAGGGAAAAAATAGTCTGCAGCTGAGCATCATAACGGCATATACTCCTCCTATGGGAGTGACTCGCCCCCATGTATCTGGTTGGAAGGAATGCCTTTAGCAGAAGTAGCGGTCACAGGCACACACACACACACACACACACACACACACACACACACACACACACACGCTGACACACACATCGCTAGATTAGATTACTAAAAACTGCACTCTGCTGAACAGACACATAATCATACTGTGCAACAACACACACACACACAGACTCACATTCCAGTCTAGTGAGGTGACGTCTTTGTTGCTGGGTACGTCCTGGCCCCCTTCCCGTATGCAGTGCCTCAGAACCAGCTGGGTGGATCCGCCTGTGCTGTTCTCACTCAGGTTCCAGATCCGCGCTGTTGAGTCCCCGGACCTGCCCGAGCCAACACACACACACACACACACACACACACACACACACACACACACACAATACACATAGACAATCTAACGTTAGGCACGTAACACAGCTCTGGTTCTTCAAATCACACCTGAGAACGGTTTAAAACCGACCCTCGGTGCTCTTGACTAGGGTTGTTTTTTTAAATCGAATCTGAACCCAGAATCAAATCCAAAATCTCTATCAATCCCTAGCAAACTTTTTCACATTATCTGTTGAGGAAAACAGAGAAATAAATTTCAGAGGCACAAAACTACTTTATATTTATATATTTTTTATATTTGCCCCCAATGCAGACCTTCATAAATTATAAGACTGTGCCACAGGTAAGTGCTTTTTTCTCTGTCATTTTATTTTGAGGTGCAGGACTGCTGGAGATGTAGTAAATGCACCCAGCTGAATTCTCACCAATGATGGGTTTATAAATAAGCACTACATGGTTGATTTAGGCAGGAAAAGATTTAATGACATTTGAGAAAGATGATGAGTCATTCTACTCCTTCATCTTGTTTTGTTTGGCAGAGTTAAATCACGTCTTTGTAATGACAAAGAACTTTGATCCATGTGCTGTGAAGGCAGGTGATGTCATGGACTAACACTAAAGGCAATACGTGAAAAATGTAAAACACAATTGTGAATTGTAAAACTTGTGCATTGTGTTTACATTCTAAACTCTGGATATTAAAATGATAATCAAAGTAAGTCTTAATTTCATTCATTCATTTCATTACAAATGTGCTGTTTTAAAAGTATCAAATTGTTATACAGTCAAAAAAATAAATCTTCTAGAGAAAATCTTTATACATCGAAAATTATTTCATAATCTCATGGCAGCCCTCTGATTCTGATCCAAATTGAATCATGAGGTTTCTACAGATTCCCGCCTCTAGAGCCTATCCTGGGATGGGTGTTAAAGAGAGAATCAACTCTTCACACGAACATACACTAATCTCAAAATAATTTTATCATATTGAGTCCAAAACATCTACTGCTGCTTGATCTGATGGAAAGAGAAAGCTCCAAAGGGCAGACCAGCTGGTGCCTCCTGTCCAATCACTCATGCTTCTTTTCCATTTGTCTGACTGCTCAGAAATTTAGGAATCTCCTGTGTTGATATAAATACTGGAAAGTACGGGTGGAGAACGTCTCCATGTCGGACATCCTGGGAGGAGAGGGTTGTTTCAGTGAGAGGATTTGTTTGAACCTGGGACTAACAAAGCTGTGCATTTTGCTTAATTTGACCCTAAAAAGTTAATGAGAATAGAGTGAAGGGCGATATTTGTTGTTTGGCCAATTCAGCTAAGAGGTGCATAGTGTTAACTAGAGCTACAATGATAAATCAATAAGTTGTCAACTATTAAATCGATCGCCAACTATTTTGATAATCAATGAATGGGTTTGAGAAATTTGGGATGACTCTATGACAGTGAACTTGAGTTGTGGACAAAACAAGACATTTGAGAACGTCATCCTGGGCGTCGTTGGCGGAACACTTGTTGACATTTTTCATCATTTTCTGACATTTTATAGACCAAACAACTAAAAACGTAAGTGAAAATAATCCTTAGTTGCAGCCCTAGTGTTAACAGAATCCAGCCCTACTCCGGAGGCTATCTGTCTGGTTTTGCTAAAGCCAAAAAACAAGTTCTAGAGACGGCTACAGATGGTGAAACTGCAACTAACTTCTTGACATACAGCGCTTGGTGTCCACCATTAACCCAACAAAGTGTTGGACAAGCGACATAACTTAAAAGTCCCCATGAAAATAGAATGCCGACTGCTTGGGCATCGTTACGTGTTTCCTGTAAAAACAGGCGGCAGCCAATAGATTGGAATGTACGTCATGCCCCGCCACACCCCCTAACCGCCAAGTTGCAGACTTGACTCTCCTTGGACTGGCAGCTCCCAGTGAACACGGTCGGAAAAACGCCGCCTTCGAGAAGACTGAGGTTTGTTTGACAAAGCGAATACAGTACCGAGGTGGTTTCCATGCCAGGTTTGGGACCTGGCAACAAGGGGCTAAGTCAGCATGGACGTCCTACTGAGCTAACGGTAGCAAACAACATTTAGTAGCAGTAGAGCACTTACTTTAGCAACAAAGCTACTGTTATCTGTCTACCAGGAGACTCCAAAAAACCCATGGTACTCTAACTGCTCTCCATAGTGGGAATTAGAGGCTGCATACAGCTCCAGTCCAGAGGTGTTCATTGAGAAGCTGCTGGTGTGTACGTTTGTTCACAGTTCATTTAGCAACAAGTAAAGCTATCTGCCCAGAGTTTGTCAAGGCAGAGCAGCCCGAGGGCAGCAGAGAGCAAACCAGAAAATATTAATATCCATAAAACATGACCCAGTTTCACCCAAATCACTGAATAAAGTTGTGTTTTTGTGCAGTTATCGGTGCAGCCCGGTCCATAGCAACACGCTCCTCTGGTGACTTTCTTCTTTTTATACATCCATAGCAGCATCATAAAATAAAAAAAGCGTTTACTGGACGAAAAATTAACATAGGCCTCCGAGTGCAGGATGAGTCATCAGCATTTTAATGATTTTCCAGGAAGTTACAAACTCTAAAATACCATTAAAAATACATTCAAAACGTCTTTTAGCCATTGTTGGGCCTAATACTGACATACAGGTGAGATGTGGAGCATGACGTATGTGAAAAAAACACTTAAACTGCCTCCTCTTAGTCCAGTCTTGGTTAGCTAACAGCTGTTAGTCGACATCTTGCACAATAAGCCTTTAGTCATTAGTTGTTACAGGAAAATCCCTCATATTGCGAGCATCACAGTTACAATGTGAACGATGCCATCTTCTGTAAAAACACTACATTGTAAGAGATTCTTTTGCATGACCACATTCATCTGGGGAGAGATAATGACACTGAAAAAACAATGACTTAAGCCAACAAAGATTTGTTTTATGGTGATTGATGAGGAAGCACCTATGGTTACCCTCCTCGTTCTTCCATGTTTGCCCGGAACAAGAGAAATTTATTGTGTTAAAACTCCATTTGTTGTTTGATTGTTTTGAAAATTAGCTTACTGACCAATAAGAGATGGAGGCTTGGCTTTAAATTAACTCTTAATCTAATACTTTAGGTTAATCATGTAAACAATATCTTGGCCTCAAACAGGACCAGAGGGACTAACATGATCATTTGCTGATGTGCATTTTCACTTCATTATGGTTGAAGGCGGTCATTAAAAAGCATTTGTATTACATGTGAAATTTTGCTTGTATTAAATTTACTAATGCATTGACTGACTGTCCTAGTAAGAATGACACTTTTCCATGCTGTTGTTGACACTGTTTGACCAGTGAAAACCTCTGGGAGGAGAGGGATGATGGAGACATACTGACCCGGAGGCGAGGAGATCGTTCACAGGGTTCCAGGCACAGATAAAAACTTCTGATTCGTGGCCCCTCAGGACCATGGCTTTACTCTGGGGGATCTCCACGTCCCTGTCCACCTCCATCATCTCTGAGTGGTGATCTACAGGGAGGAGGGAGAAGCAGTAATGTTTTCATTAAGTACTGTCCTAATGTTCTGGAGATGAGGGGGATGAAACTGCAACTGTGATTGTCAAAGGTAAAGGAATACACACAAGATGAAAAACAGCTTACTTATGAATGAATTACCAATGTTTGCTCACACAGCAAAGAATATTAACACCCAGGCAGTTAAACTGCATCCATCTAAGCAATAACAGATGTCTGACATCATCTAATTTCCTACGAACCAGACTGGTCCCAAAGCGCTGCACACGTACGTCATCGTCTGATCTTCAAGGAGAATGGCGACGCCACTATTTCTCGACAAGACGCAAGTAAACTGTGTTGTGCTGAGTGAACACCAGCCTGAACAGCTGCGCAATTAAAGAGCAGGCTGTGCTCTCGTTGAATGACAAAGAGTGTTTTTTACCAAAACACAGCTTGTCCAAAAGTAAGCTCTGTGCAAAAGACAAGTTATCACACCCATGCAAGTGAGTAGGCTCCGGCTGGACTAATCTTTAGCCAGTGAGAACCTGAATCTACCCGTCAGTAGCACTCTATAATTGGATTCTGACGCCTGTGAACCCAGACCACATTCTTCCTTTTTACACTAAAACAAACAAACAATTACACGCTAGGAAAAAGTGAGTAAAGACACAGAGACGATGCTACACATGTGGGAAACACTTGTGCAGATGAGAGAGAAACACCAAAGTAGCTTTATGTAATGCCAAGTAAGCCACAGACATTTACAAAACAAAATCATGTACTGCAGCTGTCATGAGAAAGACAAGCAACACTCTCTCTCTCTCTCTCACACACACACACACACACACACACACACACACACACACACACACACACACACACACACACACACACACACACACACACACACACACACTCAGTTAGACGGGGTGGTAAGCTTTAACTCCATGCAAAGAGATGTTCCTTACAGTCCAGCACTACAACCAAATCATTTCTCTGGCAATTATGAAGGGAGAAAGGATTTAACGAGATATATTTAGAATGTACTTTGATGCATTTTTAGGTCAGACCGCCCAGCACGAGTTTGTATAATTTGAAGTTTTCTGTCCTTTCTGCTTTTGGATTTGCAGAAAGGTTCTTCACACTTTTGCTTAAGAGTCTGCAGGATTAAATACAACTCACACACATTCCAGTGAAAGAGGACACAAATACACAGTGGGTGAATCCCAAACAGCTGTGTAAGCATCTTATGCGCATGAATCTGATTATGTCAAGGCATATAACTCACGAATAACATCTTGCATAAGAGCATAAAAACAAAAATCCAGAATTTGGCAAACCATTTTTTAACCCAAGCACAGAAAAACACGTGATGTTAAGGAGCTGATTCAAAGATTGTTTACAACAATGAGCAAGCTTACTGGCTAAGGCGTGGGATCCATTTTCCTCCCCGTTGGCGGCACCCTCTCCGTTCTTGGTGCCTCCCTGGGGCCCAGTGCTGCTGCAACTGCCTGCCGCCTGCTGCTGCTGCTGGGCCAGCTTGTCCCTGTAGGCCTGCTGCCTGGTCTGGACTACATCTGGCATTACAGCATCGATCAGAGACAGCGACTCGATGGGCCGCCCGTCAAATAAGGTCCCGTCCTACACAGACAAAATACAAATGTATATATTCACATTACCCATCTAATTCACAACAATGTATAGCCGAACAGACAAACATGAGTCAAAACATAAAGTCGACAGTTGATCTCTTTATGAAAGTGTTCAGATCAAATCACCGTGTTGATGTACTAACAATTCAGTCATTTCCGGGTACACAGGGGGTTGATTTGCATTGCAGAGACGTGTGAAATTAGCATGTTTGTTAATTTGTTAATTCTTAATTCTTTTGTCATTTTCAGCTGCAACTGTATCGTTTTAAGATATATAGTTAAAGACAGTGGTCCAGCCTATCTGACATTTCTGCTGTGCTCGTTTTAAGTGCTGTGTTGCTTTGGTAGCATCTTTGATATCCACCCAACAGCGAAATCTTGGACTACCTGCTAGTTTTGGGTAAACTCAAGCTGTTATTTTCTTCAGTCTGTGGGCCAACAGGAAACTTTTTTTTTTTACTCTTTTCAGTGGTGATCCAGAATGAAAATTTGTGGAATTCAGTGCAATGTTTGATTACTTGTAAAGTGATCGAAAAAAAACAACTATTTAAGACAACAAAGATTGTTTTTGAGCCGAAATGAGCAAACATAATACATTAGAGATTGAGAGAAATAGTAGTTTTGATGACAGTGTAATTTGTAGTTTTTATGGTGGGTATTTTGTAGTTGTGAGCATATCGAGGATTTGAAGATACTCAAAAAATAAATCGATATTATCGATTAATTCGAGTTTGTGGTTTAGGAAGATTTTTAAAAATGAAAATTGGTTCTCTCTTTAACTTCCTCCGCCGCTCCCCATGGGCTCCCGTAATTCATAGTGGGCTCCGCCGTCCCCCCCGCATTTACTTTCCACAGAGAGACAAACACAACAACATGGCAGCAAGCAAAGACTTTGTTCTCTAAAGGCAGCGGCACGACCCATTTATTTCAGCATCTCAAACAGAATCATGCAGCAGGTCTGGACAAATGTTGTTCACTACGAGATGCACAAGACCACGGCAGCCCACAAACTCCTGCTAAAAAGCAGCCAACATTAGCAGAATCATTTAATCATTGTATCCCGTATGACAAGAAAGGGGCCCAGTGGACAGCTATTATGGACGAAGTCATGTTGCATATCGCCAAAGATATGGTGCCCATATATACAGTGGAAAAGCCGGGGTTCATCCACATGCTGAAAACTTTGGACCCCAGGTATGTGTTAAGAAGCCGCAACAGGGCATGCCAGAGGTAGTAGACAGGCTTGTCTTCCTGTAATCGTATATCTTAGGTTGTACAAGTTTCAGGGATATGAAGCATTTCAGCAACAGGTAATAATACCAATGTAAGAAACTGGCGGACCATTCTATTGCAGAGTTCAATTAATAAGATATGAAAGCATCTAACATGAATTGTAGATGAATGAGATTTATACACTTTGATGTACAGACAAGTAAATTGTGTGTAAGCTAGCGCACAATGCAGGGATTTTATATCTAGAAGTTATTGTAACTTGATTCAACTGTTAAGTTACACTTATTAGTACATGACAGTATAAAGGATGAGTTTGACCTCATTGATGCTGACTTCGGCCTCCACATACTGCAGGCCCTTCTGGATGATGGAGATGAGGGCAGCAGGGGGCACCAGGGCTCCATTGATGTTGGACTGGCTGATGTGGCTCTCTATGCCAAAGGTGAATGCTGAGTGGGAGAAGCCTGAAGGAAGCATGGATCATTTGGAGAATTCAATAGAGCAGCAGTTTGCAATATTACATTTTAACTATTTTAAGCAGAAAAATGAATGCATTTCATGGATGTATTTAACAAAAATCTCCAAAACACTTACCTGACTCTTGCAGGTATCTGTAAACCAGAAAATTGACCTCATCACTGCTAATGCTCATTTTTAGTCCTGGTGATTAAACCATTGGGTCAGCACAGGATAGGAGCCTGTAAAAGCAAACCACAGAGCAGGGTGTCTTGCTTTACTAAGAGTAAATGGTATTACACAGCATGACAGTGAGCTGAAAGGAGGTTTTAGTAGTATCTTCATCACTAGAGTGCATTAACAACCCACAGAAGCATAAATGGACAGTAAAAAATAAGATGACATGCAGGGGCACCAAGCTAGGTGTGAAAGAAAGCCGTCACTCACACACACACACACACACACACACACACACACACACACACACACACACACACACACACACACACACACACACACACACCGAGGTGTGGTGTTACACTACAAGCTAACTACGTAACTCACTACCAAACTGGCACGCCCGCTGAAAACTGAGAAGAGGAAGAGCATGAGGTTTAAAAAAAAAAAGTCACCTAGCTCGGCCTAGATCTCGCAAGTTCAAAACAGAAAAGTAGGAAACTGCACGCTGTGATCTGCCATTTCATAAATTATGATGTTTCGTTCCTCTCTACGTTTGTAAGCTGCAGAAGCTTCCTGGCTCTAGGCAGGGCACATGTTTCCATTCATTAACCTACAACTGGAAATAATTACCAGCAGTCTTCATGAGGCAGGCTGGGTATTTTAGCCCAAACCGTCTGGAATAGATGGGCTTTAAACCTCAGTAATAACAGAACCTACAGTGCTTGCGTCCGGACTCCATATTTATTCATGCAGAACCCGCTCTGTTTAAAATGGGACTGTGGAAATAAACAAGGGGTCTGGACGGGGGACAGAACATCTACTGTTTCCATCATGCCAGCCCGCTGAAAAAGTCAACATGTCTCCTGCCGCATCCCAGAGGCTCAAATCCAAGACCAACTGAACCAAGAGGCCTGGAATCTAGTAGAAGCCCTTCAGCTATCCCTGACAAGGTGGTCAGAAAGTCCTGACTGCTAGTGTTTCTCACACTGAAGCTACAGAACTCAGCAAACAGCTTGATCACATCTGAATATCTAACAGAAGACTTGCAGACAATATATGAACATTTTTTGACAGAAACCACAGCATGATTCAAACAAAATGTGTTTTTCACTGCACTGTGCTCTTACAGTGTGTTGTGTTTTTCTCACACATTGTGGTTAAGGTGCAGTGTGGTTACGGTGCACTCTTGCATATCTGACACCAGCCTGTTTTGAAAGGGTGCCTGCAAACGTCATCACCATGTAAGTGACGCCAGAGCGGTGAACGGGGTCAGAGTACACTTACAAGAATAGGTCGACCAATTCATCTAGCTGACACCACGTCCAACGTAACATATCACTATGCCACCCATCTTATTTCACTTTTCAAAGAGACAAACAGCTGATAACTAGACACATGGAGTGACACATGCAAATGACGTATCCTCACCTGATTGACTCATGTTACAGCAGCCTAACCAGTAGCTAGCAAAGTACAAGTAAGGCCTAAACAACAAGCAAGTCAGAATTGTCAGGTTAACTTAATTGTCACTGCGGTCTAACATTTTAAGCTTATCAGCATCATAGTTCAGAATCATTACCCCCAGGCCTATGAAGCAGCTGACTGTCCAACTCAGAGTGGCTCAAGCAGCTCGAATGGAGAGCTCTGACGACATTAAATCATTGACATTAGTCTCACATTTCTAGAAAACTACAATTGTGTGCCCAAGTAGGTCTCCCACTGTATTTGTTGTACAGATAACTGACTGAGACAATGACTGTTGCAATTAGATCAGCAAAAAAAAATAATAATGCCACTCTATTGGAATTCAACAATACAATAAATAACAAAATATAGAAATTCAGTTTCTTGATCCTCTTTCGCAAGTAAACTCTCTTCCCAAACAAATCAATAAGGGAGTTTTAAAACAGAAAATAAACTCAGCGTCTCTGATGCTGTCAGAGGTGCCTCAAATTCTTTTGGATGTGCGCAAGTATGGGAGTACAATTCTGCTTTTGTTTTGATCGAATGATCGAAAATGTAAGATCATTTAGACCGATTTTCAGCATACAATAGAAATTCTGCCACCTGTAATGACCATGTTTTTGTTGTTTAGTTTTGTTGTGATGGTATGTGTTTTCCTACATGTGAATGAGATGTGGTGTAGTTGGAATCAGGTAGCAATGACAACGGTGCCCTAAGCTCAAAGCACACAGCCCCTGAGCCAAAGAGCATGCTTCTGCAGCAGCAGACTGTCGATCAGCGGCTAACCCAGTGATGATAGCACACACAGACTGCATTGAACAGTGACTGCCGGACCAGGTAGCCTTTTTCACTGAGGTACATTCATGATGGCTATTTTGCTTATTTTTATATGTAGTGAACTATCTGCTAACACATTTCCCAGCTGGCCAACAGCAAGAGGTAAGGGGACAGTCAGTGTAGTTCAGCGAGGTGCGTTTCTGCGTTTTGGAGGGCAGCCTGATGTGGGGGGGGGGGGGGTTTGTTTACAGACACACAGTCAGATACTTTCAAAAGGTTGCTCTTACTGGTTTCTCTTATCTTACCAACCCCCAGATAATTCATGTATAGGTTCTAATAAAAACATTAAGGCATACTCCTAACTGATGTATATTTGGTTCAAAGCCATTCTTTCCATAGTTGCACACCCATGTACTAAACCATGTCTGATGTGAAACACATTTCCACATCATGTAATCAAAATAACTGAGACCAACCACATGATCTCAAAACAACAATTAAATACCATCAAAGTGTGATCTTCATAAATAGGCGTTGGTCCGTCTTAACTCCTGTCCTAGCAGGATACATTTTCGCCAAGAACTCACTCTCTCCTAACTGAAGCCACAACCTTTACTTCTCCTACACGTAACCTCTGCTTATTGTTGAAACAACAATGCATGCAGGATATTCTCTACATTTACAAGCCAGCAAACAGTTCTAATGGTAACCTATTCAATATCTTGAATACATAAACAAGTGTGTTAATTTTGTTTTTTTCATTCATGTTTCTGCTCTTTTTTAAAAAAAAATTTATTGGTCTTGACTGAGTCATTCCTGTAAACCATTCTCCCACAGATTGAATACAAAGCTAAATTTAAGTCATCCTTTCCTCTATGTGACTCCTGACACTTTGCCTTTGCAATGTGATCTTCCAGACAACAGTTGAACATGCAGCCAGAGAAAGAGGTCAGACAAAATCTATACACAGGTGGGAAAAAACAAACATCCAAAGTGTGACATTAAAGTGAGATACACTACCCATGAGATCAAGATGTCTTCAGATGCACATCATAGCTGCGTTGTCTTCCGCAAGAACTCTCAGTCCCTGAAGGGAAAAGAAAGAAGATGAATGCACCTCTTCCAGCTTCTGAAATATTCTTAAGTAACATTAAGATTGGACATCACATCTAGATCATATTAAGGATAATGATAGCACTGTTTCTCCGGTGCTTAGAAATGTTCAATATTGTGTAAAACTACATGCTTAACTGCAGTATAACTATCATTATTTCAGCAGCCAATATGTATCAAAAGTATTCCATTCAAAAGTCTCCTTGTTAACACTTCAGACCACTTCCCATCATGCACTGCAGTTTAGCCATCTGCCCTACCTTTCCACCTAATGCTGTGTTCAGTTTGGTCTGAACGCGGCACAAGTGATGCCCAAGTAACACTTTTTTGTCATTAGTAAGTGTTTTAAATCTTGGTGAAGCAGCACAAGAAGCCATTTAGAAGGCCCTGGTAAATATTCACAGAAGATAGTGACTCTCTATCAGGCAGTGACAAATTACCTTAATGAGAATGGACAGTTTATTAGCAGCGTGTCAGTGAAGGGGCCGTCAGAGGAAAGTGTTATGAACGAAAGGGGTGTGTCACCAAACAATGAGAGAAACTGGGTCAAAACAACCTGTGGATACTTGAGCTATGCATAGTGTAAATACCACAAGGGAGGTACTCATGTGTATCAAGGAAATGAAATGTCATTGTTATTTTAACTTATTAAAGGTGCACTATGTAGTTTTGGGGAGGAAATTCTAATCAAAAGAGGCAATTATTTTTTTAAAGGCCTAACTAAATAAACAAACTCATGACTGAATACACAAACTGATCTTAAAGGACAACACGATTTCATACTTTTTTACTTTGTTCACATTTGGCGGACCCTGCCACCTTTTTAGCTCCAAACGGTGTTCTGTGATCCTATATCCTCTGAGGACAACTTCTTTATTCACTTACGGAAAGAATACATATTTCTAAGTTTGTATTACTACCTGATGAATATTGTAAATACTATAACTTTGAATTTGAATTTCTTCTCTCTCTTCAAAGATACATTTGAGATGCTTGCTGCCTACAACCTACATCTCACTTCTGAAAACTGGGGCCAAAAGCTGTGGCGTTTCAGTCCGTTTTGTATGAAGTTACATTCAAATTCAAAACACAAGTCAGATGTTGTTTTGTCGCCATTTAAAAAAAAAAAAAAAGAAAAGTCGTTTGTGTGACTGCTGAGCTGCCCTTCCTCTGGTCACACTGCTTCCGTGCAACTTAAATACATGCAAGTTATGTCACCATGCTAATCTGCCGGTAGCTAAATTAGCAAGATAGCACGGCAAGCTACTTGAGGAAATACAATGCCCATCCCCCACACACTGTGGCGACTGAATGGGCTGAACAAACTACAGTGTGTACGTTAACCAGCGCACTGTATGAGGCGGATAGTCAGCTAATGCCGATGAATGGCTCAAAATTCACTTCTTGTTTCAAAGCGAGCCAAAAACAAATTCCCCCTTTTTTTCTGTCAATGAGAGTGAAGCGCCGTATCCATGAAGTGCAACAATCATTTAACTCATTACTGGTGTAATTAATGTAGCGGCAGGCTGACAATTGCCCACATGTCATGGGTCACTAAGTGGATGTACCAGGGAGAATAGGGATAGGATTTATCGGCTCTAGCTTTCTAGGTAATTATCAAGCAAACACCCACTACTTGATTCGTCTTCTAATTTACCTCATTAACTTGTGTAATGGTCGGTTTCTCATTTGCAGCGCTCGATATGCACTGCCATGAGCTTGATAACGTTAGCTCTCTGGCTAACATGCGAGTTCACATTAGTTTTGCCTTGGCGGCGGCCGTACCCATCACCACACATGCCAGTGAGGCAAGGCGGTCTAAGATTTCGTTCATTTTAATGCGGCTCACCAACAGCTAACTCCCAAACTACTGCCGCTAACACCACATGGGAGCGCGTTGCCTGTAATTATTTAATACAGCTACTACAGTAACGTCACGTTAGCTTCTTTTTAAATAGCATTTCTCACGAGAACCGTGAGATCGTCCGCTTCGCTAACAAGCTATTGAGGTGGCTAACGGTAGCGTGCTATGCTAATGGCAGTGTTGCTATAATCTCGTACCTACTTGGATTAAACCTTGCAAGTGACGATATCTTCCACGGGTCTCGTGCTCGAGTCAGACCATGTTATCTGTTTAATCGATTGCAAGAAGGATCGTTTTCGGACATACATTAACTATTATTAGGTTATAATATTTAAACTAAAGCCAGGCGCTAAGAAGCCAGCAACGGCTTCAGACATCCGACACAGTGGAGTGACCCGACATGCACAAATGGGCTGCCTGTAACTACTGTTGTTTCTAACCGCCACTGTGTAGAGCTCGATTTAACGATTAACTCGTGACGGCGGCCGTGTCCCGCGTGTCCTCGGTCGGACACGATGAAGTGGGGTGGGAAACTTCTGCAACAATACTCGCCAACAGGGCTAAATTCAAGCGAGAGCGTTATGTCACATTTCTACCGTGCGGAACAAGAATATAACGCTACACCGGGTGACTAACCTATTCTCCAAAAGCAGCACCGACAACACGCCGTGGCTCGCTAACGCTGAAAGCCGTCCTCAAGCGCTGATTAATTGTTAGCTCCCGGTCCGTCTGACAGGTTCACGGCAAAATGGAGCCACATTTCCTCGTTGAAAGCGACCAATGAGATGGAGTTGGGGGGAAAAAATGCCGAGGCCTCTGGAAGTTTGTCCCGCAGCCAAGCACCAGTCATAACAACAGTGTCCTCGCCCATCCCCCACTACACCTCATTTTCGCTTGTCGGGTCACCACTAGCCATGGATTAATGACACCCCACCCCCTCTGCTCTGCTCAGTCATTCAGACTGGGAAAGTCAACAACAAGCTTACATCATCATTGCAATCTGTGTTTTACACAGATTTTTTTTTTTTTTTTTCTTCCAGCCGTGTACATAATAAATAATCATATTAATTTCCTCAGTGTTCCCAACGGAGATGATAGCTTGGAAGTAGTCATACTGCACCCTGATGATTTAAGATTTATGAAATATCAAGTGAAGACTGGGTGCTGACCTTCAAAATTCACTGTAATGTGTCATGTATAACAAAGTACCTTGTTTGTCACTAGTGGCTGCCCCAGTTTAAGTGGCTGCGCTGCCTCAGCTTTTTCCGATGCGAGATGATGACATATCATGAAATCCTGAACTGGGGAACCATTAAAACAGCAAGTGTGCAGCATGTTCAGGACATCCTTTGTTGCAGTGTTTTTGTCTTGTTACCACAAATGTAACCATTCTGCCAGGACTGGAGCCTTCTGTATTTCTCACGCTCTGCGTATGCTCGCAAACAGAAGAAAAACCAGGGAATAACCACAACTTCCAATGTATATTAACGTGGCTGAGCATATCGTCTTCAGCTGTGTTAATATGTGCAGAGGTACAACATTTGCATTACATCAAGATAGTAAAAGTCTAAAAGGCATTTATTTGTTAAGCCTGATCTGATTAACTGTGTAGTTGAGTGATGGATATGGCTGTAGCAGTCCACTGATTTTCTGTCTTTTTCTACCTCCCAACCTTTGAGCTGTTTGATCCTCCCACTCAATTATCTTTAGTGCTCATCTGGCCCTTTGTCAACATCCTTGCAACTCGTCCACCAGAGACTTCTGTCTGATATGTTGTGCCACACATTCGCTAATAGGGAAAGGTGATACGATGTTGTAATGTATTGTAATTTCTTCCTCTAGGATGCAAGAGGTGGTCTGAATGTCAGAAACCCAGTCGTAGGAGATGGATTTTATTACAACACAAACCTGTGCGTGAAATTATGCAAAGCAGGTTTCAGTTTCAGTGCTGTTTGTCTCTATTAGTTCACGCACAGGTGATTTCCCTCATTCTGCCTCTTGCTTGTATCTCCTCGAGCCAGGAGAAACAAAAATATGTGCTCCATCACTCCCACTGAGTGAGGGTGTTTTGGCTGCCAGTGAAGAAATGTGAAGCAAATTCCTCCTCTTCAATGCCAGGCTTTACGCAATATATGATTCACTCTACAGGCAAATATTGTGAATTGGCTCTCCTCTTCTCTGTGACTGTAAATCCTTCCAATAGTTTTTTTTTTTTTACACACAGTACATGCACATACTGTATGTAACATATAAAAAGAAGATATACATGCAACAAACATTTGTGAAAATGTCTGAATTGTAAGTTATGTTGGTGTTGGCACAGAACAGTAGTTGTCCTATAAACTGAGAGTCCATAAATGTGAGGCTGGAGGGAGTACAGCAGTACAGTATCTGTGTGGGGGCTGCAGGACAATAACACGAGGTTGCTAGGGATGTGAGCACAGCGGCAACACTGATAAATATGTGCCGGACCTGTTGGCATTGTGTAATTGCCTGGATACTGCCACACAAGTGGTAGCAAGCTTTAACTACTGCCTTAGCAACAGCAGCACTGCCTTATTCATTTTATGTGTGTTTGTAAAGAGGAACGATGGACAGGAGATTAGTGGACACATCTAAGATAAGGACATGTAGTCTCAGATTACCATCTTTAAAAGAAAATAGAAAACATGTATAATAAGTGATGAATAATAACTGGATAGCAGCAGTTTCTTGTTTTTGACTTGCAAACCCTCAAAATAAGAAATACCTGCGTGTGATCCGCTGTCGCAAGTGTAACCGCTGTTGCTAATGGCAGTTACGGTTAGCAGCAGTTAGCGGTTACTCGATTTGCCGCCCCTTATTTGTTTGACATACGAATTCAACAGTTCTTACATATTACACCTTTAATTAGACTTGAGTTTAATTAGAGGTTATTTCACTGTTAAATACTGAAATGCTTTATATACAGTTTATTAGGCTATTGTTTTTGCAACTGATCTTTATAATACTTTATAAATGGTTGATAAATACTTTGTAGTTCATCTATTAATATTATTCAGATGACCATTTTAAAGTGACTGGTCAGGACTGGGAACTATTCTGCAAGAGAACGCGTCAGGGCTAGCTGGTTAGCATGCTAACTAAGGTAGATATCTCAACAACACAGTACATAGATGTCAAAACCTCTTCATTTCTTCACATTCTGTCGGTGATGTTGGTTCATATTTGAAAGTTGTAAGCTAAAATTCTTACATATTGCACCTGTAACTGGAAATGTACCATTCATTAATGATGGTTATTATAAAGTGTTACCATTGTTTGTAATTTCTTGAGATTCAGCTATTTTGGTCACGCATAAGCCCAAAAATCTGTCAAGGGCAACTAAACATTTTCATTGGTTGCACCGGTGCACTTGAAATTTAGAGGTTTCATTTTCAAACAATTGAAATTATCATAAGCTCTTGTTACATGCAATTTTCGGTGAAGAAAACGTGCATTTGCAACCATATTTCCTGCCAGAAATTAAATTCAAATATATCATTGGGGGCACCTATACCATGTTCCAAATTAGGCGTACCAGTGCAACCAGTGATGAAAACAGGTGCATTACTGAGTCCCAACCTTCAGACTGTGGTCCACTATGTTATTTCTTTCAGCAGATGATTGCATAACAGCACAGGTGACACTCAATCACATTATGAATATTAATAAGACTCTTTATGCTGTATGATAAATAGCAGCAATTAAAAGATAGGACCAGACCAACATGACCTAATATGTGTTACACATCTGAGCTACAACTTACCTCACATCCATCATTAACACAACGTGTTATATCTGCCACAGAGAGAGAGAGAGCGACTGAAAATAGAGAAAAAGGGAGCAGGAGAAGGGGCTGCAGCTCGGCTTCACTGCCTGCTCAGCAAGAGCTATTTTTAGATCCCGAGAAACAAAGAAGCAGAATCGCCTTTCATCCCCCCTGTAACTATGTTGTTTCACCTCCAAATGTGGCACTTGAAGACAGCGTGCACTTCTCTGTAGCTATGTTTAGACCTAACCTCGAATAAATGTGAATGCCTCTCCAGCTGCCCTTGAGTCTTTTTTTTCCTCATCCCACATATTTGCACACATTTCCATGCTGCCTTACTGTATGCAAAAGAGGCTGTTATTTTTTCAAGGCTAAATATAAGGTCAGGTTATAATTAAAGGGAGAAGCATCTGAGCCATAAGGCAAGACGGAGCTCTCTTCGGGGAGATTGTCTTGTATTATACTGTACGCTCCGGCCATCACTGGATTAGGCTTGGAGGAGGCAGTGAATGTAAAGTGGTGAGCAGTTCACACTTCTAGCACAATCTGATCTGATGCTGCTGGTATAAGGGACAGACTTTGAAGATCACACACAGCAAGGGGGATGAGTAAAGACTGCAGCCAAGATGGCTCATTAACTGTGGTCTGCAAGGGAAAATCCCCCAGCTGTCAGACCAGCGCTGTTGTGGAAAACACTGCCTGCAGAGACATCATAGCATTAGAAAAGAACTCAGTAGCCTCAGTAGAGATTCAATTTGCTGCACAAATATGCAATGCCACATGTTAGATTCAGCAATGTTGTCAAAAATAACACATTTCACTGGGGTCTAGCATGCAAAGCAGAGTCTTTTGTGTACAACAACCTAAAAAGACATACATATATATGAAAATAACAGTGTGAAGATATCATATGCAATGCTAGCATCAGATTTTTGATCATTTTTAACATTTCAAGAACAAAGTTTTTCATTTTCTCTCAAGTCCTCGTATGAAAATGGCTTTGATGGATATATCTGCAAATCTAAAAGACAATGATGCTGGTGTGACTATGTAAGGAAATAATGACGAAATCTTAAATATGCAAAATAAGCTTATCTCCACAAGGATTGTGTCTTTAATTGGCATCTTAAATAAATAAAAATGAATGGGAAATAGTTGTTTGGATAAAAAAAAAAGAAACGTAAAGACATAACTTTAAAAACTGTATACATTTATCACCAACACACTTGCCCTCAGCACAGTATTTGTCCACACCTACTGTTGTGGTCACTTTACGTCTCTTTGTAGCTGTTTTGTGTCATTTTGTAGTCATTTTGTATCTCTTTGTTGTCATTCTGTGCTTCATTTTATATCTTTGTAGTTGTAAAATATTTTGTCTACACTTGTCATTCCAAAATAAAAGCCTCTCCAAAAAAAAAAAAGAAAATCACTGGTAGTCCATGTGATCTCCCCACGGTCATCAGTCAAAGAGGAAACCCCCGAGCAACTTATGTCTCTCCAGTTTCTGAGGTTGCAGAGACACCTTGTGGCAAGACGCGGGAAACCTTTCCAATCACAGTGAAGAGGTGGCCTTCAAGTTGCTTAAACATACTGTACATTTTTGACATGGGAAGGCAGAGATGTTTGAAATAACTGCTCCTGAATGCCTCTGTGGATGCGCAGCAGTGCCTGCAACATACATAGCCACAGGTCAGGCCAGTTGGAGCTACTTATTTGGAGGTACAGTGAAGATACATTGTGCTGTACCATGACGGCATTGTACAGGGAACTCATATTACTAACTCAGGTATGGCAGGCATTCTGTTTGAGTTTAAATAAGAGGTAGCCAGCTGCCGTCCCGGGGAGTCCAGACCATGTTGGAGAGAGCCACTGCTGACAGTTGTAGCCAAAAGTCTGGATTATCATAACTACACATCGACAAAAGGTAGGACTTCACAGATTAAATGCATTACCACTGCTATTTCCACCCAGCGCACCCTAGTCACACACAAAAGGTGGGTCTTATTGTAATTTGTATGTGTAAAGACAAGAGATTATTCCAGGCACCACAGAGAAACAGAGAGGCTGTGAACACAGAGCAAAGACCATGTCCTCAGAAAGGATCCAATAGAAGGTCAACACACAGCACATGGCTGCGAATACAAAAGAGTTTTAATCTCATACATGTGAAATGGATTCATGAGGGATCAGAAGTGAACTTCAATGTGGTTGTTTTAGATTGATCTGCAGAGTAAGAGCTTTGGACAGAGCTCCTCGACCAATCCTAACTGGATAGTAAAGACAGGAATATATCTGGTTTTTCATGTCTGTGTTTGAGGAACAAGACAGCGAGCAACTGCAAATACACATAATTAAATTCTGAATGGATGACTGTTGTTTTTACACTGTGCGCAATATCATGAAGTGCAGGTAGAATATGCTTGAGGCATGCAGTTCATAATGATTTCCATTGTCCACAGTGTCCAGTTGCCAGTGTGTGCATCTCAGGTAAGTGTTTACTGCTCTGTTGTTCCTCTGTGGTGTGCTGTGCAGTGGAGCATGAGACTTTAAAGGCATCCACAACACTACAGGACACATGACGGGGAAGTAATAATCACTGGAAGGACAAGGCAGGAAATAAATCCTGAGACATTCTTCATCAAAGAGCGTGTTGATAGCAGGCCAAGCTTTGAATTTCGCACAGTGCTGTGCTGCACACAAGGTGAGTAAACACCTACGGAAGCAGAACTTGCAGCATCAAAGCTGAAGCCTCAGAGCTCGTCTCTATAAGGTACACACGACTTTATTCCAGTTCTATGATGAATAAGCACCAGTTAATAAAATCCAAAGGAAGTTACAAATATTCACAAGATCATAGATGGATTATGTGACAATGGGCCCCTGGGCACAGACATGTAAGAGGCCCCCACCCTTCCTACACAGGAGCACAGCACCCAGACTGAAAGAGACACAAAATGACAGAAACTACATGGTTATTTTTGTGTATTTTTGTACTGTCTCATGTCTTTCTGATCCTCCTGACTCTCCTTTTTGTCTTGCTGCATCTCTGTGTGGTTGTTTTGTGTCTGTTAATAGTAATTTTGTTTCTCTTTTTGTCTTTTGTTTCTCTTCCTGGTCATTTAGCCTCTCGTTGTTATGTCACTTTGTGGCTATGTTGCATCTTCTTGTGGTTGAATTGTGTCATTTTGTATCTCTTTCTGGTCACTCTCTTTGTAGTTTTGCATAATTTTGTGTGTCTTTGTAGTCATTTTGTGGTTGTTTTGCAGCTCTTTGTGGTTGTGTTGTGTCATTTTGTGTCTTTGTAGTTATTCTGTGTCTCTCTGTAGTCATTTTGTGTCTCATTCTGGGCATTTTGCCTCTCTTTGTCATTGTTTACATCATTTTGTGTGTCTTTGTTGTCATTCTGTATCACTCTGCAGTGGTTTTGTGTCATTTTGTGTTTCTTTCTGGTCATTTTGCCTCTCTCTGTAGTCGTCTTACATCTCTTTCAGTGACAGTACACAGGTGATGTCTCAGGTGCTGCAGTCGGTCAAAGAAACTGCGGCTGAACTTCAATAATTTGTTCACACTGAAGATGAAGAGGCGCTGGCTGCCCTCTGACCCCTTGGGCCTCAGGGCCGGTGCCCGGCAGGCCCATCATCTACAACACCTGCTCTATAGTTATGTGCTCGACCACATGCCATTTTGTTTTATCATTCAGTCACGTTTTGAGACAAACAAGATGGGAGAGAGGCAGCTGGAAGAAATATGAACCAAGGACACACCCATAAAGAATACAGCAAGGCTGACTGGTCCTGTCCGCCTCTGGCTCAGGATATGTAGCTCATTAAACTGATAATAGGAGAATCTGAATAATACATTCCTGCCTGGGTAAGCAGTTTCACACTCGTGCCGGGCGTATATGAGCACCTCCTCAGACACACAAAGACTGTCTCCCTCCAGTGCTGCATGTGGTGACACTGCAGACTCAGTAGCTCTCTTAATAAGCATGGATATGAAGAAGGACACAAATCCAAAATCAATTTTTCAAGTTAGTGACTTTCATTCAGAAGCACTTCTCACCCTATGACTATGACATTATTTCTGATTCAGTTAAAGGTCATGGGATTAAGGGGCAGAAATGGAATACAAAGAAATTGAATATTCATAACCATGTCTTCATTAATGTAAAATCACCTGAACGTAAGAATCACTGTGCTTTTAGTTACCTTTGAATGAGCCTCTTATATCTCCACCATGTTGCACCAAACAATCTGCAACCCCACTGCTGGACGCCACTGAATCCCACACACTGGACTTTTAGGTGTCAGTGTAAGTTCAGTTCAGTTCAGTGAATTAAGATTTTCAGGATTCTCATAAAATTCACTCCAATGGATATTTTATTGCCTCAAATTAATAAAATTGCCACCAATATCAATTTGGATAATGGACAAAAATACCTTGCTGAAGCCAATCTGCAAAGTCAATTTTTTTTTTACCATTTTGAACATTTTTATTTAAATGTTTTCAATTTGTTTCCTTCATTTGAAGCTAACTCAGAAGGTCCTGCCTTTCTCTCTCTCTCTCTCTCTCTCTCTCTCTCTGTGTGTGTGTGTGTGTGTGTCCATGTTTAGCTGAAATCAATACAGTTATGTGTGGAACTTGAGACTCTCGAGAGGCAATGGTCAGCGTGCTTCTGCAGAGGAGAAAAGTTGTGAGACAGAGCATAAAATTCATGTAAGTGCGGCTCTTTGTTGCGGGTGTGCGTGCAAAACCTCGCGGAATGTTTCGAAGAAAGCGTGAACCTAGATAACACTTTTAGCTTCCTTCAGATTTCTTCACTGGGGTTGTCTCACAGCAACATTTCCCCTCAGCAGCTGGGAATGTAATACAATAAGGAAATTACTCATCTGAGAGGAACTTGTTGGCCGCTTTTCTAACTATTCAGCTCCGAGCACTCTGGCAAGGTTGTGTCCCCCACAAAATGAAAACAGCCTGCTCATTGTGCTTACATGTAAGACGACTTAACAATAGCTACAGAACATCCATCAATAAAATCTGATCCGTTGTGTTTTGATTCTTCTGCTTCTGAAGTGGAGCATATCAACCATATGATGTGATTATTGATTCACACTTGATTGATCAGTTTGACTTATTCAGTTTTGACTCATGATGGAGCAGCTTTGAGCTCGACAAGGCAGTGACATCACCGCCTTGTGTGAGCAAATGCCCACACATAACTAATAAAGTGGCCACGTCAATACATTTGTTCTTAAAGGTGCAATATGTATATTCAAAACATTCAAAAGTGAACTAAAATGATCAACAGAATGTGATCATCAAGACATCTATGTATTGTTTTGCAGAGATCTGTTGAAGTTAGCATGCTAACTAGCTAGCCCCTATTCACTTCTTATCTCAGGAGCTCCCAATCCGGGCAGAGTCAGTTGTACGATCGCTAACTGTATGCTCAACTGAGCTTACTAGCTAATGGTAGCTTTAGCGAGCAGCAGTTAGCAGTTACTCTGGTGATATACTGCCCCCTATTTGTTTGGAGTATAAATTCAACAGGTGGCCACTTCTTACATATTGCACCTTTAATTATGTTTTTGAGTTAACGCCTTGATATCTCACGAGTGGGTTTGCGTCACCTTGACGCTGACCCTCGGGTGACCCAGAACAAATAACTCATCACGTCTCACTTTGCATTTGAATCAACTCTTATGTTATTTGTGGGACCAAAGCTGCATGTGCACCATCATTTTCTGTGTTTTAGGACTGGCAGAGAGCGAGAGGAGGCTCATGCAAGGTGTTGTTGTTGTGCCAATGAGGAGCCAATGACTTCGTGTTGACAGCAGAAGTGTTCAGGATAAAGCAGGTAGGGTTTTTTAGGGCCTCATCAGCATTAACACCTTTCATCCGTGGCTATCTGTCATCTTTGTTTACACGCTGAAGTGTTTCTTTGTGTTAAAAATGAGATGTTTACCTGGTGGAGTCCACTATATGAATGGTGCTTCCTGTCGGCACCGTATAATAGTCACTGCCGTCTGCAGGCTTATTGGGAGAGACATATACTCGATATTTCTTTTGGTACAAATGCAGTGAGTTTGAAGGCAAATATGCACCAAAGGTACAGTATGATTTGTGTTCTTACAAATTTGCTTTGTAACCGGTGACTTGGGATTTCTGTTCCATTCATGATCCAAGTGGTGAAAGTGTATTTGGGTGTAACAAGAAAATGGACTTGTATGCTTCAGGGCAGCTAAACATAAAAGTGGCTGTAATTCACAGGTCTTTTCAGCAATCTCGCCGTTCAGCCTCAGCAAGCAAAGGAGGCGGATCATCGAGGAAGATGTTCTTTGTGGCAGGGGCCAAGAATAGAGGAGGCTCGGGAGGAGGGAATGAAAGGAGGTAACAGCTTCACACCAGTTGGGCCTTATACACTGACTTAAAGGGTAATGCCACCAAGTTTACGCATTAAAGTGTCTACAGATCTTCAGGAGGGCGACTGCATAAGTGAAAAAAGTAGTATAAAGCCTTTTGTGGCTTCAGAGGAAGCTGCGTGTAATCTGATAAATTGCCTTTAGTTATGTTACTCGGTGGCTAAGTTGCATTGTGGGTAATAACAGATTTTGAACTACAAAAACAGCTGATGCTGGCGAAACACAGGCACCATTGATTCCAACGCTGTTATACTATTGGCTGACAATCCTTGTCAGAAGCTTTTACAGGTTAACAAAACAATCATTTTGAATCTGACAAACATTGTGAAAATTATTAATTAACAATCATAATAATGTTTTTAAGGAAACCAGATACTTTTATTCTGCACCTTTCTACAAGCTCTGTAGATGTGTTATGTTTAAAAATGATTTGTCAGCATAAAACTGTTATCAACATGACCTTTAATGTGTAAAATTGGTGGAGTTATCCTTTAAGGGGCATGCAAGGCTCTCACTTGTCATGCATTTTGATTTTCATGTCATAATATTCGCACTGTAGCTTTAAAAATATATATAATAACGACGCCTCCTCATTTCCCATCATCGAGGTCAATCTACCAGAAATTCCGTGAGGTAGATTTATTGGACAAGAAGAAGACGGTGACGGCTCTGAAGCCCGGTGAAGACCGAGCCATCCTCCTGGGGCTCGGGATGATCCTCTCTTCAGTCATGATGTACTTTGTCCTGGGCATCACTATCTTACGCTCCTATGCAGACAGGTACCAGCCTGATGTTAGAATTGCATTTTTATTTTTTCTTACCTCCTTTAAAGGACTGAACTGATATTTCTGTCAGAATCATGTTTTATTCATCAGATGAGCTTGTTGAGAAACTGCTTCAGTGCCCTCTCAACCTGAAAATTGCACAAATGAATACTTTATGAAATTATACCCAAGGCCGATTTTGATTTCATACCATGAGATTCTTTTTTGCATTAAATTGGCTCTTCATTTAAATGTCAACACAGTGTGTGGACAGAGGAGGGTGTGTGTGTTGTACTCAACTCGACGGTCACAGCAGACATGAACTGTTCCTACAACTGTGGGTCAGACTGCTGGAGAGTCTCCAAATACCCCTGTCTGCAGGTCTACGTGAGCGTCAATAACACGGGCCGCGTCAGCCGTTTATCTCACAATGAAGAGACCCAGGACACCAGCTCTGAAGTGAGTACAGTGCCAGAGGGAAAATACTGAGAATTACTGAACCGTTTCAAATGTTGACAACGGCTGTCAGATGTTTGCCTGATTATAGACTCGCTCTGCTCTCGATTCAGAAAATGTTAGTCGATAGGATTTGGAATTTTTCCTGGTCAAGCAGAAAGATGATACATGAAGGGTGATGTATTCAAACGGGGCCCCCACCCCATCACCAGAACAAAAAGTCCGACCACCTGATCGCCCTCTAGATAACCTCGTTTTCCTTTCATCCTGTCCCTTGCAGTGTGTCTATGTGCCCCGGTGCCAGAAGGACAGCGTTGCCATGCATGTCATGATCATGAACATCTCCGAGCATCTGAAGGTGAACCAGCAGGTCCCTTGTTACTACGACCCCAGCGAGCAGCAGGAGACGGTGCTGCTGACCCGCCTGTACGACCACAGCATCGTCTTCCACTCGCTGCTGTGGCCCTCCTGCATGCTCATAGGGGGGGCCCTCATCATCGTCATGGTGAAGCTCACGCAGTACCTCTCCCGGCTGTGTGAGGAGATAGGGAAGATCAAGAGGTGAAATACGTGGAGCAGCTGTGAGAGCCGAGCAGCACATGGGGGCTTGTAATGGACATATGACATGAAAGGGATTGTTTGAGTCAAAAGCGACCTTGCAGTGACCTCTTGCAAACTTTCCTCTTCCGCTGAGACACGCGGAACAACTGACTATCACTCTGGATCGAGGATGTGACTGGCGGAAACTATCGGACATGTAGCCGGCTGTAAATACAGGGAAAAACTATGCCTGGATTTTGCATGGTGTTGAAGCATTGTAAAATGTTTTATGGGTACCTGTTTACAAGAGTTTGTGACACTTGTATACTTAAATATGGTATATTATGAGCATGTGTTTGCTCTGTCACCTACACATGTTAAGACCAACCTATATTTAAATCGACAATGCTGTCCGTCCAGAAATATCGTCTGTGTTGTGCAGGAGTGCTACAACTTTCCCTTTATTTTGAGAGTCACATTTTCCGAAGCTACATGTTCTTATTTGATATCCACAATCTCAGCGACCAAATAATATGTGCAGGTCTCTCATGATGTCTTGCACAACCTGACATGATTCTTTGTATGTCAAGATGATGATAAATTTAGCTCACCAAACCACAATGAACATACAGAGGCCTGGTGATTAAAGGCGCAATATGTAAGAATTAGCCGACTCCTGAATACCTGTTACAAACAAACAGGGGGCAGCATATCACCCGAGTAACAGCTAACTGCAGCTGACGTAAACTCGGTTAGCTGTGCAGCTAGTGGTCCGGGCTAGGAGCTCGGAGTGGTATTATAAGAAAGGACGGGCTGGGGCTAGCAAGTTAGCATGCTAACTTCAGTAGATATCTCTTCAACACAATACATAGATGTCTTCAAACTGAAATCCTTACATATTGCACTTTAAAGTACTTTGCACACTCTTCGAAAAATCTAATTTATTGAGATGTTATAACAGAATGTATAGATACAGATCTACAGGAAACACTATGTGTCTAGGGTCACCAAGAAAAGCTTAAAGGTGCCATATGTATTTAAACTCCAAACAAATAGGGGGCAGCATATCACCAGAGTAACCACTAACTGCCTAACTAACTAACTAACTGTAGTTGCTGTTAGCTAGTTAGCTGAGTTAACCGTGCAGCTAGCGGTCGCATTAGCTGACTCTGCCCGGACTGGGAGCTCGGAGCACCGGGGGAGTGTTGGTGTTGTTTACTATCTGACCATCACCTCTTGAGGTACGAACTGGCTAGGGGCTAGCCGGTTAGCATGCTAACTTCAGTAGGAATCTCTGCAACACAACACAAACGTCGACATCGAAACTGTTACTTCGAATGTTTTATGAATCCTGAAGCCCCAAAGTGTTCCTAAAAAGTTACATAGCGCAGGTACATATAGAAAGCACACACAGAGCTCATATCTGTCGAGGCTGCACAATCTTCTGAAATTAGTTCGCTCATTTTGAAGATAGAAAAGGGTTTAAAAACAGTGATCCTCATACTTTTTCATGTGAAGGACCCCAAACATGACTACAGTGCGGAGCCCCTTTTGTTTGGGGCACCCTGGAACCCCCTCAAGGGCCCTGGGGTGTCCCGGGACGCCACAAAGTTTTCTTCTATGCTGCTTTAAAATCTTTGGATAATATCCCTGTCTTAGAATATTGTTTGTACAACGATTGATGTGCACAATTTCAAGTTCACGCCATAGGGTGGGCATTAAAATGTATTATACTGCTGATGATTTCTTCCTCTGCCCGTGGCCTATAACTTCCCGCTGAGTTCAACTGAGATGTTATGTAGTTTTGAAGATATTCAGTAAGAAGCAGGGGAAACATCATGTCCCAGGTGGAAGCAATGAACCACTGTAATGGAATTAATGAATCATACATCTGTCAGTAACACTTATTATTCTGGGGGCTCCATCCACACATGCTGAGAAAAGTATTTGCTTTGGGCTCTGTGTGTGACTCTCTGTAGCAACAAAACAACAACTTCGGCACCGGGCTGCTCATGTGAACGGGTAGTTTCCTCTGAATTCCCCAGTCTCATCCCATGACAAACTGCTTTTTCTCCACCATCTAACTCCCTGTGTGTGGGAGGGCGGTCCATGATGATGAGCCTGCTAGCAGCCCTCGAGCAGGCTAGCTGTGCGGAGCTAGCGTGCTACCAAACTGTGCAGTTTATTTTCGGGACAGCACGATGAAGAACATCATGAAGTATGATAGACTTATTCCACTATAGCATATTGACAACATCACCGGGAGCCAGAGGCGTCTTTTCTTCACAATAGCGGGTCGGTCCGACCCTCCAGTATCATTGTTTGGATGGACTAACGAAAGCGCTAGCACCGCTGCCTGAGACTTCCCGAGCGGGCACGAATGGGATTTACTCAGCTAGCCGCTGCTAATGATTGTGCTGGCTGACTAGCTTCGCGGCTAACCGCTAATCTGACACAGGTAGCTTTATATTTGTTTTTTTTCGTGTTTTGTTGCGTGTTAGCTTTTACTCTTAATCAAAACAGCTACCCGTGTACTCACACGAAACACTGGCGGGTCGTATCTGTTTAATGTAGTAACGCCAGACTAACATTAGCTTCTGTATCAGGCGAGGTTTTCATATTATAAATGACATTGATCTGCTTAGTGAACTTGGCTAGCATGGTTAGCTAGCTAGCCAAGAAACAACACCTAACCCAACAAGCTGCACAAAACAAACTAGTCGAGGTGACTGTCAAGAACAGACTAGAACCTAAACCTTAGCAGTGTTAGCCACTCTTAACTCAAGTGTAGGAAGTGCTTGTTAGCTAACTTTGTTTACATGATTGTTGAAGTCCTTTCAACCGACATCACTGGACATTTATCATTTCACTTTGAGCTAGCATGACTTATTTTAACTCCAGCTTAACAGAGCGAACGTTTTTGTCACAGAGCTTTCTGTCTCTGGTGTGATGGCAAGTTGTGTTTTTGTTAGTTAAGCTGCTGAAGTTATTATAATAATAAAAAAAGACAAGTTACATAGTTAAGGTTAACCTGCTAAGCTGCTATGAATGTGTTGCTACAACTCCTCTGTCAAACTGAAGGAAAGTGACATTACATGTCTGTGCTAACACATGGTGAACATATACACACTAAAACAGTATACAGTGGTGCTGCAGGCATTTCCCTCATATGTAATTACTCATGTTTTTGACATTTTTTGGCAACTCTTGTTAAATTGGCATTCAGGAATGTGTTGTTAGCATTTTTATCTGCTGTCACTATGCAACTCCATCATCACTTGAGGCAAATATTTTCCACAAGCGTTCTGCATTATTGTGCACAGGTCAGTGGATCTTATATAATCTCGATTCCTTCTTTCTCACAGTTGGTTGACATCGCTCATCTGATAATTACCAGGCTGTGAAAAGAGCGAATTTGCTGGCACGACCATGCCTCCCAGGCCCTCCTCAGGAGAACTATGGGGGATGCACTTGATGCCCCCCAGCATCCTAGTGGACTGCCTTCTGCCAAATGGCATGATTCTCACGTTGGAGTGCCTCCGGGAGGCCACGTTGATCACAGTCAAGCATGAGCTTTTCAAAGAGGCCAGGAAGTACCCTCTTTACCATCTGCTGCAGGAGGAGAGCTCCTACATCTTTGTCAGTGTCACCCAGGAGGCAGAGCGGGAGGAGTTTTACGATGAGACGAGGAGGCTGTGCGATCTCAGACTCTTCCAGGCCTTCCTCAAAGTCATCGAGCCCGTAGGCAACAGAGAAGAGAAAATTCTCAACAGAGAGATAGGTATGCTCATTGAATTATTATGCAGCAGCAAAACAACCTGCTGTACAGTAATAACCACAAGCCTCGGCAATGTCATTACCCACAATGAGGAGGATTAACATAATGCCCTTGGCCTGAACTCGTCACATATATTCTGTTACACGTTGCACTGTATAATTCAAAAGCTCACGTTTCACATGCCGTGAAAGATGCAGAAAAGTCCAAATAAAACTTTGTGAGTTTAAAGTACACGCAGCATATTTTAATATGCACTTGTTTCTCCTTTCAGGTTTTGCGATTGGGATGCCTATATGTGAGTTTGATTTGGTGAAAGACTCAGAAGTGCAGGACTTCAGAAGGAACATTTTAAATGTTTGCAAAGAGGCTGTGGACCTCAGAGACAGTAACGGGCCCCACAGTAGAGCTTTGTACGTATATCCTCCTAATGTAGAATCCTCGGTAGAACTTCCCAGGCACATCTATAACAAGCTAGATAAAGGTAAGACGCCACGCAGCAATATGCATCAATAATGTATTAGGCAAACAGTCACATTTTTGCTGTTTACACATAATGTGAGCACATTTCTTCAGTTTGATCCTTTATTCTCTCTCCCTCAGGTCAAATCATTGTGGTCATATGGGTTATTGTGTCACCCAGCAATGACAAGCAGAAGTACACCCTGAAGATCAACCACGACTATGTGCCGGAGCAGGTGATCGCCGAAGCCATCCGCAAGAAGACGCGCAGCATGCTGCTGTCCCAGGAGCAGTTAAAGATGTGTGTGCAGGAGTATCAGGGAAAGTACATCCTCAAAGTCTGCGGTTGTGACGAGTACTTACTGGAGAAATACCCTCTGAGTCAGTACAAGGTAATCTAATTAAATCTTGGCCTAACTGCATCTGATGTTATTGTGCTCAGAGGGGAAGAGATCCACTTCACATCACATTATCATCCAACACAAATGTGCTTGGCATTCCTGACATTAAATGATATTTATGAGAATATGTGCTGATCAAGAAGAGACCGTATACATCCCGGTATGTTAGTACAAAGTAGTCGGCTTGTATTTGTGAAATCCAACAATTTCCTTGTTGATAAACTTGGAAATTGTATAAATGGCTCCAAAATGTCAAATGGCAGGAATAGCTTCAAAATGTCACAATCACTGCCACTGCGAAATGTCACATTGTCTGTCCTCAACAGTACGTGCGCAGCTGTATCATGCTGGGACGGATGCCCAACCTGATGCTAATGGCAAAAGACAGCCTGTATTCCCAGCTGCCCATGGACAACTTCACCATGCCGTCTTATGCAAGGCGAATATCCACAGCGACGCCCTACATGAATGGGGAAACAGCCACCAAGTCTCTATGGACTATCAATGGAACACTGAGGATCAGGATACTGTGCGCCACTTATGTCAATGTCAACATCAGAGACATTGACAAGGTACACATGCAGTACATCACTTCATCTTGTTTTATTTAAAGAGGAGACTCTTTGTGTGTCTGTAGTCTCACATCTCCAGAATCTTGGAGGTTATTAGAAGTTGTTGCACAGTGTCCTTCACTTCATGAAGTCATAAATGTAGTGAAATATATCTTCATCACTCGGTTGACGAGTATATAATTCTGTTTTTCTTGTGGCTGCTCTAGATCTACGTCAGGACTGGGATATACCACGGTGGAGAGCAGTTGTGTGACAATGTCAACACCCAGCGTGTTCCCTGCTCGAACCCCAGGTACTGCACGATGAAGAATAGCGTTCCGTACGCTGGGATTTCAATCAGCTTCGCTACAGTACCGTGATTGATTATGTTAATGGCTCTTTCCCTGTTTATTCCAGGTGGAACGAGTGGCTCAACTACGACATGTACATTCCAGACATCCCCCGCGCCGCCCGACTCTGCCTCTCCATCTGCTCTGTGAAAGGAAGGAAGGGAGCTAAGGAGGTTAGCATTGAAATGCTACATTCATGTTAGAATTGTCATATAATAATATAATAATAATATGAAGGTTTTTGTGTTTTGTTCTTTGGGAGTCATCCATGGTTACTTGACAAGTGAGTTTTAATACTGCAGCAGAGTCTTTGAGCCGTTTGTACGAAATCTATTGAAAGAGCAACTGTTTGTATCTGCCAAACAAACGAGCATTGTTTTAGCGAAGAAGTCTATCAGTGATTGGCCTTTTTCCATCATTCCATGAACAACTAGAGGTGGTTGCTTAGCTGAAGAGTTGGAGGTTTGCAGCTTTTCATCTAACAGCTCATTGGCTGCTCCCTTTTACCAGGCTCTCCTTCACAATAAAAGCCACGCAAAGTTTTACCAGTCGATTTATATAAAAAAAAAAAAAAAAGTTTTAAGTTGAAGTGGCAGCGGTACAAAATGTTGCGTCTGCATCAGCAGTAACATGAAACAGCTCTGGCCTGGCTGTGGGAGAGTCAACATTAACAGTGAGGCTTATAATCAATTTAATAAAACCGTAACACTGGATTACATACATGCATAAAATCCCTGTGAATTCTTTGTGCATAAGTAGGCCATTTAAATCCAGCACTAGAATGGCGGACTCCACCACTTATAACAAAAATGACTGTATAGAGAGGTTGTTACAGCAGGCCTCAGAATAACGGAAACCGTCCCAGAACCAATAATCATCGATAGTAGTTGGTTAAAAGTGTTCAAAGTACTTTTACCTCCAAACTGTACACAGCTGAAGTACTTGATCACATGTATTTACTGTAGACTTGTTGTTTTGTCACATTAAACTGCAACGCTTCATGTACCTCTCAACAGAAAGTCTCAGGTACTGCTTTGTGTTTAGTGTTAGCACCATTAGCTTGTTGCTCCGTTAGCCAAACACACGGCTGGACTCTGCTTACAGTTGACTAGCTCTCCTGCCCATTTCAACATGGATTCATTGTTCACAATGTAGCATTATCAGACAGCAATGCGTCGCGTCCCCAAGCAATATTGAGTTTACTACATCCTTTCTGGCTTTAAGGCAGCATATTTTTTTCTAAGTCTTGGCTGAGTAGCCAGCCAGTGATAATAACTGTAGTCACAGCACGAGAAGAAGCACTCCATTGTTGTCAGCGCTCAGGCCAGTTTGTCATTTGCGTAGTGGTAGTTATACATACATACGCACATAGAAAATCCCATTCAACCCGGGGAAGATCTCTGGTTCTCCCCAAGCACATTTTCTATTAAATGTTAGTCTCAAGCAAATATTAAGGATTATAATTTTAATACTATATTCATCTTTTTCATGTTTGTTCTTGTTTGATTTTCATTTGAATCTAAGCAGTTATCTAAGTCACTTTATGTTCTGCGTGGGAAATAAACAAAGCTCTCTGTGTTCTTCACTGCACCTGTCTGTTTCATAGCCCCGAGCGGTTGCTTGCTAATCATTTTTCTGATGCATCATCTTCCTGGTATTTTTGCTGTAGGAGCACTGTCCCCTCGCCTGGGGCAACATCAACCTGTTTGACTACACCCACACACTGGTAGCAGGGAAGATGGCTCTCAACCTATGGCCTGTCCCACATGGCTTGGAAGACCTGCTCAACCCTATCGGCGTCACAGGCTCTAACCCCAACAAGGTGAACAGCAGATGTCAGCATTATGGACGTAATGTTTGCTCCCTGTTTGTGCTTCCAGTGGCGTCTCTTGTATTTTACAGAGCAAATAGTGGTTTGATGGAGAGATTTCAAATGTAAACAGACTTTGCTCTTTGTTTTATCATTTTGCAGGCAAAGTATAAAACTGGAAATGCCAAAAAAAATTAGATCAGAATTTAAAATATTAAAGGTTGTCAAAGCAGATTTCTTTGAGTTACGTGGACCATCTTGAAGCACTAAGAAGATAAAATATCAAAGAAAACATAATCTTTTTTTCCCCAGCATTTTAAGCTTTTCAAATATGTATTACACTTGTGTCTGCGACCGACCTCTAAGCCTCATGACGCAGTTTTAATCGAGCTGGTGACAACCCGTAGCATTTCAGAGCCGGGTTTAAGCCGCCTCAATTTAATCAACCAAGCCTCTTATCCCACTTAAATAATTACTCATTGACACAGGCACCTTTCTTTGATTACAGTAATCACCTTGAATGACCTTTCCTCTCCCATCCGCTTTGTAACCGTGCAGGAAACCCCATGTCTGGAGCTGGAGTTCGACCATTTCAGTTGCCCTGTCAAGTACCCTGATATGACCATCATTGAAGACCATGCAAACTGGAATATATCCAGAGAGCTTGGCTTTAATTACTGCCACACTGGTTTGGTAAGATCACAAGCTTTTTTTTTTTGGTGTTTTGTTTCACTGATCAGATTCATCCCGTGATCTGCGTTTCATTCTGAGCAGCTGACGCTTTGTAGTTTGCTCACACTACAGACAATGAATGAATGTCACCTTTTCATTTACATATGGAGTCCCTGTAGACCCCACGTGGTGCTTTAAAATCTGTGTAAGGTTGTCACAATACCAGAATTAAAAAATTTAACGCAATACTAATACAAAAAAACATGCTTGAAACCTCTTTCTCTAACACTGCAAAGAGAAATAAAGGCACACAAAATAATGTTTTTTTTATTAAAGCTGCTGTAAGTGATATATTTTTATTTTAAATTAGTGTTAAATAGCTCCGTATTCCATCAGTAATCACTGAGTGTTTGGTCTATAACACGTTTCCTCCCCCTTTTTTTGCTGTAAAAAAGAAAAGATATTTTCGAGTATCCCTGCCCACTTTATCCAATCAAGACAGAGAACTCCATAAAGAGGCGGTCCTGTCTGCTTGTGAACTTACAGAGCAGGATCCTCCCGTTTGCTGCTGTATCTGGCGATTACCGCTCTTTTGTTCATGTGGTGATGTAGAGAGGAGGGGATTGCTAACTGCTAAATGGACCAGAAGTTAGCTGAAACGACAGCAACGCTTACAGCAGCTTTAAACACAATACTAATATTAAAAAAACATACCTGAAATCTCTGTCTATTTTTCTTTCTTTCTTTTTAAATTATTTTTTAATATTGTTTTTTTTTTGTAACCTGGACACCGTGCCGGAACAGAAACGCACAACATTCAAATTCGTAACATTCATAACAATGTTATATGTTAAAAACTTGTATGTTGAAGTAAACATGTATGTAACTGATCCTACCCTCTCACAGTGCAGAAACAAAGGATAGGGGAGCAGAGTGGCTGAGACAGAGACACTATCACCATATTACAAGACACTGTAGCATCAACATGATCTTGAAGCTGTTATTTTAAGGTTAAAACGTTACATAATGTTGCTTTAAACTATGTGTTCCATGTGTTATATGGTATCATAGAGTAACAGACTGGCGCGTGACAACCCCCTGACTGACAGCGACAATGAGCAGCTACGCCAGGTGTGCAACAGAGACCCGCTGTCTGAAATCACTGAGCAGGAGAAAGACTTTCTATGGAGGCACAGGTAATGTTTGTGGGCTGGTATAACATTATATGGGTATTTTGAGGGCTACCTCACATTTTACACAAAGGTCATTGCACTGTCACATGGAGCTGATGTAGATATTCCCCTGTCAAACTATTTTAGACAAGACTGCCTCAATATGCCAGAGATCCTTCCCAAGATCCTCCTGGCTGTGAAATGGAACTCCAGAGATGAGATTGCACAGGTGAGCTCATGTTTCTACTGCTGACATGCCTTTATTTTGAAGGACATCACGTGAGGACATAGATATGTGCCTGACCTAAGGTGCTATACTGTTGGAACAGCTCAGCTGATATTGACACAGTTAGTGTGCATTAACATGCTGGCTCATGTAGTGTGTGGTTGTTTAAAAGCAAGAAAAAAAACAATATATACAGTGTCTGTAGTCAGCGTGTGTTTCTTTTTTCATTTCAGATGTATTGCCTTCTGAAGGACTGGCCTGCTATCAAGCCAGAACAAGCCATGGAGTTGCTGGACTGTAACTTCCCCGATCCAATGATCAGAGAGTTTGCCGTGAAGTGCCTTGAGAAATATCTAACAGATGACAAACTCTCACAGTACCTCATTCAACTGGTTCAGGTGCGCCGTGTCCTCATCTGGCTTTAGAAACAACTTAATTGAACAGTGTTATTCTGATAAGAGGGTCTTATCAGCTCGATATACTTTAGTGGTGTTTTCTTAAGGCAAAAAATATTTTTTAATGGTATTTTCTTCTGTTTTCTGTGCTTGTGCCCAGGTTCTAAAGTATGAGCAGTACCTTGATAACCCACTTGCACGCTTCCTGCTGAAAAAGGCATTAACCAATCAGAGGATAGGACATTTCTTCTTCTGGCATTTAAAGTGAGTTGATTTAGAAAGGTCTTCTTTCAGGAATGTGGAGCTGTTTATATGTGAAATGAAAGGTTAAACTGTTGTTTGAATGTCACTCAACTGTCTGGTCCCAAATCGTCTTGAATTCAAGAAACTTCTGTGAATACAGCTGATGTCAATCAATGTTTTGGGAAACTGTGTGTGTGTGTGTGTGTACATATGCGTATGTGTGTATTTACGAGGAGGACTGACACATTTTCCACTAGGACACAAACAATCTCTGACTGTTTTCTTTTTCTTGCCTACACGTGTGCAGGTCAGAGATGCACAACAAGACGGTGAGCCAGCGGTTCGGGCTGCTGCTAGAGTCATACTGCCGGGCCTGTGGCATGTATCTGAAGCACCTGAGCAGACAGGTGGAGGCCATGGAGAAACTCATCAATCTCACCGACCTCCTCAAACAGGAGAAAAAAGATGAGGCACAGAAGGTAATGTGACAGCCGACAGCTGTTAATTGTGATCCACTGAAACGTTGAGTTTAATCTTGAGGACATCTGGACCAATCTGGCCACAGAGATGCCGCAATATGTTAGAGTGAGAGAGTCTGGACAGTTGCTTTTTCAGTTTGCATTGCAGCTGAGCATATTTCAACCAGACTACAACTAGTAACTAAAGTTGTCAAATAAATGCAGTGGAGTAAAATGTTGATATTTTCCTCCAAATATAGTAGTGGAAGTATAGCTACCTCAAAGTTGTACTTAAGTACAGTTACTAGTACAGTAAATATACTTTATTACATTCCACCACTATCAATGAATTCAAAATAAATGTTTTGTCTGCCAGTAAGTCTAAGTTTGTTATACAAATAGTGGCTACAAGGTCATAGCCACAAGCTAATGTGTCAGCCATACTGCTGATGGTGTCTAAGTAAGTAGAGTAAGTAAAGGCATTGGTTAAGCTCTGGTCACACTGCAGGATTTCAGCCCTGATCTTTAACTCCCCGCCGTTTTTTGGAGATTACCAACACAGAGATCACAGGCTGATCGGCACGCAGTCCTGTCAGTGACGATCGCCACATGTAAACCGACGCCTGCTAGACATCTAGCAGGCTAAGTATCTGATGGGTCATGGAGCCAGGAACGAACTACAGCCAATGAGAGCAGACACTCCTCTCCTCTCTGCCTCTCTCCCACTCTTACATCTGCAGCAGCTCTCTGAAGCCAGTCTTATCATGCATCTATTTGTATGGAGCTGCACAGTAATAATACAAAAATAGCATCAGGATACTTACACACAAGCTGTTCAGTAGGTGTAACCATGTTGTCCTTCTTGAGCCACAATACAAGCAGGCAGTTTCACGTTTTCATTGCAAAAATCACCCGTGCTGCCTGCGCATCCTAAATCATCCTCTCGCTCATATTCCCTTCTTTTTCTTCCTCGTTCTTTTTGCTGCAGTGTTTGACCCCCTGTCGCCAATCAGTCATGTAGTGTGCGATCCTCAATCACTCCAAGACTCCAGATTACAGAAAGACAGAAAGTTGTGTAGTGTGAAAATGACGGCAATGTGACAACTTCAAAAGTCGTGTAGTGTGACCAAGACATTAGCAAGCTAACTAGCAAATTAACTTGAAGATGGGGTGAGTGATTCTGGAGGAAGATAGATGACTTTGGAGAATTGATATCTAAATACACCATTATTCATTCAACAATTGCCATTATCCATTAAGAAATAACCAGTGTCCAGCCACACAGCACAGAAATGGTGCTCTGTGACGCATCATTAACTCATTGGGGAAAAATAAATCATTGTGTTTAGGTAAAGCAGCAGTGAGCAGACTATACTTACTGTACATTTACAGACCTAAATGCTTCTTAAACTAGTGTTTTATTAACTGGTTCATTTTTTTTCCTCTCTTTTAAGGTTCAAATGAAGTTTCTGGTGGAGCAGATGAGAAGGCCAGATTACATGGATGCCCTGCAGAGCTTCACCTCCCCACTGAATCCAGCTCATCAGCTGGGAAACCTCCGGTACATCAGCACTGCCTTATCTAACTCTCTCCTCTGAAGCCATTTCACAATTCTTATTTCCTCTGCAGGTGTTGCTTGCGCCTTTTTCCTCTGCCTGGCTTTAAATATAATTACAAGTAATGAAACGTGTGTGTACAATACATCCCTGCAGTGTATTAGGAAGATAATGTACTCACTGCTCTTAGAGTACAGCCTCATTTTGCAGTAAATATATGGTACATGACTCAGTTGAAGAGAAATACAGGAACATTTCCTGAGAACTTTCTGTCTTTCTCCAATTTGTTTTTCCTCTTTAAACACATCACTGTTTCTGTTTCAGTCTGGAGGAATGCAGGATGATGTCATCAGCCAAGCGACCTCTATGGCTTAACTGGGAAAATCCAGATATGATGTCAGAGCTGCTTTTTCAGAACAACGAAATCATCTTCAAAAATGGAGATGGTGAGTTTTGTCTCTGTGTTTTTCCCCTTGTATCGCTCTCGCCGCCTCTATCTGTTTGTCCATTCTTGCCTCTGTGCACCACTACACACACAAACACACACACACACACACACACAGCTGAAAATGCTCTTGCTGAGCATGCAGCATATTTCACTCTCAGCCTGTAGGGCGTATCATGGCACACAAACACATCCTCATCGATGCACTTTACAAGGATTTTAGCAAGTACAAGTCACGTTATTTGAATCACACTTTACCGCAGCTGCTCGTGCAACATTTTGCTGCAACATCTGTGGCCAAACCGACTCTGACAGCTCTGCTCCATAATGCATCATGGAAGCTGATCAAAGAGCAGCTAAGCAGCTAATAATCACCTCACTGTCATTCACCTTCTTGTCTCTGTGTGCCTCTGCAGATCTGAGGCAGGACATGCTGACGCTGCAGATCATTAGGATAATGGAGAACATCTGGCAGAACCAAGGCCTTGATCTCAGGTAGGCTCCTCACTTCACCATGACAGCGAGGATGCAGGTGCACATTACTGGGCGCCGGATGCTTTCATGTTCTGCACTCATACCTGAATGCAGATTAGCGGCTAACCCCTTCCAGCCACCTCGAGTCATTTAATAAGTCTGTCACTGCCGGCCTAATTATTTCTGCCTCCCTTTATGTTTCTTGTCCTTCCTCTCCCAGGATGCTGCCGTATGGCTGCCTGTCCATCGGTGACTGCGTGGGTTTGATCGAGGTGGTGAGGAACTCTCACACCATCATGCAGATCCAGTGTAAAGGAGGCCTAAAGGGGGCACTGCAGTTCAACAGCCACACACTGCATCAGTGGCTCAAGGATAAGAACAAGGGAGAGATGTGAGTGGCAGTGATGTGTACAGCTTCTCTGGTCTTCTGTAGGGTGTAGAGGTGGTGTGAGTGCTAATGTGAAGATTTAAAGTGTGAAGAGTAAAGTTCTGATAGAAAGTTTTTTTTTTCTATCTGTTTGATTTCTTAGGTATGACCAGGCCATAGATCTGTTCACGCGGTCATGTGCAGGCTACTGTGTAGCCACATTTATTCTGGGCATAGGGGACAGACACAACAGCAACATTATGGTCAAAGATGATGGACAGGTAAAGATTTAACATCCTTTCTACATCACATATACGCATAATTTCTGTTTCTTTCTTAAATGTGCACCATGTAGTTTTGGAGAAGAAATTCAAACTCAGAATTTTTGTATTTACAACGTTAATGAGGTAATAATGCAAACTCAGAAATATTTATGTTTTCCATAAGTGAATAAACCAGCTGTTCTCAGAGGAAAATAAGATCCCCAGAACACTGTTTGAAGCTAGAAAGGTGGCAGGGTCCGCCAAATCTAAAAAAAGTAAAACGGTATGAAACTGTGTCGTCCTTTAACGTCAGTTTGTTTATTCAGTTTATTCAGTCATGAAAACAAAGAGATTTTGTTTATTTAGTTTGTTTAGACATAAAACAAAAAAATCAGATCTTTCTCTTCTGATTTTAATTTCTTACTTTGTTAATGTTTTTTTGCAGCTGTTCCACATAGACTTTGGCCATTTCCTTGACCACAAAAAGAAGAAGTTTGGGTACAAGAGAGAACGTGTGCCCTTTGTGCTCACACAGGATTTCCTGATCGTTATAAGCAAAGGAACTCAAGAGTGCACCAAAACAAGGGAGTTTGAAAGGTAAACCAGCAATAGACAACCAGCAGTCACTTATAAAACATACCGAAGCCAAGTCAAAAGACAGCAAACTATTTCTCTGGTTTTATTAGAGCTGCAGTGATTAGTTGATCAATAGATGATGAACTGTTTAGAAAATTAATTACCCATTTTAGTGTTTTTTCAAGCAAATATGTCAAACATTTGCTGGTTTCGTCTTCTGAAATGTGAGGATTTTGCTGCTTTTTGTCATTTATGATAATAAATGTAGAGTTGGGCGCCCTGGGGCCTCAGCTGGTCGTGCATGTGACCCATGTGCAGAGGCTGTGTACTCGCCACAGCCGCCCAGGGTTCAAATCGGACCTGTGGGCCTTTGCTGCATGGCATCCCCGCTCTCTCACCCTGTTTCCTGTCATCTCTCTTCGCTGTCCAGTCCAATAAAGCCATGAAAATGCCCAATAAATAATTAAAAACATAAAAATAAATGAAGAGTCTTTGGGTTTTGGACTGTGCGTTGGACAAAAGAAGCAATTTGAAGACGCCACTGTGGGTTCTGAAATTGTGATAAGCATTTAAACATTTTTTCTTGACATTTTCGTTACATTCTGCTCACATATGGCCAATAAAACAGTGATTAATTAATTTAAATTGGTACAAAATGTTTCATAGAGCTGGTTTAACCCCTCTCTGTAATTTTGTTTCCTTCTCCTCTTTCAGGTTCCAGGAGATGTGTTACAAGGCGTATCTGGCGATCCGGCAGCACGCCAACCTCTTCATCAACCTCTTCTCCATGATGCTGGGCTCGGGGATGCCCGAACTGCAGTCATTCGACGACATCGCTTACATCAGGAAGACCCTGGCCTTGGACAAGACAGAGCAGGAGGCCCTGGACTACTTCATGAAGCAGATGAACGACGCTCACCATGGCGGCTGGACCACAAAGATGGACTGGATCTTCCACACAATCCGCCAGCACGCCATGAACTGAGATGACAGCTGAAAGCAGAGAGGAAGGACTGTGGCAGCAACCGCACACTAAGAACCAAAAGAGTAGCAAGAAGCGAGCAAGGTATTTTCCCAAACACACTAAGGCCTGGTTGATATGTCTGCCAGCGCGTGACTCTGAAACATCACCTGCCAGCGCACCACTCAGTAAGGGTGCTCAGAAGGGTCAGTTTCAGGGACATAAAGCCTAAATTCTCCTGTTTCTGCAGGTCTCTGAATTTCTTCTCCCTGCATTATGAGTTTAAGAAGGCAGGGTGGATTTCTATTTCATCAGTCTTCTTCATAGGAACGAAAAGTGTAACGGACCTCGACTGCGTTCTTCATGTGAACAAACTATGGACAAATCTTTATTTTCTTCTTATTTTTTTTTTTTTATTCCTTTCAGTACATCTACAACCATCAGCATTAAGAAAGGAACATCACCATGAGCACAGCTGGCTTTTTCTAACGATGAACTGACAGAGCGTTACCGCGTTATTTCCACTACCTATTTTGAACTGATGAAGACAAGGGGGAGATGTCGGCGCACGGAAATGAAAGGGACGATGGGTGCGCACATAATCACGATGACCCCTCACAGTCATGAAAAACAATCACCAACACTTTTAGTAAAGGACTGGGAGAGGACGTGTTGTTAAACACTTAGCTAGCATTTAACTGAAATACTTCTTTGTAGCCTACAGATGACAGAACTCATGCCAGATAACTGACTTTTGTACAGCAGTATATCCATAGACTTGTATGCATTCGGTGCACATATTCCTTTTTGAGTCTATTTTCTACTGAGCCAAAGTACTAGATGTGTAACCCCACTACTCAGCAGTCTTATTTGTTAAAAAAAAAACAGTCACTACAATTCCAAGCCTCTTGTGTACTCATAGCACTGATCTCTGCAGTATTTGTTTTTGTTTTGTTTCGTCTATCAGTATTATTCTGAGGCACAAATGTCCGTCGTCCACCTCGCGCAGCTGACAGGAGAAACACCTCTCTGACGGTCGGCTGGATGCGACGCCAGCAATTGGTCTTTAGATGGAGGCAAAGGGGAAGAGGATGTGCAGTGTTCCTTTTTGTGTGCTGTGCTGTTACTCTATGCAAGTTGTGACCCTAATATGTACTGTATATTGCAAAAAAAAAAAAAAAAAAAAGATGTCAGAGTAAGGCAGAGAGAGAAATGCATCTCCCCCGACGTGCTCACACTGAGCAGTGTTTCGGTGGACTTTGTTCAGACAGTACATGGAAGAAAAAAAAACAAACTGCTGCACTGTCACAGAGTCGTCTCCTTCTTCCCGACAAAAACAACTGTGAGAAACGCCTTTGGACCCTGCCTTTTGCTTCTCCAGGTTTAAATTTGGAGCTTCAATCTAAGCCATCTGTAAAATGTCTCCTTGTTCTCGATCACTGATCATTTAAAGGGGCATTATGTAGTTTTGGAGAAGAAATACAAACGCAGAATTTTTAATATTTACAATATTAATGAGGTAATAATACAAACTCAGAAATATTTATTCTTTCCATAACTGAATAAACAAGCTGTTCTCAGTGCAAAATAAGGTCCCCAGAGTTTGTTATTCAGTTTGTTTAGGCATAAAAAATCAATCAGTGAAGATCTTTCTATTCTGATTAAAATGTCTTCCCCAAAACTACACAGTGCACCTTTAAGGCACCCTCTCTCCTCACGTTTGCCATATAGCCCAAGATCCAGGTAAAGAAAAAGCAACCGAAGTGATTTTTTAATTTTTTTTTTTTAATTTAAACTTCAAAGTGTCTTCTTCCCTCCTCTTTCCTATGATTGTCACGCTTATGTGTGGAAGAATAGTCTCGGCAGGTTTGCTCGCTGCGCAGACACATACGTAAGAGGTCAGTAAATGTTCTAGCTTTACCAAATGATACACATCGGAGTGGTTTCCTGGACACTCGAGTCCGTCCCCGAAGCCAGATTTTCTGTGCACGGACGAGGACTTAGAAATGCTCAGGAAACCGATCCCACTGAGATGCATGTGCTACTGTACGGGCTACAGAGCGGTGGGCTGGACCCAATCTGAGAAAAACTAGACCCCATACACTTTATTGAAGAACTGTCTCAATGATGCTATTTCCCTTTGTACTTGTTCTGGTTGTTTTCTGTTTCTCACACTGCATTATGCATGAGGTCCTCGAATATCTACTTTTTTTGTTTTGTTTGTTTGACCTGATGTTGTTTACTTGAATTTCATGTATAGAAAATGACCTTGTTACTTGTGTGAGGTACAACAAAGTCACAATGAAGGTAACAGATACTGATAACTGCTACTACATGTGCAAATGCTTTCCTTGAATAACTACAGAGGTAATATATTTTTGTATTTTTAAATTTAAGCAAACTCATATATGTATCTGCTAACCAAAAAAAAATGAAATAAAAAATAAAGGAGGAATCATGCATAGCGTGCACCATCCTCATACAAAACTCCAGTAGACAGCTTCTAGTTGTTGAAACGATATGAATGACAAAGCAGAGGAGAATTGTTGAATGAAGGACAAGGACTTGATGCTGTTGTCAGAGTTCGAGCTTCACCTTGAGTGGAGATCTCTTGCCCTAAGTGGAAGTCTGTAAGCACAATGAGGAGGAAGAAGCTACCCTGCATGTTTTAAAAAGAACCAGACTCATATGTTAGTTATGTATTCATCTGTATATATATCATAAAACCTCTTCAAATACTTGTTTTAGTCATCCTCATATGACCATGTCTGATAAAAAACTGTATGCATTCATTTATTGTACTGTTGAATAAAAACATTTCTCCCTATTTGAGTCGATTTTTGGCTCTTTTATTACATCATTTGCTTTACACTTGACCAAAATTACTATAATTTACAAGGCACTTTTATACTGTTTGCTTAATGATGAAGACGGACTTTACTGTGGGACAAGAAATCATCTCAATCATTCCATAGAAAACTACACACAAGACGCTTTGACTGGTATGAATTACCTTTAAAGAGTGGACTTATGAGTCAAGAAATGGTTTGTAAAAAAAACGTAATGAAGTCTCAAGTCAAGGGTGTCGCTTTGGCGGTGGACATAAGGGTTCAGATGAAAAGAATATATATATATATTAAAACAACATTATGTAGAAATCAGCTTTTTGTGTGATTTTGCACCCCCTACAGTGTTCTGAGTGAAACACCACTGTTGTGAATACAAATCCCAGCTCTGTAATAATTTGTCAGATGTAATGTAACTGCAAACAAAACTCATTACGTCATAACAATGTTATGTGTTGAAAACTTGTATGTTGAAGTAAACATGTATGTAACGCTGTGATCCTACCCTCTCACTGAAGTTACATAGTGCAGGAACAAAGGATTGACACCATTCACCCTATTACAAGACACTGAACCATCAACATGATCTTGAAGCTGTATTTTTAAGGGAAAAAAAAAAGTTACATAATGCTGCTTTAAGTGGTCTCCAACATATGTGATTTTAGGCAATGCTATGCCAAAGATGAAAACGGGAGGAGACATTAGAAACTACTGAAGCAAGCCACACTGTAACCTACCGTGAAGGCCACAGTTTATCTTATTATGTACCGTAAAATCCAGCAAATTCGATGCAGTCATCCCAACAGGTCTGCAAACCTCAGGCTATTCCAGCTAACTAACTAGCTAATCAGTCCATCCAATGTATTACATTGTGCTTTCACAGTACATATTGATCACCCCTATTATCTTATGAACAAAAACAGTTTTCCTGCACATGTTGTAGTAATTTTATTGGATTGTATTGTACTTCTGTCAGAACAATCCAGTATGTATGAATTTTTTTTTATATATTGTTACATTTAAGTTTTGTACGGTTTCCTGTTTACACTGACTTTAACGTATGATCCGTTTCCTGTTTACACTGACTTTAACGTATGATCCGTTTCCTGTTTACACCGACTCTTAACGTATGATCCGTTTCCTGTTTACACTGGCTTTTTAGAAACAAACCAAGAGGATTAAACATGAAGTTAAACAGACTGACATGTAACTCGCTGACTGGACAGTTTTGGCGATGATGCATCATCAGAACCTGCGTGGGGGAAATCAAACGCTGGTGACTAACAAAAGGTTAGAAGCACTTTCATGCTTCTAATGTGTGTATTTTTACTTTTTGGTGTCAACAAGTAACTGTTTATAAGCATTTTTAGTATTATTAGACTGCAAATGGACCAAATGTTATAAGTGATGACTAACAGGTAGAGACATAAAGGAGGTGTCTTGCACTTATATGATTCTGGGTTTATTAGCCTACTGAGGGATCATTGCTGTCACACACTTTTTTAATAAGTACTTGGAGTAGGATACAAGCACAGCAGTTTTAACAGCTACTGACCTAGTCATCAGGGAAAATAATGCACCAGTGTGCCTAGCTGGTATGAACCGTACGAAAACTCATAAGTGATGTAAAGTAAGGACTACAATCATGTCAGCCCGAAGTACTAGTGTTATGTTGTCTTTAAAGAAGTCAGAAAAGTCTATAATAACCATTCAAACAGGATTTTCTGAAACAGAGAACATACAGGTTGAAATAAAATATTACACTACAAAGTTTACCTCAAAGTTATTTGGAATGGGTGTTATTCTGCATTTCTATGGTTACTGCATGAGGAGGGCTCAGATTCTTACTTCTTCATGTTTGGATTGGCCTTATATCTTTGTCACACACATTCAGATGACTTTTTTGTTGTTTAGAGGCTTCAATAGGAGCCGAGACCAAGGTTACTACTGAGTGGCACTGATGATAAGATACAAATTAAGACCAACATTTTTTACTCTGAGTGGCTTCATACATACCAGCCCTGGTTCACATTATGCATACTTTACATCACTGGTGGACTAAGGCGGGGTGAAAGTTGGGCGATCATCTCTGGCGTCCCATGTTTGAAAAAACGCTGCCTATGGTAGAGAAAACATGCTAACGTGCCCTTCTAGTGGACACAATGCTGTGAAGTGACCTCTTTTCACTGGTGCCCTTTTTATTTTCTGCCCCTGCCCCTTAAACATCCTGAGTACGCCACTGCTTTACATGCTTAACGTTGGTATTTTTGGCATGTTGCAGCACAACCACTGCATACGTCACGAGGGAGACTGCATGCTGGACCTCCGGAGGAGTCCGTACAGTTTGCCCCGAGTGTGTCTCGATGTCACTCTGCCGCCTCCGGCCTCGCTGCATATCTCAGACGCCATGTGGGCCAAGTACTGCGTCAGCTTCACCAGGCCCACCAACAGAGCTCCCCCACCCAGCATCAGACAGGGCCACAGCAGCGCAAACAAGGCGTCCTTATGGGTGTGCTTCCTTTTCAAGATGGCATCCCCCGGGTGCCTGGTGCGGTCAGCGAAGCACAATGAGGTGCTCTCCAGCTTAGTGTCCAAGCTGTTTTTCACTTCCTCAACTTCCCTCTGAAGTTCTGCTCTGGCCATTCGACATTTTGGTATGTAGAAACACTGGGAGAGAAAAAGATATGATTCAAGTGTAATTTTTATCAAGTGACCTGCTTGTTACAGTCGGCAGGGCTGATTGCAATCAGTGAGACGAGCTGCAATGTTCTTTTACGATTCAGTTTTTTGTCTGTTTAAAAAAAAGAAGAAAAAAGAAAACCTTTTCCAGCCTCAATGTTCTGCACTGGTACTTGAAAAAATGTTTTGTACAATTGCTCTGAATGGAGCAGAAGTGCAGCATGAGAGCATCCCTTAATAATGTCTGCTGGCTTATTCACAAGGATACAGTAATCAGAGTACTGCCAGTTTTCCATCCTGTCAGCTTGTTCAGTACAGGTTTTTCTCCACTTTCCCAGGTGCTTCCTCAAGTCCCTGTTAAGACAGTTAATATAACACTAGGATTACTCTGAGTCCTCAGAAGCAAAACTAAGAACCGACTGTCCCTTCATCAGTTCGTCAGTTGCAGTACATAAACATAAAGCTTTAAGTCCACTTCTCCAGGGCCAGTACGCTGCAGGTGTTCCTCCCTTACAGTCCACAAGCCCCACCAGGTGTGAAGCACATCTGAACCTCATAAAGCTTTAAGGTAAGACCCAAAAACCTGCAATTTACTGCCTTAAATCCCTACCTCAAGACCGAGGAGGACCAATTCCTCGTCAAAGTGGAGGAGAGCCGTCTGATTGGAGGCTGTGAGATTAACCTTTACCCTGAGGCAAGGCACAGTGCTCACACCTCTGCAGTCCACCCACTCCTCCAGGATTTCAGTCCACAGGAGAACACAGCTGGCCTCCTCCCACTTACTGGAAAACAAGAGGGAAAGTCTAATTTAACCGACTCTTGCATGTCTTACACACTTACACACCCTCACAGCAAAAAGACGGCAATTGTTTCTTGTTAGATCTCAGATGCAAGGTTTTTTTTTCATGGCACATTTTACAGAAGCTCACGTAGAACTACTTCTGTCGTAGAAAAAAACGTGTAAATATCTTTAGCCTGTGGGAACCACAGACCTTATTTCAGGCATTCAACTGAGAACCCTTAAAAAAAACTCATTGTCTTTGAGACGAGGGAGCTGAAGAGCAAAAATGCTAACTGATTTCTGGGTTTTAGGACTCATTATTACAGCATTCTGTTACAAAACAATAGCATGCTAACACACTAAGTCAAGATGGGAAAGGTGGTGAACATTATACAGGCTAAACATCATGTTTTTTGAGCATGTTAGCATGCTATTGTTAGCATTTAGCACCCCTCTGCCTGCTGGTAGCATGGCCGTCAAGTGTTTTTCTTGTCTCGGTAGCAATGGGCTTCTGTAACACCTAGTTTGCATTGAGCTCTCAGTTATTCCATCTCTTACTCACTACTTAATCTCCTGTAGTCTAAATTGTACATCATACATTGACTTTGTCCTGAAGGGATTATTGGATTAGTCAGAAAAAGTTTAATCAAAAAGGCCAGATATTTGCAAGTTCCAGTCTGACAAATGTGCTGATTTGGTAATTTGAATATCTTTGGTCCGTTGCTTGAAAACTCTTAACTAAGCAATTTATCATTTAATCAAAAATCTAATCACCAGTTAATAAATTAATAATAAAACTATTTGTCAGCTGCAGCCTTGAAATGTGCTGTGTAAGCTCTGTGAACTTTGAATCATGGAAGTCATTTGCACGAGTAAACAAATGTAAGCTAAGCTAAAGTCCTGTCTATCACTTGTAGTATTAACGGACAAGCTACAGTGTACCTGTCACCATATGGTTTGATCACAGTGATGCCGACCACAAAGAACATGAGCACAGAGAAGGCCATCATGGCGAAGCCCAGCAGGATGGCCCTGTCCTCCCCCACACTCGACACTGGCATCTGGGTCCGAGCTCGCAGCCCTCCACGCCCATCCACCCCTCTGCTCCACTCCTGCTCCTGACCTGTGTGGAACAACTCTCTGTGTCTCTCACACACATGCACGCACACACACACACACACACACACACACACACACACACACACACACACACAGACGCAGGCACATAAAGGCAGACACGGACACCAGGGATTTAGTGATTTAATCCAACAGTGATACAAATTACATTTTTGATGTGATGCATCGACAAATTTCATATTCGCCTCATGAAACGATTTAGTTCATCTGATTAATTTTATGTTCTTTCAAACTAACTGATCTTCAGAGATAAAATACAAAATGCATCTGAACAAATTCAATAGATGGCCTCAAGTGGAAGCAGCTCATGTGTCTAATAAATTTAATGTCTGTCTCCCAGAATTATTTTGCTATTATTTATTAAACAGACATCAGTCTGTTATGTGATGACAAGGTACACTTTAAAGGGGCACATTTGAGATTTATTTCCACGCGACTCGTGTGAGACAAATTAAATGCTAGCAGGACTGTGAGGCTGTTTGAAGGCACGGCTAATATCAGCATGCTAACGTGCGTACAATGACACTTGGCCCGTTCGAGATGAACTGTGCCGAGCCTGGAGAGCAGACAAGAGCAGGTGGCAGCAGCAGGGGGGCGAGACGTGAAGCTGCGGTCAAGTCGAACAGGAAGTCACATAAACACTCACTTCCTGTTTATTAAAATGTTATCAGCCTTCCAAACTCCACCACCTCAGTTCATAACACAACCTTTCTGGTGAATATTTCAGGTTTCAATACGAGTACCCTGATGACCTCATCAGATGTTGTTTTGTCAGATAGCTCCTCCAGAGCCACGGAAGACATTATGCAACTGTTTTCAAAGGCTGAGTAGAGCTCCTCGCGACAAGTAAACTGAACTCGATATGCAAAATCGGTGGACTGCGCCTTTAATGCAATATCAATTGATTACAGTCCATTCAAACCTGTCAGATTTATGCATCCATCTGTTTAAGACACGTGCGGTATGTATAACCATGCTCACATATACCCAAGAGTTGGAAATCTGAATGTGAAGTTTGTTAAACTCCACCTGTGTTTTTCCTTCATAATGACCTCCCAACAGTGTTTTCGAAGCCTCGCTGCTTGGCCCAGTCGATCGTCCTCCTTACCGTGTCTGCCGCCTGCGAGCACCCTGCAGGTTGATGTTAATGGGGATGCTGAACGACCTCCGGGGAGAAGCTGCGTTCAAGAACATTGCCCACTCCTATCTCAACCGCCTCCCAGCCCCAAGTATGTATATCCACCTAACAAGCTCCTCTTTATCTGAAAGTCAAATGTCCTCCTGCCAACAGCTGATCATCTCGCATCTCCAGCAGGCTCCAATGCAGCGCTGTGACTGACTGAGTGCTGTTTACTCACCGGGGAACTCCCTGTTGTTTACCAAGGCTCAAAGGTGAGTGCAACAGCACCTTCCACCCTTGTGTGCGTTTCTATAGAAACCACCACAGGTAAGGCAGGTAGGATGCTAATGGCCTCTCAGTGGGCCCGTGAGGCTGAGCTTCATGCAGCAATTTGTCACTGGAGAAGCTGGATCAACCTCCTCTTGATTATTCACTCTTTACACAGAATGAAAAAGCAGGATAACCCTGCACAGGTGACTTCATGTTCTCCATTAAGTAAGTGTGAAAAAAGAAGCTGATGTATAGGGGGGCAATCGCAATTGGATGCCCCCATGGTAGTCTGCCCGTCCAGTGGAGAAAACATGATAAAGTGCCCTCAAGGGTGCCCGTCCAGTGGAAGCACCCTCTCATCACAATAAATATACCACCACTTTCTGTGTGCTGATGCCCGGCCACATGCTCCTGGTGCCTTTTATATTTTTTCCGCCCCTGCCCCTCAAACATCCTGAGTCTGCCACTGACACGTACACACACAAACAGAGGAGATACTGACCCAAACACATGTGTCCTGCGACATTTCATTATCCCGTAAGCCCGTCGAGCTCCGAACCTCTCAGAGCGCCCCGACACTGTGTGATGTGAGTGCGAGACGCCGAGCGGGCTTATATGTGTTATTCAAACAATCGAAAGTCTTTGTATTATTCATGCGTTGCTGCAAAAACATATGGCGGTATTAACTCGGTGACAGTTCTGTTTAATATAACAAGCCCGAGGCCAGGAACACCAGAGCAGCTTGAAAATGGAGCCAACCATTCAATAAAACAGACAGAAGTGTCAGACCTGATGTATTCAGTATTGAATACAATAGTGTTACCTTTTGGATTTTCCTCCACCTTTTATCACCCGTTCTGGTGGAAGGCCTCATGTTCAGGGAAATGTAATCCTGGTTTATCTGATATACCTTATTACCTGTTTGTTTTTATTGCCATGTGTGATGTTGTGTATCTGTAAACTCTGTAAAAAGTTAGCCATTTCTATAACCTACACGGAGGCCGATGGGCCTTGGCGCATTTCTTTCCGTGGGTTGTGGGAGAATCAAGTGCTTTTGATGAAAGTGAAGAAAACAAGATTAAAAATGTATAAAGCGCAGTGTACTTTACCTCACCTGGTAACCTGAAACATTGCCTGGACCGTGAAGCTCACAGCGGGGCGCTGCACTGCAGACGCGACTCAAACAGAATTTCATCTCTGACACAGAGAATGGCTGATGGAGGCGGGCTGCTGAAATCATCTCAAACTGGACTGTATTGTTTTTATTGTTGATTTCATGTATTTCAGGCCTCACCCCTGCTGGGCCTCTTCTGTAGGGGGAACCTCGTATGATCTCTGCTTTTCTGTCTCTATGAAGTTCTGACCTTGTACAGTGTTGAGACAAATTCCTCTAACTACGCAGGCCGGCGGTTGTAATTGGACTCACAGTGTCTCCTGTTATCTGATTATGCTGCTGAACAACATTTCCGAACAACACATGCAGACAGAGGTCGGTGTATAAAAGGCAGCGAGTCACTGAGCACAATGGATAATCACCAAAAGAGGAATTTAACTTTTCTTACCATTGGACTGATATTTATGCTGAGCGGCATTGAGTACGGTAAGTACATAATGACAGCTTTATGGACTTGAAGACATGAGATAATGGTCTCATTAGAGCAGAATCCGTTTGGCATTTTGGTTGTGAGCACCAACCACAGAGGATATGGCATCTGATTTAAGTCAAATATATTCTGCTTACGGTAAACAAGGCTTGTCATTTACACATCTCCCTCCTTTTCTCCCACTCTCATCCCCCATCGTCGCTCTCTGGTGGTCTCAGCCGTCATCCTGCCCACAATATGGAGGTATCTCCAGATTTTGGAGGCCCCTCCGTACTTCCTGGGTCTGGGACTGTCTGCCTTCAGTCTGAGCGCGCTCTTTACAGGCCCGCTTTTTGGGTTCTGGTCAGACCGGAGCAAAACTACAAAGTCCA